>NC_088790.1:3623969-3928458 GCF_949628265.1 Cloeon dipterum | reverse complement strand
AATAATCCTTGGATACAAAGGAGGCTTTGAAGTGCTTTAAGCCTTCTATTTGTTGAGCTTTTTTTTAACGTTTTTGCTTCCCCAAATAAGACTGCGGAGGCGTGAATTGCGATTCGTGTGTGGAAAATCGATCTCGTGACTAGAAACGCAGGTGCTATTTATGTTGTGCGCTTCAATGCAATCAGCGCGCCACCTGCTCTTGCAAAGCATAATATTGTAGCGTGACCCGCGTTGCCAATTCAAAGCATCTATCATGATTTGCAGTCTCCCAACCGCGGGTAAGTACATAACACGCTCTCATTTGTTATCCCGTATGTATTTATTGAATTATTCACATGAATTCAGCAGCGACGCCAACGATAGCCCTGACATGTAAAGCGGTGTTGCTTCAGGATACAAAATACCATGTCGATTAAATTTAGATTGCTTACAGCCAGCGAATGTAAAGAGATAGCATGAGCACGTTAACTTGTTAACGCGCGTAAAAGAGCAGTGAAAATACGGCGCCAGGATCGGTAGAGCGGCATAATGACTCTTTATTGCCTTTATGGAGTGAGGTCAAGTTAATTTTGTGCTGAACCTACTAATTTGAATTAATTTAAATAATCTAATTCCATGGTTTGCTCTAAATGGATTTAATTGTCTCGCATTAGAACCATTTTCATTTCATCTGCAGGGATTGTTGGGTAATGTCGAGAATAACTTAAATAAATTCGATAGAAAAGACAAAACTTATTTTAAAATGGATTTTAATCTGCAAAATGTTTTTGCCTCTACCTTAAATTTGCAGTAACATTGGGAAAGAGCTGAAAAGTTTGTCTCCTTATTGTAAAACCACGATTTATTTCACAATTTAGGCAGTTTTTCCTCAAAATTCGCACCCCGTTGGATAGATCGCAAACTGAGGAATCGAAATAAAAACAAAAATAATTTTTGCACTCTTCGCAGATTTTTTTATATTTTTTGCTTTTACTAGGAAACAAATGGTTTAAAAAATAAATTTACAGTAGTTTTGAAGTGACTTTCTAGCGGTCTTGAATAATTAATATTTTAGCCCGTGTGCATGGTGCCTGCATGAAGAGAAAATAGCATATATGAGGCTGAATTTCGCTTTCACGGTCAGGCCAGACTTGTGGTTTGTTAAAAACCACATGTCTACAAACGTGGCGCTTGATTAGAGCTTAAAACTGTCTGGGATTATCGTGGAATGAAAGTAGGAGAAATGCGTGTACCCGTGAAATTATATGTTAATTGCTTCAAGTCTTTAGTTTATTGAGAACAGCCACGCTTTTGCACGTTTTATGAAATAATTTTCTGATATTTGGCTCTTTTTATTCTTGAGTTTGATAGGATTCATCATGATATTGATTCCGTGGAACTTTTGACTGGATGCATAAGTCATAAAACAAAAGGGCTCTAAATTGCTTGTGTCCTGCGATAACGTTCGCTATTCACTGAGATCTTATGGGAAAACACGCACGTTTTCCTTGACTGCAATTTTTATGGCTTATTATTGGCTTATCTAGAAGAATTGATTGTGAGCGAAACGATGATAAGGTAAAATAAAAAATTATCACTATGTATATATACTCTTATTAAAAATAACTCACTGACGCTCAACGATGATTGTAGAGTAAGAAATTTCCGAATGAACTTAGCAACTGAGTGTTTTTCAAGTTCTAATGTTTAATCTCGTGTATATTTTTCTTGTCAAAGGAAGGAAAAATTACCATGTGCATTGTGGGACCTTTGCTTCCGTGATAAACGAAGCAAGATAAAGCAAAATAAGTCCAGATGGTGAAAACAAGAATCAACCCTAGGAACTTAATGTTTCGAGCAAAATAAATTCAGCCTATAAAACAACCCCCGAATAGGTAGGGGATGACTTCCAATCCGATCCGCTACCTCTCAAAAATATTAATGATTAATCATTAATCATGCTAACATCAAATCTTCTCGAAATCTGGGCAATATTAAGCAAATTCCAGGGTGTGTCATGTCTAAAAAACACGCTTTTTCAACGTCCGTTTGGTTGGCTTCTTGTTTTTTTTTAATTTTAAATTAAGAAAGAGACTAGATATTGTTGTGAATGACGAATGACAGCGTGCATATAAATAATCTTCTGAGATGATCATAATAACATGGACTGAACAGTTTTAACTAATTACTCTAATAGCTTTTTATCACTTTACTCACGTTTATAAAGCCGGCGCTCTCACTTATTTTTCATTTATCTCGTGTTCCGTTGCAACGAAATCCGCACGGCCCACGTTATTTCAGCAACACTTCGGCATAATAGCATTTCTCTTCTCGCACATTACACCACATTCGCCTCCCTGAGGAGCTGAAAAGGGAAGCCAATGAACTGTGGCCTGTACTTCGTTCGCCCGGCTATCAAAAACAATTCAAGCGTTTATCTTGCTAATGGCGGAAATCACTACAGTAATAGCACTAAAAGGGGCTACATCCCAATTCTCTCAGCGAACGGAAAAGCTGCTGTTGCAAGGGATGATTATGTTAAAAGCCAAAACATAAAGAAAATAAGGATGTCAAGAACGGCTGAAGCGTTTGAAATTCATATTTGTAAACAAATTTTGATAATGTTTATCCTCGTTAAAAGTAAGTTTCATTCTCTTCATCGTTTTAGCCTTTTCTCTCGGGTACTAGAATTTTATTTTCGAACTCTTTGCTTGCAATTTATATTTCATGTCTCTGCCATCTTGAAAAGGAACAGCTTCTTACTACAGCTTTATTGCCTCCTTTGACGCAGCGAGCAAATTTATTTTCACGTCTTTTTGCAAGGAACGTCAATATAAAAATGATTAATTAATCTACAGCAGGTATATACCCATATGGGTGAGTTGGAGCAACTCCAACTCTCTTTGCAATATATCACGGAGGACTCCTCTCCGATAGCCGCATCATTAGGTCTTAATTTATGCCACTTAGTGTCTCTTATCTTATTTTTAATCCTCTTAACGAGCAAATCTTAAATTATTTTTGCGCCAGCAGAGCCGTGGAATTGATCGACCCAGATTTCGTACTTCGCACATTTCGCCTCTTGACCCTCCAGCAGCAGCAGCAGACATCGCCGCCGCGTATATTGGTAATAAGGGGTTTGAAACGTTATTTATGCTTAGGTGGCATGCGGGCGCGCGCGCGTATAATTATATATAAAGAGAGTGCAATGTCACCCTGCGACGACCTCGTAAAATGCCACTTTGTCGGTGACACGAAACAGCAGTCTGTTATCAAGCAGAGTGCATGCAAGCCAAGTTTCCTGTCTGTCTTTTTCCGCCAAACGAAGCGAGTAATCGTCTGCGCAATACAAAAATAGTTGTGAAATAGGCTATTTCACAGAAGTTTTCGAGCCGTTTGATAAATGATCACGAAAAATTACATTTTGGAAATTAAAGCAATGTATGCTTGAAATTTTTTTGCATCATCTATGTATCTGTATATGCATTCTTGTTTTATTTTTCCTTATACTGTGGTGACGGAAACAAGTAGAATGCTTAAAGGATGTTCAATTATTGGCAGCACGATCTAGGAAAATAATTTATAGATTTTATTTCTCTATTTAAAACTAACAAAAGTTTTTGTTAAATTGAAGCTGAATTAACTATTCCAATTTTAACGGTTTACCTTGGGAATGATGCCTGTTCCGAATAAAAATTATTTTAAAACATTATTTTAATAGTTAAATTAAAAAAAAGTTCGGTCGGAGGGAAAACAAAACCAGCGCTGCATGGATACGGAGGTAATAATTGAACGTTTATTTTATTTATTTTTTTTTAAATTTTACTTCCTGACTGTGCCAGCAAACAGAAAATCTAGCCTTATCTACTACGGAATTGAGATAACAAATAGCAGAAAAATCTTAGAGGTTCAATTTTATTTTATTGTACTGTATTTGTATTATGACTAGATGAGAATCAATAAGACAGTATTATGTTGTAGTTGGTGCGGAGCCGAGCGCCCACTCCTTTTTCACCTTTGGTCTAGGGTATTGTTACTAATGATTGTTAGACGATATTTGTTAGAAATTCGTTAATGCAACAGAGAGAGATTTTGAATTTAAATTAGTTTTCGCCGGACACACGAGCCGTTTAATTGAGAAGGACCCGGTTCATTCGGGTAAATTCTTTTCTAATTTTAATTGTTCTTCAAGTCAATTCTCTTAAACTGTTAATTCTGTCTTATAAAAGAGAAGAATTGTTCAAGACCTCCTAACCACCAAAATGTTTATTGCAGATCAGAAAAGTAATTGAAAAAATCAAAGTTTGACAAATCCAGGGATGAGTCAGCTCTGCTTCGTGTTTGAAAATTTGAGAGTGTAAATTTAAATTCGATAGCCGGAACTGTGTCACGATACGCAGAAGGTAAAATCAGCACGAACAAAATAAGGAAAGGAAATGAAAACAGCATATCTTGTTGAAATCCATGCGATATTAAATTTAGGAATATGAGGAATATGGAGTCACGTCGTAAACAACAGTCTGTATATTTTTAATCTAATTTAAAAGAACCAGTTTCCCAGCTGCAATGCACTTGCGGCAAAGCGTAATTAATGCTCAAGCGCGCCTGCTCACTTGTTCAACTCCAGCTAGTTGCTCTCTTTGTCATATTTTCCAAACCAACCGGTTAGGTGCTCGGCGAAACCAATCAATTTGCGTGAGCCTGTCAGCAGAGCGTTTACAAAGGCCCACTGAACGCGAGCTCAAAATTGCTTGATAGTTTCAAGTCAATATGCTGCGTCAGTTACGCCTCGTGACATATTTTGTGTGTGTGCTCAATGGTTCGCAGGCTTGAAATGAGTAATTTCCCAGCGTGGAAATGCAAGGCAGCGTAAAGAAATTTGATAAAAAGGGCTGCCTGAAAAGCTTTGCCAGCAAAATGTCAGCGTTTTAAATTTTCTGGCGTTTATGGCGAAACAAATTATTATGTAGCTCGTAGAAAAAACAAGTTCTGGCAGAGGTTTGAGGATTTTCATCAAATTTTTTACAGAAACTAGAGGCCTTATTTGACCGAAAACCCTGACTTACTCACTTTTACGGGTATTGGTCATAGAACAAAAATTCTGACTTTGTTGAACTCGTCTCGTCAAGTGGAACAACTTTCCTGTTGACCTCTAAGTGGTGGGAAATGTAACTGAAATTTGAAAATGAATACAATGAATTTTTAATTTTGATATTGGCTTCTTGTAGAGAGGGAAAAATGAGGTTAAACAAGTCAAAATCTGGAATGATGTTTTGCCTGATTTATTTTATCAAATATTGAAAACTAAAAAATTCAGGATTTTAAAATATAAAGGGTTTTATCACCTTCAGCTATCTAGGAGAGATCATGACGAGTGAAACGATGTGCAGTTTTTGTAAATCCAAATTTTAGGAACTAAGATTCGGTGAAAAACGTGATTTCCTTTTGGAGACCAGCACAACTTCCATTTACAAAAGCCGCATAATTCTGGACTGTATGCACGTTCCATGATGAATTTGAAGTAGTGCCATATAAATAAACACTAAATTTCTTTTCTTAGTGAGGCGCAAACAACAAAATTTGGTAAAATATTACATATTACGTTTTTAAGGGTGCATAAAACGGGTTGAAGGGTTGGCACCTTTAGACAGCTTTGGCTATCTAGGGGAAGTTAAGACCATTCCAGCGGTGTGCGGTTTTTGAAAATCAGACCACTATATAGAAGATAAAATTTGGGCGTGAAAACCTTTTTTAAAATAACGAAAGAGCGCCATAATTTTCTAGCTTAATTTTTGAAATAAAAAATTAAGAAAAAACGTGATTACAGATTTTGGTTGACGCTGCCCTTTTTACGCTTTTTTCAATTAATTAATTTTCAAAATTTGAGTTATATTTTGAAAAATTGTCACGTTGGAGTCAACAGGAAATTTGTTTAACTTGACAAGAGAGAATATAGAAATCAGTTTATTTTCAACAACTTGAGGCGGGAAGTGTTTTCAATTTTGCTTTTATAATAGTGATAAAATTCCCTATTTTACCCGCAAAAAGCAATTAATGGAATAAAGACTAGACCGCGTGGTACAGTAATTTTAATATCTGTTTTTATATTT
Source organism: Cloeon dipterum (assembly GCF_949628265.1). Classification (NCBI taxonomy): domain Eukaryota; kingdom Metazoa; phylum Arthropoda; class Insecta; order Ephemeroptera; family Baetidae; genus Cloeon; species Cloeon dipterum. The sequence continues at coordinate 3,922,369 of NC_088790.1, read as the reverse complement.
CGAACATCACAAAGACTAAAAAAAAACGGATTAAAGGTAGTTTTGGGATATAAATATTTTCCGTATGTGGGAAAATAAAAAGTGCATAATTCTGTTGAAAAAAATGCAACGTTGTAATACTTCTCCTCCTGGAAAAAATTCTGCAACAGCGCTGAATCAAAGAGTCAGAACACGTTGCCACAGTGGAGGGTTGCTTTTTAAGCATCGCCGAGATCGCGTGTGTTTCATTCAACAACTTTCTTTTCCTTTGAAAATATGAACGAGGCTTGAGAATGTCGCAAATGAAGAAGGGGAGCCTAATTTTTTCACTAACTACGTAAATACGAGCTGCTTTTAACTTTTGAAGTAAATATAAGCGTTCATTTAATGGAGGCTATCTAAAGAGAAAAATAAATGAAATTAAAAGAGAAGCAGAACCTGAGGATAGTTAAAGTAGAGCTTAACAGGCCAACAGTTATGAAAATTTGGAGCTGCTTGTTTTCTTAAGAAAGTTTGTGAAATTTAGCAACAGTCTTATCTCTAAAATGTGTAATATTTCAGATTTTGCCTAGTTTCTCAATGATTTTTCGCTAGATTTCGATCCCTCTCGTTGCAATCTACCCAATGGTTTGCAAATTTTGAGGAAAAATTCCCTATATATGGAAATAAATCGTGGTTTTCAATATGTACTCGCCGCTTGATTAGCATGCAAACTTTTGAGCCAAGTTTCTAAAAGCCTGTTTTTTCTAATTTTTAGATAAAATGATTTTCACAAATTTTCTGTAATACGAAGCCGATATTACCCTCTATTAATTCTAAGCTAAAGACGTAATTATAAAAAAAATCAACTCACCCATCCAGACGACCGATTCTTACAGCAGGTCTTCTCCAGCGTCAACAACGGGCCGAAATGAGCAGCAAAGAGATTTGGCATGTTTTTTCCCGAGCCAACAAAAATGTGCCGATCGCACCCTCTATTCAATTTGTGTGTGAGAGAACGTGCCCGGCAGCCAGCACCATAGTTGCAAAAGTTGTTGTTCGGCTTGCGACGAGCACGAGGGGCACACCAAGCGTGTCGGCGTCTAACACGGCACTGCGGAGGCTCTATCGACCCGAGCTCACACGCCGCCTTCTCGGCGAAACGAGCCTCCAATGTGGTCGGTGACGTAAGCGCGGTGCCCGCCGCGCAGCGCCAACCCTTCGACCCGGCGCGCGGCGCCACAATCCGCCGGCTGACCGCCCCGCGAACCGCTTTTCTCGCTCTTGCTTTTCAGAAACGAGGAGGAAAACCTAAGAAATGGCAAATCATAAACATAATTTATTGACATCCACGCGTGAACATTAATAAATTGTTATCGCTTCATCCAGCTCCAATCATAGCGCCGTTTTTACTGCTGTAGATAATAGCAAATTAAACGAGCTCAAGGTTTCTTTTTCAATTAACTTGTGTTATTTACCACATTTATTCTTGCTGACAAAAGATAATTTTTTGTAAAACCCAAAGCAAATTGTAATTAAATAATTATTTAAATATGTTAAAACATTTGGGTATATTCAATTAAATTTAAAATTTAATTCGCCAGTTGCAAAAGCTGCCAATAGATGGCACCAGCGGTTAACTCCGATTTTAAATTTTAATTAGTCACCCTTCTTAATCCTGCTACTTGGAATTCAGCCCTTTAAAAAATTTCCTTTGACACGCAGAAAACCAAAATCGGTCCAGCCAATCCCCGCATAAATGTGAAAAAAATCTAAATACATTTCTACGGCAATTGTCTGGAAGAATTTAGGTTTTCAGCACAACAAAAGAAATCATTTTAAGAGCAGAATTCCCAACAGAAGGGATGAGTCTGAAATCGCATCGGAAAAGTGTCTTGAAATCGAAAGTAACCACTGGCGGCTTCGGATACTATATATAGAGGTGATACTTGACATAATTTGGTGTTTTATCCATTTTTAATTTTTGTCATTGCCCTCTATTGATTTTTGATAAGTTGTTGGTGGAAGCGAAAAAGTTGTTGAAAGGGTGTGCGAAATAATGAGGCACCTCGTACCGCAACTAAATGAAGGGTGAAATCTGGAAAAGCGGGCGTTCCGCGGACTTAAATAATGAGCCAAATCATGAATATCTCAAGTTGAAACGAAGCTAACCACAAACTTTGATGCCTAATTAGACGACCAACCACTTTTATATTTGCAAAATTTTAATATCGAGAAGTTTCTCAAATCAGATTATTCTCAAGACGAGCTCCTCGGAATTTTTCTTTCGAATGGGAACAAATATTTATAATGTTCCTAGAATTTTCTGGGATGGAGAAATTTGTAGTTTACCCTTGGAAAATGCTGTGGTTCACCTATATGAGTACAGACAAGATCACCAGAACAGGTCAGAAATCAAACCCTGGCGTCAGGGTAGCTTTAAAGCTAACTCATTTTTAAAAGCCACCGATGGGCTTTCTTAACTTTTTTTTTAAAAGAATTTTCACTTTAAAAAGATCTTATTAACACGAAAATTACTTGAAGCCTCAGTAATTATGAACAATAAATGCTCGAAAATTTGATTTCCCTTGGAGAGAAAAATAAGAACATCCCCGTTTTATTTTTGGAATAATATAATTTTGTGCATCTATGTAAATGAAGACCTGTAAAAATAAAAAATGTATTACACGCGAATCTTTCGTTTACATTTTGGTAAATCGATTTTCCAATAAAGGCATAAGACGCACAAGAGGATATGTTGTCACAATTTTATTCAAATTTATAAAAAAATGCAGCAACTCTGAGAATAACGAGAGCTATTTGTTTTTCTAAATATAAAGCTCGTCGGTAAAATAGTTGATACGCTGATATTCATTTTAACCAATAAACGAGTTTTTCCTAAAAAAACAATATTCGAATATCCAATATGATAAGGTAAGCCAACTAGGGAAACCACAACGATAGGGGGAATTTCCGATATGTATTCCTATTTTTTCCTTGTTTTTGACCCTTTTGAATTTTCGATTGTTTACACATTTTTTGCTATTAATCGATCGCAGTCCCTGATTTACGAAAACCGAACATTTGTTGAATCAGCTCGTCAAGATGAGGGCCAGAACAGAAATATACACTATGTATTGAATTTTTCTGGAATTTTCCGGATCGGGCCCCACAGGTCGTTGAGCTTTTTGGACACCAATATATAATATATAGAGCTGTATGAGACAGACAAACAAACGGACAGCGCGCGAGCAAGTGTGCGTATAGCTGTTGCTTCACTATTTTTCATTCTTTAATGCCATTATATATTTTTTTCCCGTGAAAAATATGCAGCTGTATGTATGTACTCGTGACTGGATATATTTGTAAAAATTAAGGTCAAAAAATCTTTCTGAGCTTGAATTAATTTAAATTATTTTTATTCTCGCTGTACAGCAGTGGAGCAGTGCAAGATTCTTAGGGAGGAGAAAATCTGTGCCATCTGCGCAGTGCGCATGCGTCAGACTTAAAATTTCACAGTCAGCTGTAGCAGCCACTGCAAAATACGGACCATCGTTACGTCAGTCCACATTATCTGTTTATTTATTTACGTATATTCACAACTGGCTTTCTTGCAGCTCGATTAGCCCTTGACCAACTCGATGATCAATTTTCGGAGAGTCTTATTAGCAACAGCAAACCAAAAAAATGTTGTCCCTGCGGCCACAGCACTCTGCCGCTCCTTCTCCTCGAAAGGGAAGGATCCGAAAACAACAACAGTCACAGTAACCGTCCCCAGAGGTAAGGTCAACCTTTTAAAACGTCATTTGTCCAACTTAATCGCCATTTTATCTCTCAGGCACCGAAAAGAACGAACCGTACGACGAACACACAAATTGGGAACTGCTCGGGCGAAGAGGCTACAAATTCATTTTGCCTGGCAGCATAGGCCTTTCACCTGCTGCCAGAAGAAAGCCCTCGCTCAACCCCAAAAAGAATTCAAGGCCAAAGAAAAACAAAAATTCCCAAGTGATACTTCCAGATACCAACCACTACCGCCAAGTCGAAGTCAGGGATCATATTAAATTCACTGACAAATATGAAACTTTCTTTAATTCTGCAGATTGTTACACAACTGGCTGTCTTAGCTGCTGAACTAAATTCCATGCAGCCTAGAGAGTTAAAATGCAAGGCTGTTGATTGTCCTTTCCTATTAAGAGAGCGTGAGTTCTCAGATTTATGTAAATTTAAACTCTAGATTCCAGCTGAATCCAATTACAGAGGTGATAGATCTTTTTCCTAGAGATGGTTTGGGTTACGGACCTTTGACTGCAGTATGCGTAGCTCTTCGTTCACCGGAAAGTGAGGAAACTAAGAAAGACTGGGAGAAGGTGTTTGAAAAGGTGAGACAAAAAGGGCTGGTGGGTTTTCTAAAAAAAGGAAATGAAAAACGCCATTTTCTACAGCTGTTTTTAGACTTCTAAAAATAGAAAAATGCGCTATTAAACAATTAGTTAGACCAATGATGTTTTCCTTTAACAAAAATTCATTCTTAAATTTCAAAACTGAATAAACGCCAAAAATAAAAAAAAAATCGCTTAGAAATATTTGGAACCCTTAGTACTTTGTTCATCATTTAATTATTACTTGTTTATTTAAAATCAACAAACATTCTGAGGTTTAAATGGATATTCACCTTTGGAACTGGTTAAACTGGATCATGATTTCACCTCGAGAAACCTCTTAAATGCTCTATTTCGTCTTCAACTTATCACAAAATGCGAAAACGACCTACCATTGGATTTGTTTTTACAACAGTGAAGTGAAGTAATTTTTTAGTTATGGGGGCCAGAGCGTCCATCAGTAATATTTTTTTGTCCCGAGTCAACCTTTTCCCAAAAATAATTTCCTGCATTCAGCCCGGTCCCGGGAAAAATTAAAATAACCTAAAATGGTTTTTAAAAAGTTAGTTCTTAACAGACTCTTGTCTCATCCGCGAATAACATCAGCCTGAATTTCGTTTAGTTAAACTTATGGAACTTGGAAAAATAGTAAAAAAATCATAGTTCAATCAAAATTCTTAAAGTAGTTTTGAGCAACAGACACCTCTACTTTTACATTTTACCTTAAACTGTTAGTGAAAATGGCGATGGATTCATTTCTAGAATAATTTTGCAACAATTCACATTTGTTTAACCGTAAAAACCTAATTTTTCCTTTTCCAGTTTGAAGAAACCGCGCGCAGAGTGTGCGGAAAATTGAAACAGGCTGGCTTCTGGGCGGGTTTTCCGTCTGAGATTGAATTTGACATGTCAAAGCTGTCGACTGACGTGTCCGCGCTCCAAATTGAAGCAGCCAACATGCTGAGAAGTCCGGCGCCAAGAGTAGTGCACGTTTCTGGCTGTATTATTGTAATGCATCCCTCTGTCGGGAGCAGTAGAGTGTTAGGCTGGTTGTTCACAACTGCCTCGTTTGACGACCCTAAGCTTCAAAACATATTAGAGGAAGAAAATAATTAATTAATTGTAAACTATGTCAAATGCACGGCTTTGTTGCTTTTTCAACCTTAAGAGTTAAGACCAACCTGTTGTTAATAAAGAATTATTTTGAAACGTCCAGGAGTGTTTCATAGATTGTGGACATGTGTCACAAACTAATTCTAACTATACCTCGTGGCTTTGGTCTTCAGATTTTGATAAAGTTGGCGGAGGCGTTGTCTAATGGATCTAACTCGTCAAGAGGAGTATACACATAAAAATAAAAAGTTTCACTTATTAAATAAATGATTCTCCAGACCGTTTGAGGCAGATGATTTTGATGATGAAACAAAAGCTTTTATATTCACTCATTGTAACATAAACTTTAATAAGCATACAACACTTTTCAAGCGAAAGAAAAGACTAGTTGGTTAAACACAAAAAACATCCATCACCACAAATAAAAAAACTTTTCTAGTACTCTTCGTCGGAATGGCCATGATCAGCATTTCTGGCCAACATGTAATTGTCCATGTCGATCGAACGGCAATGGTTAATCGCGTATCTGAGCCGCTCAGCCATGATTTCCTGAAAATATTAAATTAAAATCCTAACTAATATGACGAAATTAGAATTTTTCATACCTGGCTACTGTATGAAGGCAAGCGCAGCTGGAAAAAACAAGTTTGTGCTGTTGGTAGTCCATCAGTGGCATGATCAACCTTCGTAACCTGGAAAAGATTTTAAAGTTAATTAACGAAGATTTGGAGGGATAGTGGCATTACTTGAAAGCGCTGAGAAAGATCTGCCAAATTAGCGGGTAAGCGAGACCGTCCAGACACAAAACGCATGAACAACACCCTCTCTGCATTAGAAAAGTTTTCCAAAATATTCCACAGCCATTGCACTAGTTCAGAGCTTTCATCAACTTCCCTGTACCTAATAGATAAAAAGACAAGACTATAAAATTTTCACTACAGTAAAAATTACAACAAACCGAACAACTTTCTTCAAAAGAGGAATGGAGATGTGAGGCAAGCCGCAAACAAGCTGTTCCAAGTGTTGCGCCGTGACCAGAGTGAGCAAGGGCACGGGAATGATGCCCGCCATGCCCTCTCTAATCGCCGCGGCTTGCAGGTCCATTTCTTTCAGTCGGAACTCAATAGCTCTCTCCACATACTCTGCTCTGCTCGCAAAAGTCAAAGGAATGCTCCTTCCCCCAGACACTATCGGCACAAGCTTTCCGCTCCAACTGCTCCCTTCAAAACACTCCAAGGGAATAACCTGGATTCGAGAACGGATTGTTAATTAATTTGGAAGATTGCCTTATTTAAACTATTTTTAGTTAATATTTTCCACACATAAATTAGGCTCCGAATTTTAGACGTTTTTTTATTTTTTTTTCTGACCTGAAAACGTATAGTCCCTCTTTAGAAAATGAAAACTGCTAATTTTCGATTTGATTTCTCATTCTTTTAAAAATGTGGCGGTATTAGATCAGAAAAGAGACATAATTGTTTTTGGAAAAAAATTGAATTAATTTTAAAAAATGCAAATAACCGTAAAATACTGGATATGCAAAAAAACTAATTATTCCCATGCCCAGCCCTGCTAAAAATGGCACTATTTATGCTCATGACATGAAAGGGTCACGCAAAAAAATATTCAACTGTCTAAATTTCACAGCCCTTTTGTAAAAAAAATAGCCAAAGGTAAGAAAAAAAACCTGAGTACTTACCTCACTGAAATTGGCCTCAGTGACTCCAGATAAATGAATGTCGCGAATGCCTCTCAGGCTTTGAGCGTAAAGTGCATCAACCTCCTCCAAATCATCAATTGTAACAAAGTCACCAACAAGCAGCTTCCACACAATCGGCGCTAGAGGAACAGCCAAAGGCTTCTTGGTTCTGATCGCGACCCCAAAGAGGATTCCAAGAAATTTGAACCAAGATAGGTGCAAAGGCGAGGTCAACTGAGGATTCAGGATGAACTTGTCGCGGTTATATCCAGTGTCGTTTACGGAGTTTGGCGTGGCAAGAAGAAGGGGAACTGCATTTGTCGTCAATTCTTGGCACATTTCCGTAATTGTGTCGTCAAAAACGCCTCCAGCGTCATCCGCGCCCTCGCCGACCAACTTAACCTGCGAGAGCAAAATTTTCACATCAATTTTTAGAAAAGACGAAATGTCACAGATGTTGGAGGGCACAATTGGCATGAGTTCAACGAAATTTACGAAATTTACTACAGAAATCAGTGAGTTTTGGATTTCTCTCGCTGAGCCCAATCGATCTGAACTAATTTGATGTCCTAGCTCAAGGTCAAAGGGCACTGGTGTTAATTTTATTTGTTTGGAGTTTAAGAAATGCGCTAGAAAGAAGTTTCATGACGTGTGTGAATATTTTAGAGTGGTGTCTTTCTTGTTTACTAGAAATTGCGCTTAAATACTAAAAAAACAGGACTTTTTCGTGTTTTGCAAATATGTATTTTCTTGGGTCTAACCATCAGAACTCACCTTCCACGCCCTTGATGGCAGTCTCAAGTCCGCAGACTTCATTGTCACCACCTGCTGCGCGACTTGCAAGAATATTGGCTTGGCCTTCTTTCCCCTGGTTGCGAGTCTCCTGACTGTAACCTGCGGTCCGAAATTGCGGCCTTGGATCATTGTGCGCCCAATGCACCTGACGAGCGGCAGTGTATACACGCCAGGAGCTAACAGGTTTCTCAGAGGGCCGCAGACAATGCCCTGCAGCATGTTGCAATTCGCGTTCTCCCTCTAAAAAACACGAAAATTAGTGTTTAATCTATATTCGCTCAAGTTTTACTTGAGGAATGAGCGGTAGGAGCTCCCAGCAGGAATACAGCAAACAGGAGAAACCCCAAAGCAGCTGCAAACGCGCCTGGATGGCTGGGATCGGGATGCTTTGCAGTCTGTGATATTGAGCAGGAACAGTACTGGGCATTGCCAAGTACTGCAGAGGGGAAGTGCCAGGCTGCCTTCGGGGCGGCTTTGGTGTCGTCCACGCAGCACTGTGATTGCGCCCGGCAGACACCTGAAAAAGGTCAAATATTATTGTAAACAAAAATATCGGAGGAAAAGAAAATTCAAAAAAGTATAATCCGTATTTATTCCAAAATTATAAGTATTTTTTTGGCATCAGACATTTAGACTTTCATGAAATTAGAAGAAAATTAATAGAGGTCTCAGCCAACCAGCCGCGCTGCTCCGCGCCAGCCGGCAAATTTTGGGCACGTGAGCAGCCGTCAGTCACCGTGAAAAAGGATCAAAAATTAAAAAGTGCAGGAGAAAAGTCTTCCAGCCCTTCGGGCCGTTAGCACTATCAAACTTCACATTTAAAATATTGTCAGCCGCTCCAGCCACCGGTAAAAATGGCCAGAAAAAAATTCGGCAGAGCCAGTCCCGCCAGCCGCCGCTTTAAATCTCGCGGCTGAGACCTCTAAAAATGAACGATGAATTAAAAGAGCCAAGGTCTTATAGGCATTTCCATGTTAATTTAGAAAAATACTGTACACGTTTGATGCAAAAAATTTTTATGGAAGAGCATCTCTTTGTGAGGATTGATTTTGAAAAAGGGAACTGACTTGTTTAATATTCTTTCCGCTGAGTTGGGAAATAAGCTGCGGCTCCTTGACGAGAAGGGTGTGCCCCAGTCCAATTTGGCCTTCACTGTTCACTCCCCAGCCCCACACATCTCCAGTTGCTGTCAAAACCAAGGTATGCTCCGCACCAGCCGCGATGTCCTCAACGAATATTCCAGACAAAGCCAAAACCTGAAATTGTGTAATATTACATTAAATTCAAATTTAAAACAAGGATCATACCTGCTGCGGTCGATTGTGTCCTCGCATTCGATTTTCCGGCTGGCCAATGAGCCTGTCCAAGCCACATGTAAAAACTCTTCCATCTGAGGCTAGGAAAACTGTAAACTGGGCTCCGCAGCACACTTTCTTGATGCACACTCCACCCAATGCTTCTACTCTTTGAGGTGTCATCTGCAAAGTTGCCCATTGAGGAATTATTTAAAATTTTATTTAACGTGTGTTACCTTTGATCCTGGGCAGCCAAGGCCGAGTTTGCCGAATTCGCCGTCGCCAAAGGTCCAAACAGTCAGCCCGTCAGTTGAAATGCAGGCTGTGTGATTCAATCCACACGCGACATAGCCAACTTTAAATCCGATCAGGCTCGTGACACGTTCAGGCAGCTTTTTGTTTGCAGTCGATCCGAGACCAAGTCGGCCATAGTCTCCACTTCCAAAGGTGAACAGTTTTCCATCAGCAGTAACCACTGCGCTGTGTTTGAATCCACAAGCCAGCTGTCAAATCATCAAATTAGTCATTATTGTTTCTTTCACGAGCGTTATCTGCTTTATTCAAGGAATTACCATTACAATTTATTATGAAATCACAATTTAATAAGATTTTTTTATTTTCCTCACTCATAAAACAGTACAGCAACGGCCACAAATTTTGTGCGACTTTGCAGGGGTACCGAGTTGTCCTCTGAGCCAAAATATTTTACAAATCAGGCCCATATGGCAATTAACGCGTGTCGTCACTGGGAGGCGTATTTTCATTCAAAAATTGAATTTGGCCAGTAGGTAAATTTAAAAAAGATAACTTTAAAAATATTTAACACTCGTAAAATACGCAGAATTTTACGGAGAATTTTACACTCTACGACCCATAGCAGCTGATTTGTTAATTTTATAAGTCTAAAAAACGCGATTTGTGACATTTCAAACTTAAGTTTTCAGGGCCTGGTGGTGCCCTGTGGGCCGGACGGCGCTGATTCTTGCACCAGTCGATGCCCCTTGGTAAGGCACACCTGCTCGTGTGCAGTTTTTTCAAAATCGGACCATTTTTCGAATTACAACATGCGAATTTTTGACTTGGAATTTTCCTGGATATTATGCCACCTTGAATTTTGCTTTCGCTACATTTTTTTCGGGTATTTATTGCGCTCGGTTGACGCAAAATGGCACAAAATTAAAAGAAATAGAGTTTCAAGTTGATGGATCTTGACTTTAAACCAGCAAAAATGCTTGAAAATTATTAATTTTTGCTTTTCGCGCGCTCCGCCGTCAGGGCAAAATATAAAAAGAGCGAGAGATTGTCGTCTGTAGCATTAGAACGTAACCGGTATCATATAAATTGTACCGGTAATTTTGTAATGTGTAGCAATGATTTTTGCTATTTCGAGCCCTCAAGCATCCGTTATATTTTTAATATTTAAATATAACAATACCGTTTAATTAATCACAATTTAAGAAGTGATTCGTTAGAACGAATTTTTGCGTTCTTGACATTCTTTGTATAATACCGGTGCGCAGCAGCAGCACGAAAACTACATACTGGTTTGTCGTTTGTCAGCCGGTTGCCGGCTCATCAGCTCAAGTTAGCGCGAGAATAACCTGTCAGGTCTGTTTATGTACTCTGTTTACGTGCCTCCGAATCGACCGGGTTCCCTCATCATCGGCGTGCCGACGGCCGACTTTGAGACGAAAAAAGTGTAATCATCAGTGTCCTGCATCGCGTCCCGACTGTGTGAGGCGGTTGTTGTGTCAGTGCAGCGTCTTCGCAGTGCCCGTTTCTGCGTCGGAATCGTCGGAATCGCGTCGCCAAGGTAGGCGACTATTTTGACTATATTTTATATTTATTTTCTTTGCTTTTGAGCGGATTTTTCTTGCAATCTCACCAATATAAGGGCCTAATCTACAAGAACTACACCCCCTTGCAAACTGTTTTACAATTTCAAGCTCGTTTTTTGGCCCAAAACATTATAGTATCTATTATGTAGTATATGGAAAAGCTGCAGTTTCTGCCGGGTTACACATCTCGCCGCAGTTCTTATGAGAATCCCATGTGTAACAGTAGGGGTGGCGAAAACTAATTTTTCCATATATCCCCCGTTTGTGTACATTTATTTTATTTCGCCATGTTCAGGCAAAAAATGAATCTCAGCTCTCAGCGTATTAATCAGCCGGCAGGGACTGGCCAAAATTTTTTCGGAAAATAGTTTTGTCCGTAAATGTCCACCTGCTGGAAACCTTGCAGGCCCAAACTGAAAAATTATATTTCGGAAAAATACATTTTTTGTGCGTAACAGTTGAAACGGTTTTTTTTGGTTTTATTTAAGTTTCTTATTGCCTTTCTTAAAAAAATACTTACTTTTGCCAGAATTATTATAATAATACATGCGCCAGTGATTTTAATTTTCAATAACCAATAACTATTAATGCCTGATTCTATTCTTTTATAATTTTCCTTTCTAGATGCCAAGAAAGAAACGTAGGGGTGGATTCCAGAAGAAGGCCAAGACCGCATCAACATCTTCTGCCGTGCAAACCCAAGAAGTCACCGATGAAGGTGCAGCGTCCAACGATGTCAACACCGAATCGCCAACGATCTTTAAAAAAGCAGCACACAAGCTGAGAAATGAGTCTGATGCTGCCAGCGTGTCCAGCCAGGAAAAAGCTTCGTCTTCAAGCTCAAATCTCCTGTCGTCGCGTCCTATCTTACCAGAGAATGTGCAGCAGTTTGACCTAGGAGAGAGCGCGAGGTGTGGAGACCTCATTCCAGGTGACAAGATCTTTCGCCCTATAAATACAACTAACTGCTTCCTAAACATTTAATATTAATTCATTCTAACTATCTATGGTGTAGGTAATCCAAAAAGACGACAAGGACGCCCAAGAAAAATTGATAAATATCCAAAAAGGTTTCAACGCAAGAACCAAAGTTCTAGTGAAACCCAGAGTAATTTGTCGGCGCCTGATGGTTCAGCTGGCTCGTCTGATGGTGCAAAGCGAAAAATAGGAAAACCTATACCAGCAGGACTTCCAGAGAATGTGCAGCAGCTTGACCAAGGAGATAGCGCGAGGAGTGGAGACCCCGTTCCAGGTGATAAGATCTTTCTCCCTTAAAATCGAACTAACATCTTATTGATTTCAACTGCTTTCTAAATGTTTTATGTAGATGGTCCAAAAAGACGAGGACGCCCAAGAAAAAATGATAAATATTATCCCAATAGGTTTCAACGCAAGACCCAAAGTTTGAGTGTAGCCCAGAGTAATTTGTCAGCGCCTGATGGTTTAGTTGATTCGTCTGATGGTGCACAGCGAAAAAGAGGAAGACCAAAGAAACTGACAGCTCAACCAAGGGAATTGGTAAGGCATGCAAATAGAAATTGATGCCTTATTTTTTGCATTGCTGTTAGCTGAGTTGAAGCACTATTTTTTTTATAGCCCACCACAATGGAGGAACTTGCGCGGTTTGCAAATACAATGTTGATGGAGAGGCTCGCTGCAAGCTTAACTGAGAGGTAATAATATCAAATTGTTAACGATACTAACTAAAAGATTCCCCAGACTAAATCGACAGGTGGATTCGAACGATCCTCCCGCTGAACCTGAGGTTTTGGCTCAGGACCCGACACAGCGCCGAAGATCCATGAGGATTGCCAACAGGTTTGATAATCAGTTAAATGATTTTGATGTTGATTTTTCAACTTGCTTCTTCCACAAGTGATGGCGCTGGAACTGACAATGTGGTGGACTGTGAGGAATCTGCAGGAGGACAAACGTCACCAAGGAGGAAGACTGCCGCCCCCGCCGCTTTAAGATCAACCAGTGCTCCAAGGGGTAAAAGAACCAGGTAACAATTTGGGAAGCCAAATGTTTTCGTTGATTTGGGATACATATTTTAAACAGAATAAGAGAACGGCTTGATGGCGTTAAACTTGATGACGATGAGCACCCTGATCCAGCACAGGTCTTAAGGGATCCACACCAGCGCCGCAGATCCCGGCGCATCTCAAGCCGGTTTGGTTTTAGAAATTTAATATCACTCCTCATGTGTTGATGAATTATTTTTCCAGTTTTTCAGCAGCAGCAGCATCATCAGTCAACGTGTCAGTTGTCAACTTGAAAGCTGATCCAGACGCAGATCCAATTTTAGCTGCTGGCGTCCAAGTCGTTCATGCACCTGGCGGCCCTGCTGCTGATGACAACAACGGGAGTGAGGATGAAAACGCTGCTCCAGATAATCCTCTAGATAAGAATTATGAGCCGCCTACCCGGTTGTTGAGACAACTTAAGCTGCCGAGATCTCATCTTGCACCCAGGGTTTCTCAGGTAATTGTACGTTTGTTAAATGTTTGGAGCAATCTCACACTAAATAAAATTTTAGCAGAACCACAAAAACTCCAATTCTGACCCACCAATGCCAGCTCTGGCACCAAACCCTCGCTTCAACAGCGACGACAACATCATGGACTCCGAGGATACAAAGGCATTCTCCATCTTCGATGCCAAAAATCCAGAGGTCGTCAACCAATTCAAGCGCGAAGAGAATTAGCGCTAACCAACACCAATTTCGAGTTCAAGAGCCCAGCCACGGTTTCCAAAGGACAAATTATTTTAGAATCACTTGGCCAACAACCAGATTTGATTTTAAGTTAAGCTCAAATAAGCTTGTAAATAAGTGATTGATTAAAGACATTGTTAATGAATTTATGCTTTTAAATTTTGTTTTTCCCGTAAAGTTCGAAATTTTATGAGTATTTTCTTAAGGAAAATTCGCGTCTTAGAGTGATGCACGTTCAAATATAGAATTTTGGAGACTTTATGTTTAATCGGCTGTCAAAGCTAATAGGTCAAGTGGCTGTCAAAGCTAATAGGTCAAGTTAAAAATCTTGAAATTTGTTAAGCAGAACATTAGAGTTTATCTTAGGAAATTGTCACCTCTTTAAAAAAAACTATAGATTCATAGCGTAAACACCATAATTACCACATTGAAAAAGCGGATTAAATTGATGGACCTTACCTGAACTACTTCTTCACGCACAAGCGCTTCTATCTGTCTTGGTCGCCTCTGCCGGTCACTATTCCCATGACCGAGTTTTCCGTAGTCACCATCTCCCCAAGAAAAGACCTCTCCACTTTCAGCAAGAGCCAAACTGTGCCCATCCGAGCCGCCGGACGTGGCCAGGGCGGTGATGACAAATCCTTGAAGGGTGGAAATGACGCTCAGCGTGTGGAGGTCATCAGCGTTTCCCTGGCCCAGTCTCCCGTAGCTTCCTTCTCCGCAGGCCAGCACAGACCCGTTTGCTTGGATTACGAAAGTGCAGTTTTGGCCGCAAACAATTTGCTGGGCGCTCGAGAATGACATGGTCAGCACGGGAAACAGGCAAACGCGACCTGCTTCAGCCAACTGGCCATGTTTGCCGCTGCCCCACAGAAACGCTTGGCAGTTTCCACCGATCTGCCAGTCTCCTGGCTGTTGAGTCACCCATGACATGATTTCTTGGTCCGCCTGGAGACTCCAAAATGACTGGTTGAAAGGATCGGGCTTGACACCTTCACCTGGAAATCAGTATTTAAATAATTTAAAATTTAAATGGAATTAAACCAGATTTTTTTACCTTGTGGTAGTTTAACGATGGAAATGAACTTTTGGGGCAAGGAACTTCTCTTGATTAGAGCTTCTGCAGTCTTCACGACAACCGAAAATGTCTGTAGCCATTGCCATTCTGGAACTGTTAATTAAATTAGTGATTTATAAATTCAGGACTAATACAAAAATCTACATACCAACTTGTCCAAACTCTTCGTGATTTACAGGAACATTCGTGTAACAAAGGATTGCGTCTAGATCGAGAATCATTGCCAATGACACCAAGCTCCTGAGGTGACTGCTGTAGGTTAGTTGTTCGCCAGTGGAAACCAATCTGTGCTCGTGTTTGTACTGGTTGGCCAGAAGCAGATGTAGGTGGGTAAGGAGAGTTTTGAATGCAGCAGCTTTGTGAAGTCCTCCAAGGCCGTGTAGCGCCAAGGCAGTTCTGCCTCGGGAGAGCAGCCGCACGCTCTCGAGCCAATCAGGGGATGTGTGCAGGACACGAATGTCCTGAAAATGAGCCAATGATAATTCTGCTAAATTCTCATTAAATGTCTACCTTTGATCTGGCAAAGCAGACTGCCAAAGCAACGCTTTCAATCCAACACAAACCCTGAACACCACCAGGACCAGTGTTCGTGTGGAGCAAACTGCCATCGTGAAGAGACCAAATGTTGATTACTCCGCTCAAACCCCTGAGGCACCCTAAAAATCAAAATCTGTTAAGCAATTCAACCAATAACCAGATTCTATGTCACCTGTTGCAAGCATGGAGCCATCTTTGCTGATGGAGAGAGCTGTCACTGCGTAATTGGAGTTGTCGAGAAGTTCAAAGACTAGTTTTGGAACCGAGTTGCAGTTCTCCTGCTCCAAGTTGTCAGGCACCAGCCAGACGCTGACTGTGCCGTTCACTCCGCCGACACACAGGACCAATTTTGACTGGTCAATCAACGGCGACCAAACGACTGACGCTGGCTCCTGTGCTAGCGTTAGTTCATGCACGCAGTTCCAGGTTCGCTGCTGATGACTCCAAATGCAGCACCGGCCATCGGCACCGCTCGAGGCCAAAAGCTTGCCTCGTTGATCCCATCGTATGCTTGTTACAGTTCCCTAAACACCTATAATGTACATTCTGATTTGTAACTTGTCAAATCCTTACCCTGTGGGCGTTGACAGAGTGAATGGACGAGTCCAAAGAGAGTCTTCCGAATTTAATAGTTCCGTCAGTGAACGCAATCGCGAAGTCTTTCTCCTCAGAGAACCAGGAAATTTGTGTTGTGCGAGCTGATTGAAAAATAAATTGATCAAATAATCTTATCGAAGATGCCACTCCATTGTTGATTTAATTTAATTAGAGGTCTCAGCCGCAATATTTGAGGCGGCGGCTGGAAAAATATTTTAAAACGCGAAGTATGATAGTGCTTAACAGCCTGAAGGGCCAGAAGATATTTTTTCTCCTGCAATTTTAAATTTCTTACCGGCGGCTGGCGCGGCCGGCTGAGATACCTGATTTTAATAAATTAAAGTTGTTAAAAATAGTTACAGTTTGGCTGAGCGCAATGTGGCAGGTCCTCAGATGAGATGTGGCCAGAAGATGTGACACGGACGCAACTGACAGTGCCGTCGGTGTGGCCAACTAGAAGAAGTTCATGGTTTTCTCCCACAGTTAGGGTTTGTGGCCAAGAAAAAGCCGTAATGATGGAGTTTTGTTGAGATACTGATTGGATTCCTGTGGGACAGTCATCTAAATGAAAAGAGAGTTCCATTGAAGAGTGAAATTAGACCCTGCACCATAGTAATTTAACGCCTAATCTGACCTGGAATGTGCCAAATATTCAATGTGTTGCCCATGGCTGCAGCGATGTACTGGCCGGAGGAGGACCACATTAGAGGTTGGATTACTTCCCCTTGCAGTTCGTCTCCATAAACTCCTTCTGATTTGCAAAACATGTAAGTGGCTTCCATCTGAATCTGTCCAGGATTGCAACTTCCAGGGCTCCAAATGCGAACAGTTCCATCAAAGCCACTACCAAGAAAATTATTAAGTACGGGATTTTACCAATTTTTTTAAAAGCTTTTAAAAATTAATTTTAACCAAAAGTTTTCGCGTTATTCAACTGAAATTTTGTTTGTAGGCCCAGTTCAACAAGACAGATCAATCAGTTGGTCATTTATGACGTTTCGGAAATAATTAAAATATTCCCAGGAGGGTTGGTTCAAGTTTTCAATGACTAACAGAAGAGAAATTAAGTTAATATTTTTTTAGATTTTTTAGTGACAGAAACCAAGCTGCATGACCTGGTATAGTCTGTTAAGTAACTTTGAAAATGATATTTTAAACCGTTAATAAGATATAATTTGCAAATTTCACGGCAAAAATAACAAATCTAGGGACTGCATTTCCTAAAATTTAAATAATAACTGGTCTTCTCAAGTAGAGTTTATTTTTAAATACCATCACAAATTTAATGAAAACTGGCTTCAAAATTAAATTTTGAAACACATCCTACATTGACCTTCAGAGCTTTTAAAACATAAGGAATTAAAAAAATCCCTTTTAAAAAAATGCCCAATTTTTACCTTGAAGCGATAAGCTTTCTGTCTTCATTCCAGACAACTAGATTAACTCTGTTGCCGTGGCCTTCCAACTCAGACACAGGACAGTTTGGGAGAACTCCCAGCAAATCTGACATTGATTTGGTTTCTATTTGATGGATGGGAAACTCTTCGGCTGAATTCGCAATGCATTTCACCTGACAAATTCAAGAAGGGTGGTAAAAATATAATACTCCTCATCATGCACAATGTACCAGTTGCTCTGAAGCCCACTGTTTGTTTCCCGGTTCCAAATGCGCTGATAGAACGCAGGCTGATAAAGCATTTGCCAGTTGCAGAATGTTTTGCACTTGCGGATCTGATGGGCTGCTCAGCGCCTTGGGAGTTTCATCTCCTGTTTTTAAAAAAAAAATGTGAGAAATATAATTTCTGGACAGGTAGAGTTTTACCTTTGTTAGTGCTTGACAACGAAGACTTTTTCTTGGTCGTCAACAGATTGACTAGGGCTTGAGTCACAGAAAAATTTGACGTCTGTGAGGATATTTCGTATGAAAGTGGATTTGAACTACTTCGCCTTCCAACAGCAATGTCCAGGAGATCCTGGAGAAACAATTTGGGTGTTACAAATGAAATTAAAAAACACACTTGTTATAGTTTACTTTTGTGCAGATGTTAACAACCATGTTGGCGGCCTCACTATTGCTGACCGCCAGGCACGAAATAGCATTACTTAAATGCTGAAGGTAGTGGTTTGTTTTGGACGTAGCGGCACCAGATGCGTTGTTCTTTGGCGGAGAGATACTTTCAAGCGTCACGCTGTAATCAGAGGGCAGCTCGATTCTGCCACTGGCAGTAAGGCTCATCAAATGCACAAGTTGGCGAATGTCGTTCAGACCCATAGACTGCAGGCCGGCCGGAAGGCTACATGCGTTGCCACTAAAATTAATTGGAAATTAGGTTAGGTGTAAAATCTTTAAAATTGGCAGGAAATAATCGCACCTTGAGGAGAGTAGTGAAAGGGTAGACATGACCACAGATCGAGCAACCAAAATCTGGGCAGCATTTGTCGTGCGTTGCAAGGCTATTTGCCTCTCCTTTGAGTTTGCCAGCCAGGAAGCTTGCTCTCCCAATGAGGGTCTATCATCACTTGAAGCCAAAATGGTCCCGGATCCTGCAAGATTGTTTTTTACTATAAAGATTTGAATAAAAAAAACTAGCAAGCATACCTTCTTTCACTTCTGATGTCACAATAGGAACTTGGTTGGTGCCAAGTGGGTCAGGCTCGTGCAAAATGATTTCATCGTAGTTCAGATGGGGGATGAGGAAAGGCGCAACGTCGACTGGCTTGCTTTCTTTGATTACATTGTCATCCAATGCACCTCCTACTGCTGCTGCTGTAATTCAGTTCACGTTCTTTATGAATAGATCACGGAAAAGGTTAGAAAATCACCTTTTGTTTCGAATGGTACAGGGCCGACCAAGTCAGGAGCTACCAGAGCGGATGGGTGACTAGATCTTGCGGAGCCTAGCTTAGATGACAATGGCATTGGAGACGACGCTCTACGGTGCAAATAGTCACAACCAGCTGCCTCAGTGCTGTGAGGCAAATTTTCTTTGCAATCAGGGCAAACGTAGATCACAGAGACAGGGAGAGCTGAAAATGAAAACAATTAACTAATCTTGAAGTTCAAGAACAAAATCTTGAGCATACGGGCAACTGATTCAGGAGCATTGTCAACGAATCTTCTCTCCAGACGCTCACAGGACGCTCTGCACACATCGCAGGTGGAATTTCGGTCCACATCCATGTAGTAGCCAGATTCAAAGGCAGACTCGTACGCAGCAGAGTCCCATCTGTCGAGTCTTGTCAGAGCAGAATCCATGTCCGAGAGGAAGTGCGGCACTCCAATGACTCTCCTTTTGGGCCTGCTTTCGCCACTCTGCAATCCTCGGCCAAAGGGTCTTTCCCTACTGCTGGCACCACTACTGCCTCTCTCGTGCTCCTGCGAGCTGGATCTTTCTGACATGTAATTTCGAATGTCAGAGGAAGCCCTGCGCCGCGGACCAAGTCCTCTGAGATAGAAAGCAGAGTCTTGCTCTCGCGTGTGACCTGCATTGATTCCATTAGTTAAAGGACCGTCACTCCATACATTTTTACTTGTTGTATTTCGAGAGAGCCACGGGGTGAAAATTCCAGATGACGGATCAGCAATTTCAACGTCAAAGAGTCTAGGCTCAGATGCCGGGGCTGCGGCTGCTCCTTCTGAAGAGTAGAATCCTCGAATTGTGGAGGAAGAGGCACCTTCTGACGGAGGTGATTCGCTTGAGTCAATGCAGGGATGTTCTATCATCCACATCACCAGCTGATTGATCGTCCTTGCAGACATGTCACCAGCGCTTCCTAAATTCATGAAAACAACAAAATATAAACACAAGAAAATAACTTCTTTTACATTAAAGGCGAAATTAAACTAATATTTTCGCGTAAAATACCCATCCCAATGTCAAGGAAAATCACTGAAACTATTCAATGGAAAAATTTTCAACACTATATGTGGCTCACATCAAGAGAGGCTACAAAAATAAATATTTAAAATTGGATTGTCAGCAAAAAATCCAAAAAACAGACATTTCCGTAAAATCAATCAATTTTAAAAAGCTGAATGAAAAAATGGTCCGTTTTTTATCAGAATCTGATTTAGTTTGGAGTCATTTATAATTTTGCAATGAAATTACCTGTAGCATGGATAGCTTTTTGGACGTGCTTGAGCGAAAATCCCATCTCCAGCAAAGGCGCAGCGACAGGCAAAGAGGGAGGTGAAGGAGATCTGATCCTGTATTTAGTTATCGGGGGCGGAGCAGACTGCGGCGTGCTGGAGGCGGAAGATGAGGTGGCTTGGCCTGGGCTGTGAGGAGTAGACGTCTCTGAAAAGCTGTTCATCAGGAATGAAGAAACAGACAGAGACGATGGAGGGATCGAAGGTGGATAGTTTATGAGTTTTCGGTAAAGACGCTTCACCATGTGCGTCCGCGCAGACAACATGCTTGGCGATGACTCTCCAGATGTCTCCTAAAACGCACGAATCATAAATGGCAGCTAAACAAAGTAAAATAAATTATACCTGATTTCCTGTGGTGCACTCATCTTTTGCAGATCCATTATCTCGTTGATTTAGGATGCTGCGAATGTGTCCTTCCGTTTCTTTGATCTGCAGTTCCTCTTCCGCACACGCTTTTACCATGCTGAAATGCAAAACTGACTGCGCCCGCTCCAAATCTCCAACACTGGCTAGATGCTTCAGACCACACGCTTTCACGCTGGCTCTTACCAACCACCTGAGATAAAAACAGAAACAAAAGGGAAAATAAAATCTTCATATTGATCATGTCATTGAGTGATATTAACAAACTGCTGAAAATGCTTGGAAATTAGCGATCCTTCATGATCCTTTAGAAGACTTGATGAATTTTATTGATTATCAACTGCAGAGGATATTTGTTAGGTTTATTAAAATAAAAGCAAGGTTCACAGGGTTTGGCAGAAGGACGAACAATTGACAAATGGCTCCAATTTTTTTCCGGAATTGTGAGCCCGTTTTTAAAATGTTTTTTATATATCTATTGCACACTTTTATGCTAAATTATTCAAAAAATAAACTTCAATTCCGTACCTCAACACATCTTGGATTGCCTCCTTTAAAGACGATGAATCAGGGAGTCCTTCCTTTGCCTCATCTTTTTTATCATCAGAATTTTGGAAAAGAAGCAATTCAGAGTAATTACTACTGCACAAAATCGCACGCAGCGCTTTCAGAGAAGCAAACTGGATATACGCTATTTGCAACGCGAGTTTCTCTTGCTCCAGCTGTAACCTAACAGCAGCTCTATTCGCAGCCTTAGTCCTAACAAATCACAGATAACATTAACACTGTAGTATTTAAAAAATAAAATGTTTACTTTTCGTCCGCATCTGTCTCTCGTTGCTCCTTTTCCTTTTTGATCGCAGCAGCGCCTTTGGTCACTTCTTTCATGATGCTCGAGACCAGTTGGTTTGTCAAAGCATCAACTGATGCCCTGCTGCAAACCTCCTCTGCGCAAGAATCTCCAGAGAGCAAGTCGTTACTGGAGCTATCTTCTTGGAAAGTGTCGATTTCTTGCTTTATGTTCGGGAAGCTCAACTAAAATTCAAATAATATAAATTTCTTAACATCTAATCTGAAGCATTTACAATTTACCTCGTCTGTAATGCCACTGAGTTTGGTCACTTGCTTGATAATATCCGCAGTGAGGCCAACAAACTGAGCTGTGTCGAATGGAACCGCGTTGCAAGGTGCAAGATGGTTGAACGATCCGTCACTGATGTCAGACTCCTTGTCCACCCACTGCAGTTTGACGGTCGACAGTCCTTGTTTGAGAGTGCCTAAAATCGTTGCTTTTCTGCCAGTTGGACTGTGAACGCATAAGCCGCCAACTCGCAAACCAGAGTCAACACCTCCAATCACAGCAAGAGCAGGCCAGACCTTACCATTACGTGTTAATTTAAATCGAATTGATTAATTTTTTTTACCTCCTTGCAGAGTTGTTCCAAAATCATTCTATTCTCCAGATCACACTCGGTTTGATCATCAACCTCCGCTAATCTGGCGTGGACTGCAGAGTCGCTCACTGAAATTATTTTAGAATTTGGGCGTTTAAAAGAAAACAATCCTTACGAGAGTATCTGAGGTCATGTCTCTTCTGCTCTACAACAGCAGGAAGAAGTTCCTTTGCGGCCGAAAGTCTTTCGATCAGAGCATAATTGATCTAGAAAAATTCATGAGAAATAATAATATAAATTTGTGTTATTTTTACAGTTTCATTCCACGTAGCTGAAGAGTGGAGAGTTCTAATCAGACAAACTTGAGCTTCAGCCAAGGCTGACGGCCACGGTGAGCAATGCGGCTCCCCAGGCAGGAGATCTCTTGGACAGCCTCGCACTTGCATGTCGGTCAGTTTCACCTGGTAAAAAGATATTTCAATGAGCCATGCGAAAAATTACAATAACTACCTTCTCCCCGGGACTATTGCTGTAAAACATAATGCATGGGTAAAGCTCTGAGCAGTCAAGGTCTTCGAAAGCGAGTCTCGGCTCTTCTCCATTTTTGCCAAAACTCAAGGTCCTCGCGTCCATGTCCAAGACAGCAGTGATGTAATCTCCCTGCGTGAAACTTTGCAAGCTGAGTGGAAGTTCTCCGTTGTGGTACAAGTTTCCACTGAATGAACATTAGAAATTAAACAAGTTTTAATTCAAGAAGAAATAAATTACCTGTATGCTCTATACAGCCACATGTCTGTAGTCGTTCTGTGGTTGTAATCCTTGATTGGGTAGCGAGATACTCCTACACAAGTTCCTTCATTGCCTCTGTTTTCCTTTACAATCAGGAATTTCCATTGATAACAGCCTGCAGAAAAAAGGAAAATCTTAGCAAAGGTAGAAATCTGATACATTAAAAAATTCCTTTTCCAAATTTCCCAGAAATGCCGTTTTGAAATTTGACCTGTATTTAAAAAAAAATGAAAACTATTTTGTAAAAATAAAAACCACTTTATCACAACACACACATTTGCTACTACTTATTTTTTAATTAAAAATAATTTTTAGGGAAATGTTCCAGATTGGAAAACACTTCGTTAACTCTACCTGAAGTTATTGCTGTAGTGGCTAATCCATAACCTCGTCCTCCAGAGCCGTGGACAAGCATTCTGCCAGATTCAACAGTGCAGCAATGACATTTGTCGACATCAAAACTAACTTCGTGAACTGGAATATTTTCATCTGAACGGTCGCCTGGGGGCCACAACTCATCTGATGCTATAATGTTCAAGATTAGAAATAAGCTGGATAGTAGCAATTTGGCGTATTTACTTGGGCTGCTGAGTTTGATCAGTTTCTTTTGAAGCGATTCGTTCTTCTGTTTCGCCTCCATTTCAGACACTTTAGTCGGCAAGGACCACATGCTCGCTGCCAGCTGTCTCATCAATTCTTTAATTACCTGCTCTCTTGGATCATAGTCTTTTATGTTCATGCAAGGCAGAACTGAACCAAGCAACTTTAGAGCCAAGAGTCTTGGCCTCAGACACGAAATTCTTGGCAGTCCAGTTTCTGAACACTGCGAGCAAATAGCCAAAAGGGTGTCAGTCCACTGTCGAGAAGCGATGAGCGACGAGATCGCTTGGCAGCCAGCAATTCTTCTCACAAACACAAGAAAGTCACCAAGAGCTCTTTCTGCTGCTCTCTGTGAACTACTGATACCCACAATCTACTGACAAAATCGATTAGAAAATCGTCAGAATATTGAATATTTCGACATGCCTTTTCCTCGATCTGGAATTTCGTACTTGACGCCAGGTTCAACAGCTTTTCAAGCAGAGAATGCAGCAACTGAACCACACTCTCCACGACACTGAATTGCAATTTGTTGGAATAAAGGCTAAAATATATTCAATTGTGGATCAGAATCAAATAATGTACAAGAAAATCTTACCCAGTGGAGATGGAAAGAACTTGCAGTAACCTCAAACTGGCCAGAGCCAGGGTGGGCGTTCCTTGCAGTGGAGCTGACAATGTTGGAGTTGCTGACAAGAGATGTAAAGAGCAAGCGCACATGTCAGCCAGCAATGGCAACAGCCTGTTTGTCACGGCCAATGTTATGTCCTGAGGCTCAAACTTGCCACTCAGAACGAAGACTGTTAACAGTTGCATTTGTTGCCATAGTCCTTCTGGCACTTCAATTTCAAAGAGCCCATTCGATAAAGAGTGAACCAGCAATGTGTGAATCCAATGAATGGCTCTTTTAATCAGATTTTGCTCGTGTTTCCTGGCTGAGCGAACGCCGTCCAAATAATGAGCGACTTGGTTTTTGCTTCCAAGCCCAAAATATCCAGAGAGAAGTTGTTGGTGTACCTATTGATAAAATATTATAACATTAAGAAAGTTTCTGTCACCAAAAACTTACACATCCAATCAAGTATGTTCCTTTTCTACCGTCAGTATCAGGACTGAAATTGGATACCAGTCTTTCTAAAGAATGTTCAGGAGCACTGCTGTCATGTGGTGCTAAGAGTTCAAGTATCTGGTGCAGAGCCTCTAGACGAGACTGAATAAGAAAAGAAAATTATCATATTTATAATGCAGTTTAAAAACTCGTCATTACTTCAGCTCTTTGCTGCTGCTTGAACATTGCTTCGGCAATGCTGACAGGTTCAGTGCACCAGCCTCTGTGGTACATCATTCCATATTGATCGTAGAGGGTAGAAACAGGGTGTCCTTTTATTGTCTCACTAGCAGGCTCGTTGCAGACGAATCTGATGATTGCTTGAGGAAGTTGGACTTCCATATCTGTATAGCTATAGGGGAGAAAGTAAAAATAATGTTTTTAGCAGTTACGGTGGATGGTACCTGAATCCACAGAGAATGTCAGATTTCCAAGTGCTTTTGCAGGCGCGTAGTTCCCACGCAGTTTCAGGTCCCTGAACGCAAGCAATCAAAAAGATGCTTCGGCGAATGACTACTTCTATCATGTCCTCATAGGAAATGTTCATTTTGATCACGCATTTGCCTGTTTCTTGTTCATCAGCTCGATTTTGATCGTCTTAACAAACAATATTGTGACCTCAAAAATTATTATTTCGTGTTTTAATACCAGCATAAAAATGCCTCGTGCCATCATCACTAGTGTCTCCTTCTTCAGGCTCATCTTCTTCATTTCTCAGTCTTCTCTGTTCATTTTCATCATAAGATGTGCTCGGCACAGGGTCTTCAGTATCTGCCTGTTGCATCACTTGTTCTTTCATGGCTTTCAAATTTATCAACCTTCTTCGCAAGCCAAACGTCAGTTTGAAGATTTCCAGCACTCTATTGTCCTCATAGCTTCTACAAGCGTTTATTTAAGAGGGAATTTTAGAGTTAATAAAATAACTCACAAGTTTCCGTTTGTGATCTGAGTGAGAAGTCCAGTGTGCTTCAACACAGCGACTAGCACAAGGAGGGCAGAAATTCTTAGTTTCAAATTTCCTTTCTCCTCCCAGGTGTCCCAATCGTATCTCTCCGCAGCATCCATCAAATTCACCAAGAGTGGACACACGCCTCCACTGCTGGCAGACTGCAGGCTTTTCAGCCAGGAAACCAGCTCAGGAGGCTGCAGGAGAGACAGCAGCGCAGCTGGCTCCTCTTGGGTCTCGTCAAGGAGCCAATTTTTTAAGCCGTTCACCACGATGTCTGCAATAAATAAGATGTAATTAAATCGCACATTTAAATTTAAATTCAAATGTACCGGAATTTGCGCTAATGTTTGCATCAAGACCATAGCTGAAGAGTGGATGGTGCAGCCAATTGCTACAGTGAGCCTCAACAAGCTGTTGAGGCTCTCCTGCCAACATGCCACCAAGGCATCGCCCAACCAGCAAACTGCAAGCTCGCTCAGAATCTAAGAGCCAAAGCCAAGATGTTTCTGTCATTTCCACCAGCTCACTTGGGGTCGGCGTGTTGGCGTCTGAAAGAATGTCAAAATAAGAAATACACACGCAGGCTGAATGCGGATTTTACCTGATGAGGTGTCGGCCACTTCTTGTTCAGGTTGGCTCGCAGCTGGCAAAATCCTATTCAGCCTGTCCATTGGTCCCAGCATTGCTAGCAAATGGAATAGGAGAGGCTGAATATCTTTCACTGGCAAAAGTAGCAGAGCGTGCAGAGTCTTCGACAAAGACGCGCCAGCTGTCGAATGGAATATAACATCTGGAATTTCAAGGTTAGAAAAGGTTCAAAAATATCAGAACATTCTCACTGTGTAGCTTGTTGATGACCATAGGGTTTGCTGTTAGAATTGTACTGCTTCTTTCAAAGACGGATGCGGAATTTTGGAACATATCTTCCAAGTGCTCTGTGAGGATTTCATAAGCAATGCTTTTCTCTTGAGTAATATTTGACGATCCTTCTTTCTGGACGTCTTCAAAATTGCATCGTGCCAAAAGGTGGGTTTGCAGTGCTGACAACAGTTCATTCACATGGGATTTGGAAAGCTCTTCTTTCCCATAGTCAAATTCTGTGCCACTTTCAACTTCATCCAAACATCCATCCTTAATTACAATTTGAATAATTGTTGATAAAAGACTAATTTTTATTATTACGGTTTGAAAGCTGAGGGTTTTGAGTAAAGTTTTGATGAGCTGTTTAGTCAAATACACATCTGTGGGATTTCCATCTTCAAACTTGTCCACATTACATCCAAGAAGTGCAGAAACGTGCAAGTGGTCTTCCAGACTCGCAAGAACGATGTTTAGAAGCAGTTTCTGGTAATGAAATTAATTAAATTACGAATTTTCAAATGCTGGACATTTTACCTGGCCCTTTGATAGCTTATGGCTTTGTGGAAGCAGACTCAGGAGCAAATCTACCCTTTCCTTTAGAGGTGGCAGAAGCATTGGAGCCCCAATTGATAACGTTTCTTGGACAGCTTGCTGCACTGCGTTTGGAGCAGCCATGTCTACAAGTCTGAAGAGAAGCTGGCGCAAGGGCTGAGACTGCATGCCCAACACAGACGACCCTAGACCTCCGGCCAACGAAAGTGAAAGGTGTGTGCAAAGCAGCTTCAAGCAGTGGTGGACAAATCGGTGGTGTTCTCTGCAGAAGAAAAAAATAATTAAAATAATAACAAACGTCTTGGTGGGCGAATTAGGTTGCATACTCGACAGAATTGAATGGCTGAGGTGGTTTTGCGCTTTCAAAGCCATCACAATATTGCTCCAAGAAGATCCTTAAGTATTCAAACGTTTTCTCCTGTAGGTCAACACAAAAAGGGCGGTGCCAAGTGACAACCTGTCTTCCAGAAGGCAGGGCAGTCCAAGCAACACTGTGAGATGTTCCAGCCGAAATCTGGTGTATCGGAACGCTTTCAATTCCTATCACTTTCCTTGGTCTGGTTATTGGGGAAGTTGAGTGACCAAGACCACATTGTCCTGTGACATTGTTGCCCCAGGCGTACACCTAAATCAAAAAGTAACAGTTCATGATTGATACTCATTCGATGTATAAAGAACGCATAGAAAAAAATTCGAGCGTCTTAAAATGATAAAATCTGAACCTAACCAATGGTGATTGTTTTTTTTCATTTTAAATTCATCTTTATCTCGATCGATTTTCTCCCGCGAATTTTTGTCTTTAATCCCCTGAGTGACAGAAAGCTAATTTCAAGATTCGCAGCCAAGTCAAACCCAAATTCAACACTTAGGCGCGTGTGGCTGACTGGCAAAAACTGAATTCTTGTTATTAAATCATCTTTCAGCTGTTAACTAATAATGCAAAATAACAATACTTTAAACCGCCAAAAGTCGTTGGCGCTAAACAAAAAGGAAGGACCGCACTCCTGAACCGCTTCATATATCATACCTCATTATCGTGAGTCAAAGACAAGCAGTGAGTGTCTCCTGCAGCCACATCGACAACTCGCATTTGTACTAAATCGTCAATTAACCTAGGAAGGAGGTATATCGCATCAACTTTTCCACTTGCCAAGCAAGGACCGCTTCCCCAAACCCAGACCTAAAGGAAATTTATGAATCTTTGAGAGGAAAAACCACCAAAATTATCATACTTGTCCATTAGAGGTCAATGCTAGTGAAAAAGTGCTGCCAGCAGCAACTTTTCTGATGTACAAGCCTTGCAGTGCTTCGATCACCTTTGGTCTGTAAACCTGAGAAGTGTCGCCATGGCCCAGTTTCCCGTTGTCCCCTCCTCCAAATGACCAGACAGTTTTCCCATCCATAGACACTGCCAAAGTGTGAGCGCTGCCACACGCTACCCCACCAACTCCGGCAATATCTCGCACCAGCGTTGGCATGTTGCGACCAACACTGTCACCGTGACCTGAAATGTCGACTAATTAGCACAAAATACTATACTATTTGCGAAACATGCCTAGTCTCCCGTAATCGCCTTCACCCCAGGTGTAGAGCTCTCCATCCTCAGTGACTGCTGCGCTGTGCCGGTAGCCTGCATGCACAGCTACAACCACTTTTCCTGAGAGGGCACCTGTGACGAGTCTCGGAAACTTCTGCGTTGCACAATTTCCGTGCCCGAGTTTTCCGTAGTCACCTGGAGATTTTCATTGGATTTAACATGGGAACTCTGGGTTCTTTCTGCTCTAATATGCATTTTTTGCCTTGAAATTGATCATTTTTGAGATGTTCACATTAACTACTGATCTTAAATGTTTTGGAAAAAAATAAAAATCGATTTAAAAATCCAATTTTGATTCATAAATTTTGGTAAATTAGAACCAATAAAACAGATTGAAATTCTAACCCTGGCGTCAGGGTAGTTCCAGCACAAAAATTTACTTTATAAAAGTTTATTTCAAGAGGATATTTAAAGATGACAGTAATATTCTTGAAATGTAATTTTAATATGTTTTAATGACCTCACTCCGTCAAAACAATCTGATTGAGCGATTTCTATTTCTCACTATTCACTGGATATGTAAAATAATGCCGATTTTGAACCTTGACTATCAGTATCTCGAAAACTGTTGGTTTCCCCATTCCAAAAATTCCTAGCATAATACGCACGCTTGGGGCAATATTTTTCTCTATTTTTATAAAATTTTAAGATATCGCATTTTGGATATTCCAAAAATTAAAAAAATGGGAACGTTCAAAGTAAATTTTAGAGTTCAAAAATTGGTTGACCATTTCATTAGGCATCTATTGACACCAAATTTAAGGTTCTGGCTTCATTAGAACTCAAGATATTCACGATTTTGTCAACTCCAGCGGCTTGTTCTACAAACTTCACTGATATTCCGTGAAAGCTACTTTGATTTTTCCCCGCAAAACTTGAATATTATGACACCCAAACACACGAAAATAATCGGATATTGCAGACAGTATCAAATTTTTCCTGGAAACGCCCAGTCATTTTCTTCTAATTTCCCGAAAACTTTTGAGGCAAAAAATCAATGTTAGATAAAAAAGAAATCAAGGCTACGTGGTTAGCTTCACAAATCAACAAAAAAAGAGAAAAACTTACCGTCTCCCCAACTGTAGACCATGCCATCCTCAGTTAAAGCAATGGAGTGCCCGTCACTGCCTTTAGAGGAGGACAAACACTTCACTTTCGAATCCAAAGCCAGAATCTTGAGCTGAGTGTGGTTTGACGAGTCTCCCAGGCCTAGGCGGCCGTACGTTCCTTTTCCGCAGGCACTTACAGCGCCATTATTGTGGACTACAAATGTGCAATACTGACCAGCTTCAACCTAGACAGAAATAAAATTATGCTGAATATTATTTATAATCGGTACAAACCTGTTGGACGTTGCTGAACGTAGTTGCAAGCTGAGGTATAAATATTTTCTCTGGCGAAGTCTCTGCCAGCTGGTGAGATGAATTACTTCCCCACACGTACACATCACAGCTCTTGACAGCATTTTGTTCCAAAGGAATTTTGCTGGTTTCACTTTTACTATCCGAACTGCACAATCCAAAGTGCATGTGCTCACTAGCCAAAGCCACAAGCTGCAAAACGGATTCAAATAAATTCAATCCAAAATTAAATTGAATAATTACCTTGCCCATCAAGCAAAGGGCCGCTTGGTAAAGGGGAATGAACCCCCTGGGGTCTCCTTGGAAACTTTCGTGACTTGAATGTGAACCTCCCTGCATTTGACTCAGCCAGTCCAAGAAACTCAGAGAGGGAATCAGCGCTTCCTTTTGTCCGATCACAGATGCTTGAATGGCCATTTGGACCCATTCCAAGAGGTAGCAGAGCGATCCTCTCTGCAATGCCAATCCCAGCAGCAACTCAGCTGACAGATGTCTTCCTGTTTGTTTGACATAACAGTTTTAACTTTTGCTTGTTGAGATTTGATTTTGCAAACCTGTAAAATCAGCTCCTGATGATGGCAAGGACGTTTTTCGTAGAAAACTGGAAATGTCCCTCAGAGCTTTGAGGCCAAGGGGAGGGATCTGAGACTCGTTGGCCAACGACAGGGGTTGCAGAGCTCGAACCACGGTGCAAGCTGTTC
Source organism: Cloeon dipterum (assembly GCF_949628265.1). Classification (NCBI taxonomy): domain Eukaryota; kingdom Metazoa; phylum Arthropoda; class Insecta; order Ephemeroptera; family Baetidae; genus Cloeon; species Cloeon dipterum. The sequence continues at coordinate 3,891,933 of NC_088790.1, read as the reverse complement.
GCAGCACTTCACTGCACATCTCAGGAGCCCCTTTAAATAATCTGTCTATCGCATTCTAACAAAGATCTGAAGAATTCTACCCTCTGCTGAACTCGATCTCCAGTTTAGTTGTAACAAAGAGAACAGCAAACTGAGCCCTGTGGTGACGCCAAGTTCAACAAGAGCTGAAGATCCAGAGTTTGTTTTTTCCTGAGAAACTTCCACAGAGCCACTGGCTTGTTCATTATCCTGGCTGCAATGAATGACTTGCGTCTGTGCACGCAAACAAACGAATATTAGAGGGTATTTAATTTAATTTTTTTCTTACTCTAGGAGCTTCATGGTATTTTGACACAATGGCATGAAACATTCTTCTCAGCATAGTCAACCTTTGCCTCAAGATTGATGCGAATGGTGACTCGGAGCATATCGACTGGGCAAGATCTCGTTGGGCAGCAAGCAGGCTCAGTATGTGACTTTCCAAATCATCACTGGTCAAATTTTCCTGTGTATCAAACTCAGGAAAAGCAGGTCCTGGATTTGTGGAGTTTGCTGGTGCCGAAACCACAATTTCCTGAAGTTTAAAGATAAAATCCAAAATTCTCAAGTCCTCAAACATGTGTTTACCTTGTTGGCAACCAATCTTTCGTAGAGTAAGTGGATGCCCTCCCTGGTGGCGATTGTGTCACAGTTTTCGCTCGCCCAGGAGCTGTTCAGGTGGTCGGCCCATTTCAGCTTTATATTCGGTGTTGTTAAGTCGGACATGAAGTCGTTCATGGTTCCGACTCAGAGCCAAATTTTGCGAAATTTACCAAAGTTAGACATTTCCATTTCACCCTCCCACAACTGTTTATGGAGTTGGACGATTTTGTTTTGCTTTTTTTACTCTGTCAAACCCATAGGTAATACATATTCTGAGCTTTTATTGGTTAACAGAGTCTTACGCTAACGAATCAGAACGCGTTTAAGAAGTGGGCGTGAGCCACCTACGCTCAAACAATGAAGGGGAAGGGCAGCGGCAGCATCAGATCAGGTGAACAAGATCGAAAATGTAAACAAAACAAAACGCTCGTTCTCATTACTAAATAATTTTTGCTGTCTGTCATTCAGTTTGAAAACCATAATGTCTGAAGCCACTGAGGACTGGACGGTAGAATGTTCAGACGATGAACGCTACTCTGCTAGAGATGAAGTATGTTTAACTACCTAAATTATTATCCTTTTTTAAATTTATAAATTTTATTTCTTTCCAGCAGTCAAGTAGCTGGATCCCTGTGGCCAGTGAAATTAAGAAATTGTTTGAAACCCTGGATAAGAACCAAATATTAGACCTTTCTTGGCAATGCCCAGGAAAAAGAAACCCAAAATCAGACGAAAGGGACCTAGAAACTAACGAATTTGAGGAAGAAGAGGAGTAATGAAAATATCTAATTTAATTTCTCCTTTATAATTTTTAATTCTAATTACAGAACTCCAAACAACACCGACTTTGACTTTGCTGACGAAACAGCCACTCCAAAACTCAGACGTGCCATGGATAATTCTGGCAGGGGTTCAGCGAGAAAGAAAACCACGAGTTTAGACTCAGTGCTGTCAAATATGAGAAGACACAGGCAACTCGAAGAGTCCGAAAGAAAAGATTGATATTTTTCTAGGTGTGTTGTGTAATTATGCAAATCAAGTGTGCGTTTTTATATACTCATTTTATTCAAATTTCTAAATCGTCATCTGGATCATAATCATCCATTTCATCCCATGTGTCGGATTCTTCAGGCTCATATTCAATTTTTCCTTGTCCTCGTAGGGGCAGATTGTCTCTAAATAAAGCAACAAAACAAATATTAACTGATCTGTTAATTGATAAACACAAGAAACTAACAGTGTCATGCGTTGATAGGGCAGAACCAAGTTTTCCCTAGCTTTTAATTCTTCTGTATTTAGTCCATGCCTAAACGTCGAGATGTTATCATGCACGTTGGTCGGTTGCTTCTCAGCTGGAGTCTCGCTGGCGGTGATGGGCTGTATCTTCAAGTTTCCCTCAGGGTCTTTGTACAAAATCCTTTTCTGTGAAAAATAAAAAATATTAAATTTAACAGCAACTAACTGTTGACAGTCATCATACCTCAGTAAAATATTTCCCGTTTGATTTGTAATGCTGCAACTCGAATGATGGATACTTGATTTGAGCGTTGGACGAACAGACCGAGATTATTGTCGAAAAGACGGGTCTAACCACGGCTATCTCTTTTTGATCAGCAATATCTTCCTGCAAGACGCAAATTAGTTGAATCACTTCATCTGTAATTAAATAAATTTAAGAATAAAAAGGATTTTACATCATTAATGAAACCAACCTCTGCTTTTGAGGTTGTTGAGTTGAAGGTACAGGTCTTTGGCCCCAAATTTTAGCAAGGCTGAGTCCAACGAGTCAATTAGAACTGCGCATTTTGAACCTGTTGGAAGCAAACTGACAAGGTCCAAATTCGATGATCCGCATTCAAGCCACGATTTGGAATCTGGAAACACTGGCACTGTTGTGACATTTTGGAGGGGGTCGAAGTTGTCTTGCGAGGTTAAAGGGTTCAAGTTGAGGACAACTACTTTGGTCCCATTGCGTGAAAATTTTCTCATGAATTCCTCCAGTATGATTTCTCTCCCACTCGAACCAGCCTTGTCTGAAAGGAGAGTCATTTATTCAGATGCTTTTCTCACAGTTTTAATTTATTTTGTTTCATTTTAAGACACGGTAAAAAACACATATGTAATTACCATTTATTAGCAGCGCTGGACATATTGTCAGACCGGACAAAATCTCTGTTAAGATTGACATCTTTTCAAACGGGGAGGTTATTTGATTGGACTTTTGGATAAAAATTGTTTAAAAATATGGTATCTGCGACACTAATGAAATCGAATTTTTGATAACCAATGTGAGAAAATGCGTTGATGACTACAATCATAAACTCAATTGTGAAATGAGAAGGTTTGTTATTGTTTTGGTCTGGGCAAAGGGGGCGTGGCACGAATGTGGTCTGTGGTCACGTGTGGCATACGCGCGAGAGCAATAGGGGAAAATAATCGCGTGTGTCCCTCAATATGAATACCATGAATACCATGGATAACACGACGTACTTTGGGTAATTAGTACCAATTTTTGTTTTTGGATTATTTGTTTTTTTAATTTTAAGGGGAGTAAATGTTAATTTGACGCACATATATTGAAATGTAAATAAAATAATGAAGAACGTTTAAAATCAATCTCTAAAAGTGGATATACAGTATTTAGAGGTACTGGACAATTCGCAAATTTCGGGAAATTCTTAAAATAAAATTCAAGCGGCGAGTATATACTGTCTCCTAGCTTATTGTAAATTCGCGATTTATTTCACCATTTAGGGATTTTCCCCTTGTATTTCACCATTGGATCGATCGTGATGAGAGGGATCGAAATCAAACCAAAAAACTGAATAAAAATATTTTTAAAGGTTAAAACGTAGAGGTTTCAGCCGCGCCAGCCGGAAAATTTTGGGCCACGCGGGCAGCCGCTAGCCACCTTGAATCTATATAGCTAAGCTCCGCCCGCCACCGGGAACAAGGGTCAAAAATTAAAATGTGCCATCGGGCCGATATTAAGCACTATCACGTTTAAAATATTGTCAGCCACGCCAGCCGCCGGGCAAAAAATCCAGCTAAGTCGGTCCCGCCAGCCGCCGCCTGAAATCTCGCGGCTGAGACCTCTGCTCTATTTAACAAAATAAAATTAAACAACCATATTTAAATTCCTTAAATTCAAGTACTTCCAGCATCAACTTAAAAAGACCAAAATTTGGACCTTCTCTTTGCCATGCCGAGAAAAATAGCTTTTTATTCAAGTGAAGTAGACAACACAGGCAGTATTCCTGGCTTTGTAGGTGGTTACATGTTGATTTTGGCGACGCGCCTAAAATTTAAGCCCCGCGAGTGCATAGTTTGGATAATAATGCTCATTTCACCGACGGTAGCCACCTGTCGGAGGGTGGCAAAAGTAAGGGTTGCTCTCGTCGGCTGGGGTGAGGTCAGGATCTGCAGGTCAAGGCCTATCTTACACGCGCGCCCACCACAGTCAGCCTCGTAGTACTACGCGAGTTCGATCGCGTGAGCCGTGCCCTGATTGGCTGGCCCCCAAGGCCGCTTTCCCGGCCGACGCCTCGGCCAATGCGTTTCCCGGCCGTCTCGCTTCCAGATTTACTCGCTTTCCCGGCCACCGCCTGTCCCTATATACACACTCGTGATTAGGCCCGATCAAGCTTTATAGGAAAGCGCCTTCACCGCCAGCGTGGACATTAATTATTTCTTAGTCTCGATACTAACGATTTATAACACAAGCAGCAAGAAAATCTGAGAAAATCTCTTTCTCGGGAAAGCAAAAATAGTTTTGTGTGTCTACGAGCAGTGAACATTGATTTGTGATTGATGAGTCTAATAAATACTTAACTCATTTTTTTACTTCTTTGTAACTATTGAAATGAGTCAAAAATATTAAGCCAATTAAACGTGAGAAACATCCGTATTTTTACGTTTTAAAAGGGTGTGTAAGTCCTGAAAAAATCAAGCGAAAGTGATTTTTTAACCCCCAATTTCCCGGAGAAGATGTTTTTAAAATCAAGCTAAAATAAAGCTTGATTTAATGAAAAATATCTTTAAAAAATTAAAACTCAACTCCAGGCCGTTAATTTTGCTCACAGATCAATTTTCTGTTGGAAAATTATGGAAAAATCACTAAATTTTACACAATTAAGTTCATGAATGTGGTACCTCATTCGATACGTCTCGCTGAGCAGATTCTACATAATTCAAGATTAATAAAATCAGAGCACTTTTTGATGAATAAGGGCTGATTAAAATTTCTTAAAAATCTGAATCTTAAATTACGGGATTTTTACGGACAGGGATAAAAAGAGCAAAAAAATAACGTAAATAATTCCTTTGAAAATTTGTGATCTCACTTCCAAAACACACCATAATTTTTGTTAAATAATTGTCTGCGACACTAAAAAAAAGAATGATACATGCGCCCAGACATGACAACCCAAACTTTCCTGCTGTTCACGTGTCATCGTGTGTCATCGTGCGGTCGGTATTCCTTCTTCTTGTTTTCAACGTATGTGAGCTCGTTTTCCTCCTGCTCGCAGCATCGGAAAAACAATTTATACCTATAATCTTCCGCTCTGCGTCTACTTTCCGCCTTGATGAGCAGATCATCGTCAGCGCAGGGGTAGTTAGTGGGGCGAGGCGCGCTCGGTCGGTTCCCACGCTTATTTGGCTGTCTGAGTACATCAATTAATCATAATGCGTTTGCAGCAAGCAGCTTCCAGGCGTCAACAGCAACAGACGAATGCTGCCTGTTAACTTGTTCACGCTCAGTCCGATAATAATGCTGAATGATGTCAATTCTGAGCCATTTATTTATTTATTTATTTTAGAGGAAACATTAATCTACTACTACAGGATAGTATCCAATTTTAAGTTACTTCAGCTTCGAATGAGGGATGGTTTGATTGAAAAATATTAACTGGTGTTGTCGATTATAGTAACCAGGCTTTGGATTTTATTTAACAAACCACTTAATAACTCATTGAACAGAAAAGCGACTTTGGCAGTAAAATTCACGGGTTGTAGGGATGGCACGCTTAAACTGCTTCGATTTCTTTATTATTGACGAGACGCGTTCAACGGTGTCTTGATATAGATTGGGATTTCTCAAAATTCCCGGGTTTTGATCTTTGAACGCCATTAAAATCCGCAAAAAATGGGAATTTCGAGGGTTTCTCACCAAAGTTAGGGTCAGGAATAATAAAAACAAAATCATCAAAATTGCTGGACCCCAGATTCTGGCTCAAATATCTGCACACTTAATTCAAGAATTGCTTAAGGGCCTGAATGAAGCTGCGTTATGCAACCCGCGTGACTCAACGGAAGCACAAAATGCATATGCTGGAATTTGTAGACGGTTTTTTGAGAAGATGACTTTTTAAGACGGTTAGACTGTTTAGACAGTTTTTTCTTTTTTGGACTCCTCTTTGGTGGTTTTTGGCTCAAAGGAAACGATTTTCTGGTTCAGTTTCTTTGGTTTGTCTGCATGTAATTTTTCTTTGAGAACTTCTGGCCACATTTGTGAAGCAGAATTGTATCATACAGTTCACAGGGAAACGTAATTGCAAAGCACTATAGCTAATTTCACTAAATGTAACACAACAGTCATGCTTATTTTATTTTTAAAAATGTTGCGTTTGTTTTAATGCTACTTTAAGTACTAAGAAAAATAATAATATTTGGATCAACAGTTTTTATATCACCGCCGATCGCACAACCTTACAAAAATTCTGAAAATTTGCCTCTAAATTGCGGCAAAATTTTCATTTTTCAATTTTGGAAAAAACAGCATCAAGTTGAATGTGTTTTAACTTATTTTTGCCATATATACTTCATAATTTTGATAAATGGTGCAACTTAAAAGTTGACATGCATGAATTATTTAGGGACATTTTGACGGTTACAGAATTTTAGAAAATTGTAAGACATTTTATGATCAAAAGACTGTCATATAAGACGGTTTAAAGTGTGGCTAAAAAGTCTTCAAATTTGTACTCATTTGTCGTCTAAATGTAAAAATAATGCACAGAAAAAATAACCGAGCGTCTGAAAATCTCAACCCTACTAATGGTGATTGTTGTTTTTTTTCTATTTGAATTATTCTTGATTGATTTCTGTCCTATTTGGCGTGAAAAAATTTAATGTCGAGCAGAATTAAAAGAGTAAACCGCTTCCAATATTGAATGTCTGAAAGACCGAGGCAAAATTGCTGGGTTAGATGTCAAGGACCTTTTCAAGTCGTTTAGATTTGTTATCACAATTCGGCCGGTTTTCGCTGCAAAGGTCATCAAGTGCTTCATAAATCGTATCCACGCTTCCCTGCCCGGGTGCGCGCGGTGCGGGCAAACGAACGCGCTTGACAAGCACTGGCATTTACCGGGGCAGCCGAGCTAATTTTTCTGGCCTTGCGCTAATGCTCTGGGAAGGGCGTTCTTAGCTCAAACGAAAAGAAGGAGAGAAACGACTGCCTTCCACACAGTTGCTGGATTATTATTTCTTTCAAAAGCTTGTGTTGAAGATTTTTTGCAACCGCATGCACATAAAGGACGACGTTTGCGGCGGCTCGAGGTGTCGCTTGATTGGATAAATTATTTCACGCTAGAGGTACGACGACGCTGTGCCGGCGGATCCAACTGTCCTAGATTTATGGAGCGCCTCTCAAGGCACACAAAAGCACTTGAGTCCAGGGTTAAAAAATCATAAATCATGTCGCGCCCACCTTGATTGCGCCTTGCAGCCCCGAAATTCATTTTCTGGGCTTCTGCTTTATGTAAATTTATGTGTTGACATTGACAATAAATTATAATACACAACTTGTTATTCGTTTTATTCAATCAATGTTAGAGATAAAGGCCTGAATTATTTATTTGGTTAGCAAGTGGTCAAATGATAATTTTCAGATGTTTTTATACTGCAGGTGGGTCTCTGTTGCCAAGGGTTTCGGATTTCTATGAAATTTGGTGTAATTATTGTCAGAGTGAAGATAAATGGATAATTAAGGAGTCTAAAATTATCTACATTAAGCACCCAACAGCTTTGCCACGTTAAAAACTTCGTAGGTCAAAGGTCAAGGTCACTAAAATTTGACCCAAGATTTCCAGTAACTCTTGCATAACGAAGGGAACAAAAATTTTTATTTTTGAGATTGACTTTTAATATGAAAAAACATTTGAAAAAATGGTGGCATGAGTATTATTTCGTATTTTTTAGAAATTCGAATTTGAATTTTGAAAAAAAATTCTTTCGCCCCTAAGTGAAATTACTCCATAGTTTAATTCATTTTTCGGTCATATTTGGTAGCCAAGTGATCCCTTTTGAATTTTTTGGTGGTTAAAATCAACCCCCAGGGAGGTTTTTCAGTTAGTTATTAAATTCCACTTAATCCGACCGTCATTGGTATCGTTCTCAATGTTTTCTTCCCCAAAATATTCAAATTTGAAGTCAGTTTCACGTTTACCTTGCTTCCTTCAGCTCTACATGACCTATCTAAAGCTGTTGAAGTACTTCGAACTGCATTCGGCATGACTTTTGTCTCCACGAATTGAAAAAATCGTTCAAAATGCAATGGAATAAAGAGTATAGGAGTCCTAGTTTCTTCCTTGATATTAAAAATTAATTTATATTAATTTAATTTTTGAACTATTCCTTAAAAAATTGGCCGTACCATCTTGCTAAAGTTCATGTTACCTATTAAACATCCTCAAATACTTCCTAAACGTGTTAAAAATATCGCTTCTTAAGTAATTTAAATTGACAGTAAACAAACAACTATGGCGACTTATTTTAAAGTTGTGCACGCTTTGACTGCTAATGAGTCGCTCGTTAAAAAAGTAATTTAGAGTAACAAGCGTCAAATTTAGAGGTCACGAGAGCAAATCTGCTCTCCTAATGAAATAAAACAGGCGCAAGGAGTAAATTAGGAAAGGCTGCGGCTCGACCATAATCTTGGCGGGTTAATTTCCTGCCTTTGTCTTTGTGGCTAAGATGCCCTCTTTTCGCACCTCGGTCGCTGCCGCTGCTGGCTGTCGGCGAGCAAAGGGTTGAGGCGCGTTGACCTTGATGGGGTGCCCCCCGCCCCACCCCCACCCTTGCGCGCTCAACACCGCCTAGCAACCGAGAAACGGCGGTATGAAGAAAAAGCCCCGTAGCAGCGCGTGCTGATGTCAAATTTACGGGCGCCGCGCGCGTCTGGCAAACGTAATTGTTTTACATTTCACAAAGCAACGACGACGGCAGCACACCATGTGTTTAGACACCTGTTGTTAATTAACCCTCTTCAAATTACAACCTCGATAATATACGCAGCGTTTTGCGTACGACTGCAAAATTTTCTCCTGGGCCCACAAACTCCAAAGCCCGCGCACGTAGAGTGCCGCCGTGAACGCGCGCTTCTGTGTGTGTATGTTTGCTGAAGCATCTAGCTCTCATCCTGATGAAATTAATGGCATTAGCTCCAAAGTGTGCTCGTCCCCCACATGCGTACGCATCCTTTGTGGTTGTATTCTACTGAACCAAATAGGGGATAAAGTAAAGCATTACAGAAGATGTAAATTTTTTACCTTTACTTCAAATACTAATTAAAATATTTGGTAAAAACTAAAAATTTCCAGGTTGCCGTTTAAATTAGTGAGAAAAGTTAGCATGCTAATCAAGCTCCTTACTGCAAAATCACAATTTAAGGAATTTTCCTCTAAATTCCAACACCATCGGAGCGAGGAGAGGGATCGAAATCAAGCGAAAAATTTATTTAATTCTTCGTGAAAATAAGGAAAAATCTGAAACTGAACTGTGCATTATCGTTAATAATTTCATTATTCACAATTTAAAGATAAAATATTCCACAAATACTATACAATGCAAAAAATTCTTAATTGTTGACCTGTAAAGTTCTAATTTATAGCATTACTTGACACTATCTCTTAAGATAAAATCAAATCAATGATTTCCCCATCTAACTGTACACCATCAATTTTATAAACGTTGCAACTTTTCTCTTGCTGTCTTATTTAGAAAACTTTAGTTTAAACCACTAGAAAAAATTGTAACTTGTTCGCTATGCAACTAATTACCAAACATCAACTTTTAAAACCCCTCTCTAATTTCAAACACATATGTGATAGCTTCATTTGTAATGACTTTCCACTTTCCAAACGCGCGGGATTCGAATCTATATTCAGGATCGCACATATTGCCTCAGGAGAGAAAGCACCACAAGATTTCCATTCACAATAGCACACAACTTTTGCCTGTTGCTTAGCACTTGGCTGAAAGATGATATTTTTGCCCGAAAGAACTTTTTGTGTGTGTCCTTTTCTGGCTGCATCGCCAAAATTAGCTTCCTTGAAACAGGAGTAGAGGATATGACTATGTATCTTCAGGGTCAATGTATTTTCACCTCAGCACTTTCATCAACTTGGAAATAGCAGAAAAAGATATATGGCGAGGTTTATTATGAACGAAGTAAGAAAACTCCAATTGCCTGTGGGAGTGTACCAAATATAGGATTTCTAAAAATGGCGACTTTCGCTGCGTAGTTTTTGTGGACCCAGCAATGGGTTATATAGATTTTTTGACATATCATTAAAAATGTGGAAATTACGAAAACCAGAAAGGCTGAATTAGCTGTAAAGCAATGTTCAGTTTAATTATTAGACGAACTGCAGTGTTAAAAGGTTGATGAAAGTGCACTGCATGCACGATGTGATGGACATTTTCTTTGTGCAAACTTTTCAACTCCCATCTACCATGTTTACTTTTCATCGTGTGTCTTTTGAGATGAAGCTTTTAAGCGTAAGAAGCAACAAATTAGTTGGTTTATTCTAAAGCAAAGTGGTACGAGGACCCAATGAACAACTATATTTATTTGGGGTCGAACGAGAGCGGGTATATTTGATTTTCCTCTCAAATTTCACTAATCCACACAAAAATGGTCCATTTTCATTTCAAATTGAAATTTTTTGGATTGCAAAACCTAAAAATGCGTGTCATTATTTCAATAATTTCTTCATCAGGCTTATTTGAGTGAAACTTGGCTAGTGAAGATTTACTTCCAAATTAAAACTAATGATTCTCCATGTTGAGTTGGTTCACCGGTTCCTTTTAAACCCACAGGTGCGTTTGGAGGAAGCAAACAGTGGGAGGGCCCCCTCGAATCCGGCGGTTGCCCCCCGAAGACCTCTGGCTGTCGGTGAGGCGGCGGCGGCGGCGGTGGCGTCGGTCAAGGCCGATCGAGCGGCGTGATTTGGCATCGAGCGCGGCGGCGGTGGCTCGGCGGCCGCCCGAGCCGCCGCCGCCGCAAGAGCGGCCCGCTGGGGCACGGCGGAGGGCGCAGGCGCCGTGCCCCAGCGGTGCCCCAGCACTGCCTCAGTCGTGAGTCAGTCAAGCAGAGTGAGAACGGACGATGCGAAAATGAGGAGCTGCCTGCTGTGCCTGTTCCTGCTGGCCTCGGCGGCGTTCGGCCGGCCGCACCTTGACACGCACCACAATGCCAGTGCCCACATCTACAGCGGCCACCACGAGCCGCTGATCGTACACACAACCACCGGCCGCGTCCGCGGCTTCCTGCGCACCGTCGGCGACAAGGAGATCCGCGTCTTCTACGGCATCCCGTTCGCGCGGCCGCCTCTCGGCGAGCTGCGCTTCCGGCGGCCGCAGCGCGTCGACCCCTGGCCGCACATCCTCAACGCTGACGAGCTGCCCAACTCGTGCTACCAGGTGAGCAACCGAAAATCAATCTCCTCTCTATGTCATTCCTGCGCCCTTCGGACACCATGTTTGCGTTGGCGATTAGTGTCATTTTGCGTTCTTGTTCGCGCGGCGCCGAAGCGAAATTGAGATTTTGATTGTTGGAGGATGTCACCGGCGGCTGTAAAAATTGCATACGCAGAGGGGGGCTCGTCAATTGTCAGTGCTGGAGAGGAAGCAAGGCGTTTATTGATTTTGACAGCTGTTTTGTTTATCATTTTCAGCGGTGGCAAAAACATTGATCCAGTGGTCGCCTATTTAATCAATCGAGATGTCACGTAATACTCATCACTCGAGCAAAACCGCATAACAACGCAATTCGATAAATGGTGCAGCTAAAAATCCAATCGAGAATTCCCTTGGATGATTTCGATCGGCTTTATTTTTCCCTTGTCGGCCGGTGGTGCCGAGAAAATGTTTCTCAACGCGCACCAGCGTTGGGCAAACCCGAAACAATTCCAATACTCTAGGACGCGACAAAATACGCATGATCGGTGTGTACCTGGCCCGGAGAGAGTAGAATGTGTAAAATGCGAGATGCTCCAATGGGGCAACGAGTTGGCCTATCCGCCTTATCTACCGGGCGCACGCTACGGCCCTTGCAGCTCGTATACAATCCGTCGGCCACGCGAATTTTATTGGCAAACGTATCGTCCCTGTCCGAGCTTTGTTTACTTCTAATCGTAGTGGGTGGCGACCTTTCGACTCTTCTACACACGGAAAGGTCACGGAACTCTGCTACGACGGAGTAAACACAAATACGCTCCGCCGTGTGATTAATCATAATCATTTGCTACCCGACTTGACGCATGAGCAAATGAGCCATGTACGAGTTTTCACTCCAATCAATTGTGCATATATTGAAACAAGCGGCTTAACTTCTTTTTCCAGGAGCGATACGAGTATTTCCCTGGATTCGAAGGCGAAGAAATGTGGAACCCAAACACAAACATCTCGGAAGACTGTCTGTACCTGAACGTGTGGGCGCCGGCAAGGCGACGCCACAACCGCGAGCTGGCGCCGCTGCTGGTTTGGGTGTACGGCGGCGGCTACATGAGCGGCACCGCTACGCTCGCCGTCTACGAGGCGTCCACGCTCACGGCCGAGGAAGACGTCGTCGTCGTTGCCATGCAGTACAGGGTCGGTGCTTTCGGATTCCTCTACATGCCAGGTAAACATTTTTCTTTCTTTTCTTGCTACTATGCTTTTCTAATCTTTTCAACTAGTGAAGACTGTCTCCCTACTTGAAATCCTATTTTATTTCACATCAAAGAGAGGAAATCGAAATTTCAAACCTAGAGCTAGGTCCGCTTTGATTATTGCACATTTTTCTACCTCATTTATAACAATTTAATCATGAAGTATGCACCAATTCTAGAAATTTCCGGTTCAATCTATTCCAAACCGAGGGTTGGATTTTTTGACCACCAAAATGTAGAGCCGGAGAGTGCGGGAAACGCGGTTAAACTAATTTAACCTTTGATTAAACACGGCTGAAATTCTAAAGGACAGGGGTTGAAGAGTTCTCACAGCAGAAAATTGGATTCTGGCCGGCATAAAGAGAGAGGGAAGAGATGGCCGCCGGCTGTACACGCTCTCGCATGTTGATATACATAATCCGAGCAGTTGTGAGCGCCGTGAATTAATAACTGTGTTGTTGCGATTCAGCCGGGCTGCTTCTGTTGAATTCTTAAGTGCGGTTGCGTGATGTCTTGACTTCCTTGGTGCGCTAGCTCTGAATTACAGAACAGAGAACGAATGTATTGTGCGCCCGACCGGCGCAATGATAATGAAACAAGCTTTTAATCAAAGCTCTAATACCTAGACGTAGTCATGAGGAAAATCTCGAGCTGCTCTATCGACACTCGCTCATATTTCACGCACAAGCAATCATTTTATTCCCTCTGGCGGTTCGCTTTTCCTTGTACCGGAAAGCACTTCAAAGTTTAGTTTTATTGCCCTCCTGAAAATTCTCGGTATCGATCATTGTAGTTTCGTATTTTTCTTGACAACGGCTTTTCGCTAATTATTCTCAGATGGCTCGGAGGACAGCGACAGTGAAAACAGTTCTGGCGGTAACATGGGTCTTTACGATCAAGTCTTGGCACTTCAGTGGTTACGAGAAAACGCAGCCGTTTTTGGAGCCGACGCGGAGACTCTAACGTTATTCGGCGAAAGCGCAGGCGGCGGTGCCGTCAGCGCCCATCTTTTATCCCCGGTGAGTGAGATGAACGCGATAGCATCTAAATATTTTGCTTCAAAGCGCCGCGGTGTCTTTTAATCACGTTCGCAATTTTCCTTCTCGATCGTGTCCTCCGCAGGTGAGCAAAGGTCTGGTGCGTCGTGGAATTCTGCAGAGCGGCACCATCAACGCACCCTGGAGCTGGATGACTGCGGAGAGAGCGCGGGAAATCGGACGGAGCTTGGCCGACGACTGCGGCTGTAACGCGACCTCGCGGCTGGGACGCGAGGGCGGACAGACCGAGGTGCTAAACTGTCTGCGCAACGTCGACCCCAAGACCATCAGCGTCCAGCAGTGGAACACGTACGGCGGCATTCTGGGCTTCCCATCCACCATCACGGTGGACGGCGAGTTCATCACGGACGACCCCATGGAGCTTCTCAAACAAGGCGCACTCAAGGAAACCGAGATCATGATCGGCAGCAACAGGGACGAGGGTGAGTGTTACATCTTTTCATCTTTTCGTTTGGTAAACAATTGCTTTAAACACAATTATTTTGTTAAGTAATGAGTTTAAAGATAAACATGATGATTGTCTTAAACCATTTTTTATTTCTTTCGTGGATCTTGCGAGGGATTATTTTTATAGTGTACTGGAGGGAACGCGTTTAAAGGGTTGGCGTTTAAGAGTTCGTCTCCATAGGAAGTCAAAGTGGCACATCCCATAGCTGGAACTTTTCAACAAGTGAGTTATCGGCAAATGGCACGGCGCGCTTATTGATTGCATTTGAAAAGTGTGTCAGAGGTGAGCACAGGTAAGGGCTGAAAGGGAAGGAAATGATAGAACGAGAGAGCCTACCAACTTGGCGTGGTGTCTGCCCTTTATATCAGCTGTGTGAACCTGTTTTCCAATTGAATCGGGTCGTACTGTCGAGAAAATCTATTCAAATAATTTAAATTACCATTTTGTATCTAGTTTTCACCATAAATTCATGAATTAGAATGTGCTTCAGTGCGTCTTTGTTTTCCCTCGTCGTAAAAATAAGAGAAGGTACAGTTACATAATGCCTGAAAAAGTAAAACGACTCGTATGACCTTTTCTCGAAAAGGCAACCAGCGTCTATTCTCCTTTTTAATGCAGAAACAAACTATTTTGACGTGCCTGGCTCCATTATGGCACGGATCATCACTTAAATTTTATATAACGATATCAGAAAAGAAGCATAGAATAATTTCTTACAACAACAAACGTTGCAGTGAAATAAAAATAAATTATTCTCACTCTTAAACACATAAATTTGCGACTTTGCCTCAAATATTAAATAAAAATTTCGAGCTTATACGAAGGAAATAACCCGTCTAAATTCAATCAAACTCCATAAACTGACTCTCTCGCAGCTCACGAGTCGAATAATCGCTGCAGAGATCATGGCGCGCACACAATCTGGAGCATCATCCATCTATCCATCCAGCCGCTGGTGCTTTTTGGGCTCATCGAAAGCGCCGAATCAAACTCGCTGGTGTGTTGTCCTCGCTCGGAAAGCGTAGCTGGCGAGAGGGTGGGCTGAGGGAGGGGGTCGGTTGGGCTCTAGATGGCGGGGAGGGCGCGCTCCTCGGCGATAATTTTTGCGACTCACGTCCCGCTCGAGTACTCGCGCGGCCCGAGTACGCGCTCGGCGCGGTGTCGCCATGGCGACCGTGGTGGTCAATATCGGCGCCACCGATCTCCTTAGCAAACAAACAAAACTCACATGTCGACCACCGTGAATCGCAAGAAGCACACACAACAAGCAGCCCGCGCCTTTAATGAGCCGTCGGCAGCTCTCGATTACCAGGCCGGCTGGCTCTTCACGTTGCGCGTCTCTTTTGCATTTTGCGCAACAATCTCACCCCTGCCATCTCCACCCCAGCCAGTCAGTATAGCAGCCGGGACGGCTACGTGACTGCAATCTGATTTGCTGATGGCGACCGGAAACGGTAGCGCCAAATTAAATAAATGTGCGATGTGTGAAAATTTGCATGCCGCTGGGAGTTGTCGCGTTCACTGCTTCATCTACATGCGTAGACGTGTATAATAAAAATAATGGGGCGATGACAGCTAACGGGAAATGATGTTTTATCTACTCAAATATTTATTTAATTTAGATTTAAATGTCTTAATTCGTTTTTGTCTGAGTGAATACGCTTTAAACGGTAATAAATTGTGAATTTTTTGGCACGAAAAAATAAAAAGAACATCACAATGAGGAAAAAGCTCGAGTCGAGCGCTAAAACCCAACTTCTTTTGGTTTCAGGCACGTACTTTGTGCTCTACGACTTCATCGACCAGTTTGACAAGGACTCGGCGAGTTTTCTGCCGCGGGATAAGTTCGTCCACCTGATCAACACCATCTTCAAGGACCGGCCGCAAATCGAGCGCGACGCTATTCTGTTCCAGGTGAGAGAGAGAGAGAGAGCGGGCTGCCGAATCTCGGCCTATGCAAACCGCCCGTCTGTGAGTCTCATTTGCATACTTTGCCGGGGGCGATCAAATTACTCCGCAGCCGCCACCGCTCTATTGGAAAATTGATTCTGCTGCCTGTGCCGCTACTGCGCGGATTTTGAGTGGAAGCGCGCCCTGCCGAGAGACTCGCTCGGATTTCAATCTTGCTTAGATGAAATCCTAGACCTTCGCAGTCGTTATAGCTAGCTTCGTAGTGTGCTGTTTCACGTGTTTAACTGTGCACTCAATTAGAGGAGAGTCCAAGGTTGAAATTAGTTTCGCCGACCGCGAAAGCGACTGCGTGCGAAAATCGTGTCGCCTGCCTTTCATCAATGGTTTTTGCGAGCTTTGGACAAAAAACTGGTCGCCTCATTAAAAACAACCACTCTCGCTTGAGCCTCTTGAGCTGTCAGACAGCGGGGTGAGACGAGTGAGCGAAGAGAGACTGGCTTCCATTCTTTAGAAGCATCCTAGCAGAATTATGAAAAGCATCAGCAGCTTTTCTTCTTGCCTGTCCCTATTTATTTCAATGTCCCTTTTTTCTCGGTCCCTTGCCTGGGTAAAGTTACGTAATTAAAAAATAATGATGTCCCTTGCCCTCGTCGTCAGTGCTCTTCTCCAGAGTAATATTTTTCCTCCTAGGATAGGCCATGGCCGACGAACGAGTGCGGCGCGATCCCTATAAAAGAAATTAGCGAAGCACCTGTTCTCTGCATTTGCATGGGTATATTTTCACAGGCCGAGTTGTGTGCACAGCAGATAAGTGTGTTTGGCTGAAGCTTCAAAGGTGTGCAGCCCGCAAAGAGCGAAACAGGTTGCTTAACTTTGCGAGCCACGTACACCGAAGGTGTTATTAAAAAAGCAATGAGGCTGCCGCGCCTCTTGCATGCTCGTCTCCCTTTCATATTCGCGTCTCGAAGGCAAGATTGTGCATGAAACTTGCTTGTTTTTAATTTATAATGGCGCCGTGTGCTCTAATTAAGAGATACACCGCTGGATAACGCACGCAAGCCACACTATGTAGATGATGCGATTAAGGTTTTGTAGTTTATTATAATTCATAACATATCACGTGCGCGCTGTTTACCTTTAGGTTTTAATTCGATTGCAGGCAAAAACGTATATATACGTAGGTCCTATGGAATTTAATTTTTGGAAGTGCCAGTATATTCCCAATTGAGTAGGCAGCCGACAATTCGACACGACATGCCGGAAATCAGCGGAAACAATATAATCGCCGTTACTAATGCGGATAATGGTTTCAACCTATAACGAAAATCGCCTGTGACCAACTAGAGAAAGAATTAATTGTAAGTGGTTCTCTGATTATCCAAAGATCGAGACAGCAGCGCCACAGTGATAGCCAGCGTAAGCAAAAGGAACGTCAGCCAATCAGAAAATGCGTCCCTTCACTGATTGGTCGCACATTTTGCAAGGGTTTCACACCTAAAAACCGCTAAAATTTAAGACCAACGAGGTCAAAACTTTGTCAAAGATGGTTTTAACATTTTTTTTCACTGATTTTCGTCGTGTCAAATAGTTAGCACAGTAATTCGACTGCTCTAATTTGAGCCTGATAGGAATCAATTAACACTTACAGTCAAAAACGAAATTTCAGTGCTACTTCAAAGCGGTGTGTGCCAAATTTCTTAACTGTGAAATTTGCAATTGCAGTACACTGCCTGGGAGCACATGAACGACGGCTACTTAAATCAGAAGATGATCGGTGACATGGTGGGCGATTACTTCTTCATCTGCCCTTCGAATCACTTCGCAAACACGATGGCCGAGTCCGGCGTGCCCGTCTATTACTACTACTTCGCCCAGCGAAGCTCAACATCGCTGTGGGGCGATTGGATGGGCGTGATGCACGGCGACGAAATCGACTACGTTTTTGGGCGCCCCCTCGACCCCGCCAGGGGATTCACCGACCACGAGCAGCGCCTCAGCAAAAGCATCATGGGATATTACAGGCACTTCGCCGCGACAGGGTAAGTGCCTTCAGTCCTATAATAGTAATTAGATTTCGCGATCAATACACAATCAATATATATCCCACAAGCAGGCTGCTGACCAGCGGTTCAGTGAACTTTGATAAGAAACTTGTTTCAATGTGGATTGCAGGAGACCTACTCCTGATTCTGAAATCTGGCCGCCGTACTCTAAAAACACTCCGCAATTTTACACCTGGAGTACCGAGAGTCTGGGTCGCGTTGGCGTCGGCCCGAGGGCAACAGCTTGCGCATTCTGGAACACCTTCATGCCCCAGATTACGGAGGCGCATGGTAAGCAGTGTTAAATATTAATTGCTACAAACACCGAGAAAGCTAGCGCATGCATTTTTTAATAGAAGCCGCGTACGGAGAGCGGAATCGAATGTGTTCACAAATGCTCTTGTCGTTTCAGCTAAGAAAGAGGACTGTGTGAAAGAAATCGTTCCGAGCGCGTCAGCTTCGTCGGTGCCTAAGCTGACCGCGTTGATCCGCTCGGTGCTCCTATTCGTCGCGTTGGCGTTGTACGGCGTGTAAACGCGCACAGGCAGCCTCTCCGTACACACACACACATATCATTGTCACACATATCAGTCAACTGACGATCTAATTCCTGTGAGAAAATGCAATTTATTATACATATCACACACAAAAATACAGAAACCCACACATATCACATTTTAACGGCCGCTATGATTGCGCAAATCGTTGAAAAAGAAGAAGAAAATAACAGAAATCTCGTGATACACCGCACGTGTCCGTGTGAAAATTCACTCCAGTAGACGCTGCAGCTGCTTAAATTGAATTCCAACCTCTCACCAAAAAAAACTCGTTTTTTAGCTGGAGAGAGGGCCAGTGGAGAGGCGCTTGAAATATGCAAGTGGCGACGTTTATTTTGCGAAACAGACGGATCAATTTTGAAGCCTCCACAAACACTTTTATAGCGGTTTTTACGTCTTTTGGATAAAATTTTAGTCCTGCATTTTTAATCGAGAGATTTGCGTTGCGTATACACAAATCGCTGCAAATTGTGCGCCTCTCTTTTATGAAACTCTCTAAAGTGTTAGCTCGGTACAGGGAGCACCACTCCACTAGAATAATGCTCAATATATTACCCGCGGACAATAATCCCGCGTCCTCTCACTTTTCTACTCATGCGTAGACGCTTTCTCCTCGTGCGCGTGCGCACTTTTCACACCAATCGGCGCGGCGGATGACGTCACGGAGGCCACTCTTGATTGGCCACTATCAGCCTTCAAACGGATTTTCAAGTGAGATTCTATAAATGATGACTTTTATTATGATAAAGTTAAGGTATTCGCAGGGAAGGGTTTGTGTAAAATATACACTCACACATACATTTGGCTTGACAGTTTTGAAATTTTGTCACAACGATTTGACAAACGTTTATAATATTTTGATACTAAATATCGATTGGCCAGAGGACAGAATCTTAATTTTCATCTGACATAATATGAAATACATTGCTGTGTATCACTCACTAGGTGAACTATATAATTCTTTGCATTGAATGAGCGTTAACACTATGCTTATACTTTCTCATCATTGTTTCCATCGATTATTAATGAGGTGTTTTCAAACAAACCCCGATATATCCTAGTGGGAAGTTCTATGTTAAAAATCTTTGTTGTTATACTTGATGAAAAGTAAATACACACACACACACACGCATTTGTAAAAAATGGTTGTTTCTCCGTCTGCTCTCGATCCGCTTTTTTCGTGCCGTGTTTGGTGTTTGGCACTTAATACTATTACGGATGATTTATTAATTAGAGAGATGAAAGCGAGAGTAAGCTACGTGGCAGCTTTTCGTTGGCAACTTTGTGGTAGATAGAACAAACAACACACGCGCTTAATAGGAAGTACACTCACACAAAAGCATATATTAATCTTTAAGGATAAAGTACACTGTAATTTAATACATGCATATCACATACACACGCATAGTAATTATAAGCATGGATATATATACACACTCACACACACACAAATACACTCACTACACTCACACACACACTACGTTAAGATAAAAATATTTACACACGCTGATGTTAATTGGTGTTTTACGTCGTGTAATATGCTGCTAAAAACTGTGCCTTCGATTTTGCGAAACTCGTTTCGAGCCCCGCGTTGTTCGGCTTAGCGCTGGCGCAGCCCCTGTTAGACGATGCGGTGCGGCGAGTGGACTTTTGGCGCAAAGAATCCCATAATATTGTTCCAGCAGACGAGCTGCGTTGTGTGGGGGAATGCGCGCGTTAAATATCTCATACAAGTGACCGGTCGGCTTTCCGAAACACCTCCACTTTCGCGACCTTTTCGACTCTCACCAACAGACAAAAGATCCCTTTAACACTATTCGCACGCACTCGAAAACAATTGATTCCGTTGAATTCTATGAGCTTACAACCTGTGCATTATATACATCACTTTATTGAAAATGGCGGTGTTGGTTGAAAGCAGGAATGCTTTTGCGCAAAATTGGAATTAAATTTTTGACTCTGCTTTAATTGATTCTTATTAAGGGCTAACCACTTGGTTGACAATTCAAAACGACGAGCAAAAAATCGGCAGAAACATTAAAACCGTTACTTCAACCGGTGTTTGATCTAATCTAGCAAAAATAACGTCAACGACCAATCTGAGACAGCCAGATCGAGACTGCAGCGCCACAGCGACAGCCAGCAGAAGCAAGTCAAGCGACAGGTCTAGCTCCTGGATGACCTGCTTTGCTGTCTTTGTGGTGCTGCCGTCGCTATATCAATGAACCATTCTCTGATTGGTCGTCGTCGTTCTTGTGGGACTTTTTGGCCAAAAACCACTACAATGTAACGGTTTTAGCTTTCTCTCTGAATTTCGACACGTCGTATTGAACGTGTAATTCGTCCCTCAGGAATCGATTTTGGCACTGTCAAAAATGAAATTCCTGCTCTTCTTCAAAATCTATAACTTCTTTCCTTCCCAACCTTTTTTACTTTAGCTCCGCCTGCTGGTCCACTCGGCCGTCAAAGCTCCTGATCTGTGCACACACACACACACACACTGTAGTCAATTGCGAATAATGTATGTTCCACCCGCGCGCGTTTTCCATTTTTTCCGTTATTGAACTGCTGTATTGACACATAAAAGTCGGTCGACCCTAAATTCGGCAAAACATATAGCTCTGATTTTCGAGACGCGCGCACCGCCGTGCCTCACGCAACAAGTAGCAATGCTGAGACGAGTTGCTCGTCGCGCCTGACTCGATTTTCGACAGTGTAATCTCATTACGAAAGCCATATCTACATTTTCGTAGTGAGCAACCTGTTCGACGGGCGAGCCGAGCCGGTTGCATAACCTACTTTTCTCCATAATTTCCTCTTCGCTAAGTGCATGGCACGGCTCGAGGCTTTCTAGACTCGCGCGACAGTTCCTTCCCTCCAGAATATTCTCAAATCTTAACCTCTTTTCCAAGCGTTAGCGGCAGTTTTTTCAAATTCTCGTCTGGAGTCGCTCACGGCATGATATTGATTTCTTAAAGTAGTGTTCCCACATACATCTCTTCTTGTGGGTGTAGGAAACAATTCCTGGCCTGCTCGTCTGAACTTTGAACTTTGTGAAGGCTGTAGAGCACTCTCCCTCTCTCTTTCTCTGTCCAAACATTCGGAACCAAAAAGTCGATGAAGCCTTGAAATGCCAATGCACGCGGTGTCTCTCTCTCTCTCTCCCCCCGCAATCTTTCCTTTGCATCTCGCGCTCGTCTGAGATTTTCTTTCGCTTTAAATGCAAATGAAATCACCAGGGTCAGTTGGGCGTCGCAATCGCCCTTAGGGGTGCTTTCAAAGAGGACTTTGCCAGGCTCGTGATTTTCTCTTTGCTCAACCAGAGTGGTGATTCTCTGTGATTCAGTGACGCTTTTTTAATAGTCCAAGGTGATTTCTAATTTCCTAATGACCCGCGCCGCGGTCAGCATTGCTCTAGAGGCACTGCGAGGCGGCGGACTATGTAATCCTCTTTTCAGGTAATCCGCCCGCTTTTCGTCGCAGCAGCCGCTTTTAATATTTTAGTTGAAACAGTCTCCGCAAATTACAAACAGCCGGACAAAATAGATGCTCGCAAAGGGACAAAATGCTGAAATCGGGCGGTGCACGCGTTGTGTTCTTTTTGTTTAAACATATTCCCGAATCAAGCTTCAGTTCATTGATCAGGCCTAGCAGGCATTGTTGATGTTGTTTAGGTCTCAACACTCAGGGTAGCTGATACATTATAATTCTTAGACTGAAAATTCGAGTTCGGCCTATAGTCAGAAAACACTCGTACACATACAGACAGTAAGAAGGAAATAATCAACACTCACACACGTAAATATCATGCGAGAAGAACTATAAAGCGTAACTGGACAAAAAATATCCACACACAATCTGCAGCCTAATCGTATAAAAATAAATATATTCGCGTGTCTGTCACACTATAACCGATAGGTAATGCTCACTAAACTTGTGTACTCATTGTTAGGCTCTACTCATAAATGGGTGTCCATCCACGACTAGCTAAATGTGATGCAGGTACACGCACACTTCCCTATAATATTAAACAAGGGCAGTTTCATTCTGTTTGATGTCCGTTTCGGAAATCGCCGTATGTTATCGCGCAGCCTTTTTACTAAATGCCGCTTTCGTGGGTTAATCATGAGTTTGGACGTAAAAAAACACACTCAATAAGTGATTTGGTATACATTCTATTTTTGCTTTCCTTTCAATGAAACTGCTTCCGAGTAAAAGTAAAGCTGTCATACAATACTCGTGGTGTAACAATCAGCAATTAATTAATCTCACTCAGCACAAAGTCAGTGTCTAATTCAAAAGAATCATATAACTCGTGTCAGGTAAGAGCAGCTATAATTTCATAGCAGAGGTGTCAATGACAATGAAGTGATAAAAACTTTGAATATTATTACATAAAAATAAATATGTATATATGCATATTACGAGAGATTGATCAGCAGAAGAACAACCTTTGTGTGTAAATACGAGAAGAGAATTTTATCCTTTTTAAAGAAAAGAAAAATACTAATCATTCTCTCTTTCTCCTATCAGTGGCCGAGAGGCTTTCCTCCCCCACGAGCCACAGAAATTTGCATAGCTCCGGTATCGGCGGGAATCCGAAATAAATTAAAAGTTGTGCAAGTGGGCGATCGCCTCGGCTCTGGTTGCGAGAGACGCGTTTCCCGAGAGAGTCTTGCTCAAGTGTTTTAGCCTCCTTTGAATGTCATTTGCTTTTGGCCCTGTTCCAGTCAATTTGCATTTCCAGTCCCTCAACAAGTGCCGTTGAAACTTGCATGAAGCACACCACAGTCAAAAAAGATATGTATTTATATTTATTGTCATTGCGTGCCGAGTTGGCTCAGTTATAGTTTCTCCATTTCCTGATTGAATTACATTTTGCGTTTTTTTTTATCATTATTTTAATCAAAATTTACGAAGAAGTGCATTACGGTTATTGTGCAAGTTTCCCTCACTTGTTATAAAATTTTATAAGAAATCGAAATAAATGTGAGTTAAAATTGAACGTATTGGAAGAAATGTGGAGCACACGCTGTGACCTGCTGATTGGTGCAATATATTATGCGTTACGTTTAAAGCTGATTAACTTGGAACTGAAATATTCATATCAATTGGAATTTGAGTAATTAAAGCGCGCGTCAATATTTTGTACAACCCCCAACATACGGTCATGATATGTATTTTTGTAAACATTAAAGAGAAATGAGGAACAAGTGTTTAACTCGGAACTAGCTGTGTTTTGGCTGGTTTTTTGGTCTTTGGTTTCGGTGGGATCGAAAAAGAAGCACAACTGAGGTTTAGGTGTCGTTTCGGTGTTTGTAGCTGTAATAATAAGTACTATCACACACACACTCACACGCAAGATCGATTAATTAGCTCCATGTGCTGCACAAACACTAGGCGCAAAGCCAAATTGATCAGTAATTTGAGCATGCAAGCAGACACTCTGAAATATAGCCGACGATAGTTGAAACAGCAAAAAACCGGATTGCTTTTCGTTGCGCAGAGAGTAAAACAAACGCAGTTGTGTACACTTGGGTTCTGATTTGAATGAAACCGTAGCGCTTTTGATATGGACTAGGCATTAATAAATTGCTCTTGAGTAGGAACAACTCACTTTCCTTGTGCTGTGTATTCCATCATTACCTGTGTACTTAACAGAAATTAATACATATCATATTAATTACTAAATTGATTATTACTGAATGATATATACACTTAAATATGAATATATATTTATGTAGCCATTTGTATATCATGTATGCTAACCGTATTTAGCGACAAATAAAGGAAAAGAATCCAAGTAAAACAACACTCAATCTTGTTTTGTTTCTATTTACCCATAATTTAATAATAAATAAAAACAGTTTATTACGAGTGCACAATATCTTTTAATCCGAAAATTGTGGTGTTATTTTCGCTCCCAGTTAATGGTGTTTGATAAAAGATGACAGTTTCCAAATGAATTGAGGTTTCACTAGATCCAAGCCTCTCTGTAATTTAAATTTAACAAATTTGAAACTGCTTCATAATTTCTTAAAATGTAGTCAGATTTTAATAAAATTCAATTTTTTGGAATCTGCTCAGCGAGATGAATTGAATGATGTGATTTTCAAAATTTTACAAATGGCTTTCCTAGGGTATTGGGGAGAAAATTGAAGTTGAAAACAGCAGAAAAAATGATCCGATTTTGAAAAATGAAACATTTTTTGGAAACAGCTTACAGTTACTCGTTCAGAAGAATATCGGATGTTCATTTTTAAACCCCTTTTTGAAAACTTTTTAATCACTTTTTGCGAAAAGAGTACTTGGAAAATAGCGTGCGGAAACGTTACGGTTGGCGTGAAAACTTTTTCGAGGAAATGTTTTTTGATATAAAAAATTAACTTGCCCAAAATGATGCAAACTTTTCCAATGATTTTCCCGGAAATGAGATAAATGCTGGCAAAGTTTTAAAACACGTACATGGGAAAAACTGGACATTTTTATCAGTTTTCGGTGCTGGATTTTACTCTTGGGCTCACTAGTGCTGAGCTACAAGGCCAAACTCTGACCCAGCACGTCATTTTATAGCCGCATACCAATTTTCACCTTATGTATATTTGATTTAAAAATTATTGCGGTACAGGAAATGGAGCAGCGAGGACAGGCTCGGCAAGGTGAGAGTTCCGCTCTACATCTTGTCTTGAAAAAGTAAGGAACCTTTTTAGACCCTGCGGAGATAATCACCAGCTCAACCAACCACCAACTTCATGGATGTCAAGTATTGTGTGATTGTTGCAAAAAAAATTAAAATCAGATCAAAATCCTTTTAATCTAGATCATAATTTTAAATCATCTCGGAGCTCAATGATTCCAAAATTCGAGATTTGAACGTCCTAATCTCTGTCCATTAATTTAAAGCTCAGTAGGATGTTAGTAAGAAAAATAAAAATTTCTCGCTGTTCTCATAAAAATATAAATTGGGTTAAGGCGGATTAAAAAACACTTAAGTATGAAAAAAGCCCTCCAGCTTTGACGAAAAGCGTTTGGGCTTCATTTTATTGCGTGCCATTTCAATAGCATATAATTTAATTAAAACTTGACATTTGTTATAAGAATACAATAATTGTCTTAATTATTATGTCACTGCAACATACGAAAAATCCCGACTCCCGGCATTCCACTTCGCAACGCAATTCACTCAGTCATGACACGACATTTCCACGGGATTCTGGGCAGTATACGGGACGAACTTTATCACATTTTCTCTGGCTCTGATGCAACAGTCTTGATTCACTCAAATAGTTCTACGCTGATGTCATTATTAACTTTAGGCCTCACAGTCTTTGATATAAATATATCATCTTTAGTAAAGAACATGAGCATGAAATTTGCCTTTTCAAGGCCGCACAAAATGGATGATCGCGGAATTGTATGTAAGCAGCAATTATATGAATTAAAAGAAAGACTAGTGCGGATAAAATTGGAAATATTTAACATGTCCACCGAAATTAAATATTTAAAAATCTTTTGCTGTTAAAGAAATGTGAGGGAAACTAAATTTTAGATTTATTTGAGGCCACTGTAAAGGCTAAAAGAGTTGCAGGAAAAACGAGGTGCTTCCGTCTCGCCACGCGGGGTCAGTGCCAACCTTGGCACGGCACAAGGGACAGCTTTGCTCCCGATCGCACCAGGTGGTAAGACACGATTCGCAGAAGACGTGGCCACACACCTGCAAGGCCACTGGGTCTGAAAACTCATCGTGGCAGATGGTGCACATGTTGCCAGCAGCAGCCAACTGCTGCTCTGTCGGGGCTTCACCTAGGGGCTGAAACCGAGGAAATTTGTTATTTTTTTATAGATGTCATGATTAGAAGTCTCAGCCAGCCGCGCCGTCACGTGGGCAGCCGACAGCCACCAGTGAAAAAGGGTAAAAATTAAAAAGTGCAGGAGAAAAAAATGTCTTCTGGCCTTTTGAGCCGCTAAGCACTATCAAACTTCACGTTTAAAATATTGTCAGCCGCCGCCTAAAATCTCGCGGCTGAGACCTCTAGTCATGATTGTCAGAAGAATTTCGTCCTCAGACTCGTGACATTTCGCACCTTAGCAGCACTAAAAATAAATTTAACTACAAACCGAGTGTTTGAAGAGTTGTGAGCAGGACAAGTGCCACATCTTGAACCGCGCAAGCAGCTCCCAAAACTTGCAAAGGACGTAGACTGATGCCAAAGTGAAGCCCAGCACTCTGTAGGCTCCCTCATACGAGTTTACTAGGTAGTAGAGCCAAGGTTGCACAGGCAATATTGCTCGGTACAATTGAGAGGTTGCCTCAATTGCAAGGAACACTTTCCCCTAGAAAACAAAACACAATTTAAGTAACACAAAAATACGTCTGGTCCTCGATAGAAATCACTAATGGGTGTCCTGATTTTCAACCAATTTAAAATAATGCAGAACCGTGGCAAAAAGCGTTTTTTTTTCAATTTTAACCAGTTTCTTGCAGGCAATGTTTGCGCCTCAGTTTTCAATAATAAACCTAATTATTTGCTCATGACCTGAACTTAATAAATTGTCAGAGCTTTTTTTGGAAAAATTGTGGCAATTTAAAAGGAAAAATCTGCACATTAGAGGAAATTTAGACCACTCGGACCGCAAATTTGAGATTTTCACAGAGAAAATTTCATTTCTTGCATATTTTTCAAAAGAAATTGGCAAAAAATGAGTGGTAAAATAACCCTGACTCACCCTTTTAGCATAAGGGAGAGTGGTTGCAGGCAGAACTGCGACAATCGCTTTGCATTCCACTGTGATGAGTTTGAGCACTGAGTCTGTGACCAAGACGACCCAAAGCAAGTTCGGAAACGAATTCTGCAGCGTTGGCAGGAATGTAGGGGCTAGCCACAGGCTGAAAGAGCGTGAATTAATTATTTTTCTTTCTAATTTTGGAAAGTACTCACCCAGAGTAAAGGCTTTCATCAGCGAAGACCAGGTAAAAGAGCAGAATGCAGAACAGAATGTGAATAATAAGAAAAACCAGGCCCGACATGCTGCTTCTCGCTTGCAGACCAATCTCCCTTTTTAATCTGCTGTTGGCATGAGAAAATGTGAGCAGAAGGGCCAAACCCACTAAGATGCCTGAAAACATAATCATAAAACGCAACTAATAAATAAAATAAATAAACGTGGTTCATTTAAATTTTTTGTGGACGACATTAAACCTTAAAATTAATAAAATACTCTACTAAATGCTCAAAGAATTTGCTGCCAGGGCCAATCTCTAACTGTAAAACCATTCAATGCGTAGCCAAATCAGTTAAATATCTCAAATTCTAGATTAAAGTCGCAGATCTAGATGCTAATACTATAATCGTCTCTTCAAGAATTTTCCCCCGCCTTTATATGTAATAATTATTATTTCTTGCACAAATTTGCGTTTTTCAATGAACAAATTTAGTAAAATTGCGACATTGGAATGTGCGGAGAGCTTGCAATAGAGTGTAGATAGAACATGGGAAGTCTAGGTATGTTCCGTTTTAACATGCAAATGTTTTGCTTCAAACGTGAAGACTTGTCCATGAAATTAGAAGAAAATAATCGAAAACGATTGGCAATATCTAGCATTATTTCCCCCCAGTTACTAAGCCGAATATTTAATTTGGCACCTTGAGAGGATTTTTTTAAATTTTTCCAAAAAATATTTGTCTAGTCTTTCACTTGTAACCAATGTTAGATTGAAAAGTTTGAAATTGTGGTCCATGTAAACACCACAAAAGTGAAAACATTTGCATATCAGAGTATTCCCTTGTAAGACAGTAAACTATTTTTATCTGGAAATAAAATTTTACCAGGAACAAGAAAAGACAGTAGCCGCATTCCTGTATTTTTTATATTTTTAAGCCTTTTAAAAATTCATTCTTGAATCTGATTATGATCTGAAAAGTATTATGAAGGTGAATTTAAAATTGATTATCCCGTTTGAATAATATTTCAATAGCTTCACAATCTTCCGTGTATTATTATATAAAGTCTATGATTTGTTGTTTTTCCAGTTAAAGTATTAATGTACAAAAATACTGAAAATAGGTTTCATTTCCTCGATCAATATTTTACCAGAAGAAAAATCGGAATATGAAAAACAAGGAGAAAGCGTAATTGTTTACGGAACAGGGCAAAGGTAAGAAATTTAAATCTTATTAGTTCAAGAATGGGAACTGGATGAGAATGAATATAATAAAAAGAAAATGTCTTAAAAACAAACCGTTTCACAAAACAGCAAAACAACATTCAAATCGCTTCCATAATATGCCTATTGATCCATTGTAGCCTAGATAATATAAAATATACTATGTATAATGCTTTTGTTTGTAAGATTTCATGATTGTGAAACTTAGACTAAGCCCTTTTATTTATCTTTAGCAAACTAACATAAATTAACAATTAAATTCAGTTCGTATAGAAATATTACAGTTCTTGATCATCTTTTTTTTTTAATTTCAAGAGGAAAATTGTGCTCAAGAGCAGGAGTTTAAATTTTTTGCTTAGCTGCCTCAAGCGGGCTTAAAAAGTTTTAGTCCTCAAACATCTTAGACCTTAGACTGAAAATTCTTGGTTTGGGCAATGGTCTGAAAATATTAAATTTATAAGTTTTTAAGGGAGTCACCTGGCTGCCTGAGAAACCAGGAACATTTTTTCCAAATATTAAACGCAATATCTAAGAGTGAAAAATTTTGTGAGTTAAAGTAGAGCTTTAAAGGCAAAAAATGAAGAGCATTCTGCATATACGACTATATAGAAAACGAATTTTTCTCTTGATTTTAATCCCTCTCGTAGCGATCCATCCAATGATGCGCAAAATTTGAAGATATATATTCAATAAATTGTGAAATAAATCGTGATTTTACAATAGGGAGAATGAGCTTACTAACTTTTGGGCCAATTTCCTCAAAAATTTAAAAATATTTTTCTATTTCCTAATTTTTAAATAGTTATTCAAGTAAAGATAAAAAGGAATTTCACAAATAATCTTCTTTCTGTGAGGCTCTACTTTAATGAAGTGTTATTAATTTTTCGTACTAACCAATTCCATGGTCGATGAGTAATTTGGCAAGGAGGATTAAAACAAAAGGGAGATATCTCTGCATCATGGCCATCAACGCGATGGTCTCAGGGTTGAGTCTAGTGGGGCCGTCGGCCCCCGCTGCATCCTCGTCTGCACGGCCCATGTCTATGGACACAGACATGCCGTTCTCCTCGCCGGGAGGGTCCCTCGGACTGTTTGGACCATTTGTGATTTGTCTTGGCTCCGCTCGAAGGTCATTGAAGACACTGTTGAATATGTCTGGGCGGGACATGATTGTCCTGTGGACCCTGCCCAGCTGACTCAGAGCCAGAGGAAACCGCCCCGTGGTCCTGAGTGCATCTGGTCCTGAAGGAGTTTCCCTCGCTGGCACCGCGTTCACTAGAAAATATGACGGTAATTATAATCGAATATCCGTTTGTTGTTATGGTAGGAAGCTTCTTATTGTTATTCAATTGTGAAAGCTTGCGGGGGACAAAAATGTGGACGTCACCCTGTTGACACCCTTATGTATACAGCAGTGTCCTAATTTGTAATCATACCTGGAGGATTGTCACCCATTACGAAAACAGTTAATGAATAATAATCCTGAACTGCATCGTTTCCGAACTGATTTACGGTTTCACACAAATCGCAGAAGAACAGACAGACCACAAAACAAAAATCAGATGTTAGATAGCTGGCGATAATAATACGGTTGTCGGTTACATTCTTTAGTAATACCGGTTTTTGTGACACTGATCATACCGGTTGTGAATTATGTTTTCAGGTGATAAATTCTTCTAATAACAAAGAAAACGGAAAAACGTGACTTTAACTTATTTTTATATTCAAAGAGACTTTTTGGTTCTTTTGTAAGCCTAAAATCGATAAAGGCTAAAGTTTAGAATGAATATTAGTTTTCTAATTGAGAAAAACCGGTATACGCTTTGTGTATCGGATAAATCGCGGGAAAAATGTATTTTATTTAAACCTTTTCGTGTAAGCCATGCGTGCAAAACCAATAATAAAATTATTTCTAGTTCGATATTGCAAGGCGGAAACAAAATAACTGTTGTAAATATTTTTTCCGCCACTTTGTTGTTCATTGTTTACAGGCCTAACATAATAACAGTGCTCTTTTTCGCTATTTGAAACGAACTGTTGGGAAAGATTGTTCAATATATCCATATTAACTTAAAATAATACATATTTACGATATTTATTTACAATGAATTTGAATTCGTTTCATAAATGCGAGCAATAAATTATTGAACAGCCCGACTACAAATTCGATAATTTTATTAACCGTTGTAGCTTTTTTCTGCTACACATACGCATAATCTAGATATAGTAAAATACTGTGTGTGCCTGTCACTAAACATAAAAATAATAGTTTACAGACGATCAATATCAATGGGAACATGACATTTTTCAATTAAATAATCAAGGTTATGTAAATTTGGAGTGTTGAACAAATTTTAAAGCTGAGCTTTTTTGTCGGTGTGTGGTGAAATCACGAACACACACAAAAAGACAAACAATGAGGCATGAGAAAATGCTGCAGCTCACGACACGCATCGTGGCT
This sequence comes from Cloeon dipterum, assembly GCF_949628265.1. Classification (NCBI taxonomy): domain Eukaryota; kingdom Metazoa; phylum Arthropoda; class Insecta; order Ephemeroptera; family Baetidae; genus Cloeon; species Cloeon dipterum. The sequence continues at coordinate 3,860,737 of NC_088790.1, read as the reverse complement.
TTTGCAATTAGCAATAGTACAGCGCGCGCGTTTTAACCAGTTAAGCAAATACTCATGCGGGCGTGGGGCAGGCCCATTTTGCACCAGTATAAAAAGGTCGGACTGACCTTCAGACCGGCAATTTTAGCGACCCTTGCTAAACATGCAGCTCGTTCGCAGCAGCAGCCTGTTGCTTCTCGTTTGCATCTTTGCTCTCGCAGCAAATAATGCATCTGGTAAGAGCGTTTCGTATTTTTTTATTCAATATTTTGTCTATAAAGTTCGTTGAAATTGCATGAAATTGAGAATATTACACTTTGGGCTACGCAAAACAGTCAAATATATTTTTAAACTCTTTTTAATCATAAAATAAATGGGGTTAGACTGTTTCTGAGTTGTTTTAGATCGTTTTTCAATTAAATTGGCACTACTTATTCGCCAAAATTTTACGTTTTTAAATTTTAATAAAAATGTAATATTTAGGGACCTTATTTGCCATTAAAAATATGCTTTCTAAAAAATATATTGAAATTAATTTGTGCTATTTTTCTTCCAAATATGAAATTAAAATTAAAAAAAAAACTTCTGTCATTTTCTTCTCTTTGCACATGAATTGAACGCCATTTTTATTCTTAAATATAAAGATGGTAAGATATCAAATTTTGGCCTTTATTTTTACATTTCTTGCATAATTATGCCATCAAATAACCGAGAAGGCGTGAGTTTTTGCCATGCTGGAATATGTGTTCGAGATAATATTGGAACATTTTCTTGGCTGGATTTTTACTCCAAAGAAATAAAAACTGACAAAATACGTCTTAATAGCAATATAACGAAACCGAGGACTATTACAAGTGTAAACATTATTTAACTGGAAAACCGATCATATAATATTAAATCTTGAGAAAGATATTCTGGCATGAAACATAATTATAAATTTTGTCGATTTATATTGTTATTAGTCGATTTTTAAACGCTTAGACGATTTTAAATGTGGATTAAATGTCTTAATATTGCATGACTTGTGCTTATTTGATCGTTCCATGACGATCGGAAGCCCAGAATAAATTCACGGCCCTAGTGTACGCACTAATAATTTTCATGAATCATTGCAAGAAATTATTTTAAAGGCCCGTATTTTCTTTAATTCTATATAGTGTTTCGTTTCATCTATGTAAATCTTTTTCATACAATTTTTTTCACAGCATCGGTGCGAAACAGGCGAGTCATTGGGGGAACCCCAGCCGCGGAGGGGGAAGCCGCATATTCAGTAAAATATAATTATTCTATATCCTTCTTACATGTACTTAAAACTGTTTTTATTTTTTACCCAGGCTTCTCTGCAAAATTTGGCAGGCGAGCATTTTTGTGGTGGAGTCGTCGTTGGAAAAAGAACTGTACTAACAACAGCGATCTGTGCTTTGTGAGTTTAAAATTCCAAAACCAACCAAGGCCGGAAAGTGGCAGTCGAAAAGAGAAACTTTAAAATTTGCTGCAAAGGAGACAAAAAACAGCCTTTGTTGTCTTTGCACAATTTTTAAATTTCTCGATCGCCCTGCTTCCACCTTGGGAATTTTTCCAGTTTTAATCAAATGTCTTTCATGATATCTTACTAAATTTCAGACATCTGAATGCCAGCGAAATTCGAGTGAAGGTTGGATCAGTCGACCTGAGCAAAGCTACTGAGCTTACCGTTTCGCGAGCGACTGTCCATCCTGATTTTGTACTGAAAGGAAAATTTCCAGTAAATGACCTGGCCGCCCTCAGGATCGAGCCAGAGATCAACTTTAATGACGGGAAAATCAAGGCTGTCGCTCTGCCCACGAATGGACAAAAAACTATCCAAGGAGAGGTTGTCTCTCTTTCTGGCTGGGGCGCCTCAAAGGTAACAGGGTACAATAGTTATAGCACGATTTATAAATAAGGACTAAACTTGACTCAGACAATCAATTGTTTGTTGATAATAATAATGCTCTTTTAATCAAGCGATAGCTGCAGAGAGGGTCGTGATTTTAAATTTTTATCACATTCTCAGTTTGATTAAATTACTCAAGCAAGAGTTGCCTGATTTATTCTTGATAAGAAACGATATTGCTTAGAAAATAATTAAGTACTTTCCTCAACAGATAAATGGTTCAGCATCGCCAATTTTGATGACAATTAAAATCAGAGTTGTCAGCCGGGAGCATTGTGCTAGAGAGCACATGAACCTCCTGAAAGAACTCCCAGAAAACCAAATTTGCGCTGGTGTTGAGGACGGCAACAAAGATGCCTGCGCGGTAAAAATGAAAATAATTAATCAAGTGCCAAAATAGAGCAGAATAAAATTATATTTTAGATGGATGGTGGAGCTGGACTGGTTTTGGAAGACCTGCTCCTTGGACTGGCTTCGTGGGGCCAGGGTTGTGGACAAAAACCTGGTGTTTACACTGAGCTCGCTCCTTACAGATTCTGGATTGACGACCAGCTATGATTCAAAATATAATTTACGGGAGGAAATTTGTGACACCTGTATGTCCTTACAATGAATAAAGCAATTTGGTTTATGTCGTTGTTAATATTACTTATGATATCATGATTCAAACATAAAAGTTGAATAAATTAACAACTCTGTATTCATTCCAATTTGAGATTATTGATCGAGTACGCGTTTTGAATAACGATGGTACCTTTCAATTTTGAAAAAAAGGTAAACGGTTATATAGATTCCGATTGTTTTCTTACTAAACAGCTCAAACCAATAAATAGCCGTAAATAGACAAGAAAAATGAATAGTCCTTCAGTGACAAACGATGAAACTGTTGTTGGTTGTTCTGTCATGTGTCATTTTAGGCACTCAGGTGAGCGTAAAAACTTAAACCTTTATTTATTTATATACATATTTATTTACCTCTATAAACTTATTAGGCGAATATAAAGCCGAAATACGTTGTTAGACCAGCAATCACACCACCAAAAAATGGTTACGTTGATTTTAACCTATAGTGCTTTTTAAAAATATTATAAATATCTCTTTAACAGTGCGGAATGGAATAATTGGCGGTAAAAATGCTTTCCCCGGTCAGTTTCCCTACCAAGTGGCTATAGTCAATGATTGGGCCTCTTATTGTGGCGGCTCTATTATTTCTAGCCGGGTTGTAATGACCGCTGCCCATTGTGCCTCCGGGTATGTGAAAATTTTCAAATTGAGCCTGTTATTCACGTGAAAGAATTGTAGCTGTTCAACCTTCGAGGTGCGTGCAGGCGTACTTAGGAACGAAGGAGGTCAAGTTGTTATTTCGAAACATGCTATCGTTCACGAAAATTACGATTATAGACATCTTAACAATGACATTGCCCTAATCATGCTCCCTGAAGATTTAACCGGAGAAAGTGAGTGAAAATTTACATGGAAAATTATTAATGATAGTTGACATTTAAATAGATATCGGCGCCGTCCGTTTACCTTCTTACTCCTTGATGTGGAAAACATTTGCAGGCCGTAAGGCAACGGTTACTGGATGGGGACACACTTCAGACTGTAAATAAGCTTAATATTGATCAACAATGTACCATTACTCAAGGTGTACGTTAATAGCATCTAACAGCATCAGCAAAGACCTGAAGTTTGCGGACGTCATAGTAATTTCAAACGAGGTTTGCGCGAAAACGTATGGATCTGTAGCGATTAATTATTCAAAAATATGCGCGGACACAAATTGGGGAACCGCTGGCGTTTGCTATGTAACTGGCCCAATAACTACTTTGGAAAAGATCAAATATATAATAATCTGACGAGTTAACAGGGTGACTCTGGCGGCCCAATGACTATGTACGAGTTCGAGACCGACGGCAAGCCAACGCAGATCGGAATCGCTTCTTTTGTAGCCGGAAACTGCCAGGGATCCAAAGCCCACGGTTTTACGAGAGTCACGGCGTTCCTACACTGGATCGAAAGAAATGGCGGCGTCAAAATTAGAGAATGAATTTAATGTAATATGTAGATAATATATGATGCACTGAATCGATAGAATAAATAGCAGCGTTTTGTTTTAAATACTGCAAAATCCTGGAAAATGCTTGTTGCCATTGCATGAGCTCATCCCATAGGATCCAGTTGAAGCCAAAATTAAATTTTTGAGAAAGCGCTGCAAAGTTAGCATGCTTTTCTAATGGTGAGGACTGTCTCCTTACCTGAAATCCTATTTTATTTCACAAACAAAGAGTTTCTCTAATTGGTTTCACCCCACTGACAAGAAAATGTGGTCAAGTGCCGGAAATTTTGGAGAACATTTGAATTTTTACTGTAGCAAGGTATTGTTTTTCGATGGTATTAAACAATTCAAATAATTTTCGACTGTCGCCCTTTATCGATCCACTTTAATCTATCTCCCCCTAGTTTGTTCCACTGTCAGGTTTTTACCATCAACGACGGTGAATTACGCATTGCATGTCTACGGCATTCATTTTGCGCGCAGAAAGTGGGTTCATATATAACAAAAGCGAGTATGAACAAAAATTCGGAGCACTCGGACGTTGAGAAAGAAGGGAGGGTGTAATGAAGAGAAACTGAGGGAAGGAAGTGGTGGTGTGCGAGCCATTTTTCCATTTTTATGAAGCGCTTCGGCAAACAGAACTGCAAAGCCCCTGCTAACCCAGAGAGAGCCCGTATTTAATATGTGCACTGCCACTGGCCGATTAAGGCCTCTCTTTGACTTTGGATATAATTGAGGTCTCTGGAGAGCCTGCAGAAAAACGAAACAATGAATAGTTCCACCTAACCGCACTAGACTTTATATTACTCCTCCATAGCAAAAAAAAAATATTTTTTAATGAAATTGGAGCTCTCAAACATTTTTTAAGCGCTGGTGGATCTGTAAAGCCTGCGCATAGCCTATTTTATTCCATTTAAAGAGGCTTGATACTATCAAAATGTACTGTATTTTTTTAAAGTGGGTTAAAAGTTAGCATGCTTTTCAAATGGTGAGAGGACTGTTACATTCCTATTGATTTCCTATTTTATTTCAAAACTAACAGTTTTCAAAAAGGTTTCATTTATGCTGTGGGACAGATATCAACGAAAAGAATTGAAATCTACCAAGAAAATGTGCTCAAAGCGCTGCAAATTTTGGAGACAATTTGAATTTTTACTTTAGCAAGGCCCCTTTTGATTAGAACAAATTTTTTATCGATCAATTGCTTATGGCATCCAAGGCAATTCAAATAATTATAAATTTTCGCCCTGAATCATCGGTCCCCTTTAATCTAGATCTGGCGCTAAAATGTTATTAATTAATTAGAAAGTGGTTATTTGATCGGAGCACAGCTCGCCCATTAACGCGAGTTTAATTTGCAACCTTTGGAAACATAACCTGGGAGCTTCCTGGTGATTAAATAGCTTTTCACGCGGCTCATTTCACTCAAAGGCAGGTGCACCCGCTTTCAGTCTTTGTTTCGACTGGGAGCGTCAAGCTCCGACATTATATGAATACGTGCGCGCTTTCAATCCTGTCAGAACAAACGCAATACCAGGGAGAGGCTACGAGTTTGCTTTTGCTGTCGACAAACAATAAGGATATATAAGGGAGCTGCACAAAATTTGTTTTTCTTTTCTTTTTCCATGCTCTCTGCGGTCTTTTGTCTGCATCAATATGGAGGAATGATATTTCTTCTGTGCAGGCGTTCATGCGGCTTGCGTATGCAGTGGAAACTGGGGCAGTAGGAATTTGAGCTGGTAAAATTTCACAGCTTTACTTATATTGGAGCGACCTTTCTATACAAAAAGAATTAAAGTATATAAATTTAGCAAACAAACTTAAAATAATTGCATGTTAATAAAAATTGAAAAAAAATCTGCTCAGTTGGGAATAGTTTTTTAACAATGAGTAGAAAATCAATTTCTAGATAGAGAGGACTTTTATTTTTATACCAAAATAGTGCACTGTTTTCAGATTGCTTTTTGGAGCAATTTAGTTGGTTTTAGATGATTTTTTAAATATTAAATTTGCATAATTTGCTGCGAATGAATTTGATTATGGGAAATACAATTCCAACGCTTTTTTAGAGTCTCTATGAACAAATGATTTGGCTTTGCAATTATATAGCAAAAAATTCAAACTTTCGATTTTTCCAACACTACCATCGCCAAATCTCGGGTTTGAGCGTTCAGGATTACAAAAACTGCTCACCATTCGACTCGTCTCCACCTGCCCTAGATAGCAAATGGGTTTTGGGGGTGATAACCAACCCCAATTTGCCTCGGTAATAAAACTTTCTTTGTAAAAATACGATGAAATTTCTGGTTCTGCTGTTTAAATTTTACTTTTAAACTTTCCACTCTATGTAAATGGTAAAAGGTGATAGTTTGGGGTAGATTTTTATCAATTTAAGAGAGTTGCGATCAGTGTATATGTTTCTGAAAGCGATTTTTATTATTACTGCAATGTATGGGGTGGAAGGGGATGAAAGTTGACCACCCTCAAAATCCATAGGCTATCTAGGGGAGGTCCAGACCAGTCGAACGGTGTGCAGTTTTTGCAATTCTGACTGTTAGAACTCCAGATTTGGTGCTGACGATATTGACAAATATGCATTAATGGTGCATTGATTTGTGCTACTTGCCGCTCTTTTTAATTTCGGATGAGTCGAATAGCCAATTTTCCCCACTCAAGGCTTATATTATTTATTTTTAAAGATATTATCACGCTTTTAAGTCAAGTTTCCTGCTAAACTGAACCAATTAGACGGATTTCAGTCATTTTTAGTCGCTTTTTGACGCGATTTCAAATTTAATTATTCGTTCTTATTTACAGATTTGAAGCTCAGAAACAAAATTTCAACCGTCTAAAATTAACAGCCCGTATTATTTCAAAGTTTAATAAATTTTTTACAATTTAATTCCTGAAATTAGGTCTTTTATTTATATTTCGGTTCCTAAACCGTTTGAGAAAGTCAAACACTTTGCGTGCTATTGATTACAATTTTCCACATGGCGAAGTCTAACATAAGAAGAGTTTGACGGAGAAAACGTGCGAACAATGGCAGCAAGCGCGGGAATAAATTGGGCTGGCAAGAGTTGCGGCCGTGATCACGAGTGCGGCTGCACGAGATAAGCCACGGAGGCGCCTGCGTCCTGAAAGAGCGTTCCTCTTAGGCCTCCGGACCACCACTAACTGGTCTTCAGGACTGTCAGTCATGCTGTATCCACGCTTGCTTTCGTTCTTCATTAGCCTCTCCACAGCGTAAGTGTCAAGGAAATTTATTTGTAATTGCTTTATTATAGTAGGTTAAATGAGTTATTTAGCGCGATTTTAGTTCGATAACAAATACGACACTTTTTTTAATTTTCTACTGGAATTCATGTTGGTAAATTTAGTTTTTATCGTTTCTAATTCGTAAAAATGTTTAAATTTGTAAAAATGAGATGTGCTTGCTAAATATTCATATTTATTTGTCCAAATTTAACGAAGTCTTAATCAATTGTATTAGTTATATTATTCTGAGTGAAAAGGTTTGGTATTCCGTATTTAAATTGTCTTTTAAATAATCTTCCATAGATTGAATACATGCTTTATTCCGTTGTTTAGGTTTATATCTGCGTGAAAAGCACATAATTTGAGTGCGAAAATATAGTGCAACACACACGCCCTTTTGGGATTTGCCTGATGCGTTTTTATTTAATGAGGGATGCAGGTAGAAATGTGTTTCATTAATTGCAAACACGAGCATTGCGTGAGTGCGTGCTGTTATTGTAGGCGAAGAAGTGCTTGTTAACAACAAAATAATTACTCAAGCCTCCGATAATTCGAAGCTCGGATCTTGGTACAAAAAATATCCAATACTATCTGGCCATGAGCAATCACTATCGCAAACAAAAGCAGCTAGGGTGCACATGTATGGGGCGCGGTAATAATTTCCAGTGATGACGAATTAATCCCGCAGCGAGCGGCTGAGTGGATAATCAGCCGCGCGTGACGAATCGCTAAAATATGCAGAAAATTGGAAAAACACGGCGGCGCGCGGCGCGCTGGTTGAAAAGTGCTGACGGCGGACGCTCGAGGGCCCTCAATTACTGATGCATCGATTTCTTGTTTGGGATGCCGCACGTAATAATACTCTCTCTTGAGCGGCAGTCAGCTCAGCTAGTGCATGAACCCAATAATAGAGAGCTTCTTTAACAATGCCGGGCCGCGAGAATAAGTAATAGAGGGTGCATTATCACGGTGTCTCACACCAGACAAAAGGCGGAGCAAAGAGAAAGGAACAGCAGAACGCCTCATGCACCGCGAGCTTAAAGCTAAAATGCTGTTTTGCACCGTGCATAGATACTGAGTTGGAAATAATTGGCGACTTATTTAGGTACTGCTATTCTATCCTGCACGTCCGCCCCTTGCCCGACGGCCACATTGCTCGCGCCGCCGTCCTCCACAGCAGTGGAAATGCGAGTCGTCACGTCTTCAAGAGACAAGTCTCAACACCCTCACCAGTGGCTGTCAGCAAAAACATTTCCATGATTTTAGAAAACCTGTTGAAAAACTATGAAAGTAGCCAGCTTCCAGCACGCAAGAAAGGTAGGATGTACATGCTTTGAATAACAAAAATGGGATATAGCATAATTTAGAAAATAGGGAAAATATACAAATCACGATGAAAAGGTAAGAAAAGGGACAAAATCTAATTAAAACCACGCCACTTCACCCTTCCTACAACACAAATTATGCAAATTATCTCATATAATACCAAATATTCCATAATTGGTTTTAGCATTTCCAGTTAAATTTTTACGAAAACTCAGGAAGGAAATGAAGGTTGCAACTTCACTACACCATCAAGAAGATTTTTATTTTTCCTAATTTGAGTATCATTTATTTTAGAAATTATTTAACTAGAAAAATTACTCAATAAACTATGGAAACTGAACAACAAAATAATTTTTAGTAATTTTTAGCAAATATTTTTAATAGTTTTTGACAAAAGACACCTCCGTAATTTTAAATTCTAAATTTTGAACAAACATCTCGGCAAACTCTGTGAGACACGTTTTAAACGAAATTAAAAATCAAATTTTCGGATTAATCGGTGTGTTATCTTTCCCTAGTGCATCGACATTCGTGTTCACCAATTCAATTTAATACTTAATTACAACATCGAAATTGTTAACAGGCGAGCCAATGATAGTCAAAACCAACATTCTGATTCGCAGCATGGGACCCGTCTCGGAATTGGACATGGCAAGTTGTTGAATTTTGAAATCAATGTCACTTGGCCGACGTATGCAGCGTGTGTGGCGCGTCAGTCACACTGGCTGCGTGTAGTCGTCCAAGTGGCAGGCGGACACGGAAATCCTCTCACCCGGCAATTATTCCTTCTCAAATTTCGGCCTGACGGTCGTGCTGACACGAGGAAATATTTGACACAGGAGTATTCGATGGACTGCTACTTTCGGCAATATTGGACGGATCCGCGGCTCAGCTTTCAGGGACCCATTTCCAGTCTCAGCCTCAACTTTAAGATGCTGGAGCGCATTTGGCGACCCGACACCTACTTCTACAATGGCAAGAACTCGTACGTGCACACGATTACGGTGCCCAACAAGTTGCTGCGGCTTTCGCAGAATGGCGATATTCTTTACTCAATGAGGTACATCTTTTTAACCAAAACGAAACAGGCAAAAATGGTCAAATTTATCAAACAAAATATAGGTTGACTGTGAAGGCAAAGTGTCCTATGGAGCTGCGAAATTTCCCCATGGATCGTCAGTCATGCCCTCTGATCTTGGGAAGCTGTGAGTATGCATATTCAGAAAAATTGCACAATTTTAAAAGTCAGCAGACCAACTTAATGAGATTTCCCATTGCGGACAAGCTGCAAGCCGGCCATATATAACTTCGCGCCGCCCTCGAGAGAAATTACTCGGCAGAAAAATGATTTCCATTTCAAAAGAGCGTGGTTGCAACGCTTTTTGCAGCGTCAAAGAAAAGAGAGGCAGAAAATGTTTCCCGCTCGATTCCTTTCTGAAAGGCACAAGCGTCAAAGAGCGGCTCGTATCAAATAAACGCCATTTTTTGCGGCCAAGTGATTATTAGGAGTGGTCAAACAATGTGATGGGGCGTTTTCGAGGGCGAAATATGTGTTTGTTCACGCCTGGCCCGCCTCGGATAAATTCCAGTCACGAAGCTCGCCGCAGAAATGAACGCCTCTTGTGCTTAATGAACTCTTGAAGTTTGCGCTGCCTTCGCTGTTTTATTTGAATACGAACTATACACACATGCGTCAAGATGGTAAAATTAAAAAATGCGGGCTCAAGTGGGTTACGTCCGAGGGTCTGCGCGTGGCATTTTTTTAAATTCACGATGAGGTAATTGCATTAATTTAGCGTATGCACGCATGTTCAAGTTGAACCTCGAGACTGGGAAAATTTCACAGTTGGTTTGTTTCTCCTTAACTCATTTCTGCAGGGAGTTTAAGTGACGTTTTTTCCTCTTATTTCTTGAATAGACGCATACACCAGCAAGCAGCTCCGATATCAATGGGAGTCGGGAGCCAGCGTCAACTTCGAGCCAGGAATGACTCTTTCCCAGTTTGATTTAATGGGCAGTCCACAAAGAAATTCTACGTACCGTCGACGAGAAGGTACACTTTGTAAACTAGTTTAATTATTCCTGGTAATAATTATTTCCTCTATACATAGGTGAATTCAGCGTGCTTCAAGTCAATTTCAATTTGCAGCGGCACACAGGCTATTTTCTGATCCAGGTTTATGTGCCCTGCATTTTAATTGTGGTGCTCAGTTGGGTTTCCTTCTGGATTCACAGAGAAGCCACTAGCGACCGAGTCGGTTTAGGTAAATCATTTTCTCCTGTCTTACATTCTTTTCATCACATATTATAGGAATCACGACTGTGTTGACGCTGTCGACCATCAGCCTGGACAGCCGCAAAGACTTGCCAAAGGTCAAATACGCCACTGCGCTGGACTGGTTTTTACTGATGAGCTTTTTCTACTGCATCGCCACACTACTGGAATTCGCGGGCGTCCATTATTTTACTAAGGTGAGGTTGTTACACTTCATATTTATATACTAATGTACAATTTCCCCAAGGTTGGCTATGGAGAAATTCCAGTAGACGAGGAAGAGTGGGACGATCTGGAAGGCCCGAAATTTGACGAGTCGGTTATTGTGATGAGCTCAGTCGCATCCGTCGGCTTGATCGAGCAGAGACGTCGTGGATCTCTCATTTGCCCAATTTATAAGGTTGTTAATTTTGTTCATTTGAAAAATAAAAATGAACCCACTCAATTCTCATCGTTAAGGACGGGCCCCTGCAAAGCGAAACTCCGAAAAAGGGCACAATGGAGCGGCACACTCAAACCGAGCGTCGTATCCCCGGATGGAAGCAAATATTTTTCTGCCTGACAGGTATGCATAATGGAGAAAGCTCTAAGGACTTATTAAAAACGTTATTTCGTTTAAAAGGCAACGACAAATTCCGGCGAATGAGGCAAAGAGCAGCAGGACAGCAGCAAGGGCCTGGAGCGATGAACAGCGTCTCTCGAATCGACAAGTTGGCTCGCATTTTATTTCCCGCGTCGTTCTTCATCCTCAATTTCTTGTACTGGCTTGGTTACGTGGCGCTTGCAGACGAATTCAAATGGCGACAGCCTCCGCCGTCCATAATAATGGCAAAATAATGTAATCCATGAATATAGAGCATATCGCGCCGTCAATTTTTTATTTTTTCCCCCGCATCGCCCACTTGTTGCTTAAAGTGGGAATATGTCTGCTTCGATAGGAGAATATGAAATAAAGAGTCTAGCGTTGGTGTTGAATTATTGTTTCGATTTTTATTTCTTCATATCCAAATAATCTCTTTTGCAATAAAAATGAGAGCGAACAGTTGAGCGCAAAAAAGGATAAAGTAGTACGTTTCGTTCTATCAGGCCAGCGGAAATCCTCGAAACCCTCTTGCTCCCGTGTTCTTATTTATTTTTTAATCAAGCGACTGTTTGGTTTGGCTGATGGAGTTTCACTCGAGGGGCTCAATCGGTGTGCACCCGCACCGCCAAAAGAAAAAGAAAACAAATCAAAAGAGTGGCACGAGAAAGGTGATCAGAAGTTGTTGGGAAGGGATTTTACATTTCTTATTCAGTCAACGAAATGGAGAGAAATGTATGCAAAATATAGATATAAGTGAATCGGCCTAGAAAGACTCTTCAGTGAGGAACAATAGGTTAGAAGTCATCCGACGGGAGCATTAATATTTAAATCCTCTAGCACTTGAGGGCAGAGCAAGTGCATGCATATGTATAAATTTTTATGAATTCTCTAGAGGTGAATAGCGAGAGGAAACCGGGCGTCGAAGCCGCTGGCCTGAAAAAAGCGGCCACTTTCATTGGCTGCACTGCGCTGTTTTTCCAACTGTGCATTGCTTGAAGAAAATAATCGAGCGCGCGCCGAGCTGCTCGCGGAAAAAACGGACTGCAAAATAAGAAGGATTACTTCCACCAGGTGTTTTTACGGCCAACGATCTCCAATCGGGCGACTTTTTGCATCCCCCTTCTACACGCTATATATACGCGCGTACGCATATGAATCTTTCACTCGGCCATTCACGAGAGGGACCGCCAAAAAATTACTGCTCTCCTTATAACAGCTCGCCCAATATTGACTTTTGGAATCGGCGCTCCGTTAGATGAAGCCTTTTTCCTTCAAGCAGAACAAAACGAGATATTCCTGCTCGCGTTTCTTTTTGTGCCTTTGACAAATTTTTTGATTCTCATCCAACCAGCAATCCTGACTAGATTTAAAATTTACAACGTTTGCTTACTTGTCTAAAAATTCAAAGTTAAAAATTCCATTACAACTCAACATATGCGTCTAGACGTTCAAGAGATAAGTTTGATTTTCACTTTCGCACATGAACCCTTATTGCATAGCAATCGATTTTCATGAAACATGCATTCACACACCAAGAATAAAATCCAACAATACGGCTTTTACACTCTCTTTTTGTGTACAGATATACGCTTTAAAAATACGAGCACCACCAGATCAAATGTTTAAATATACTAAAGAAGTGTTGCAATTTATTTTTCGACATTGCCAATCGATTCCTGAGGGTTAAATTAGGTTTACAACCGAATCACTCGGTCGACAATTCGACAAGAGGTGCAGAAAATCGGTAGAAATTTAAAAATCGTTACAACAGAAACGAGCCAAGCTGGTTGTTGCTTCCAGGGGCTGTCGCTGTGGCGCTGCTGTCTCGATGTGGCCAATTAGAGAGAACCATCTGCCTTCTCTGATTGGTCCCTAGCGTTCCTGTCAAACCAAAAACCGCCAAAGTAATAATTTTTACGTTTCTACCGATTTCCGGCAGGTCGAATCGAATTGTGGATCCAGTGATGCAAATGCCTTTACTAATCCAACCCTCAGCAATCAATAGTCACTGTCAAAAAATTAAATTCCAGTGCTACTTTAAGGCGTCGTGTCTGAAAAATAATAAAGCACAAAACACGGTTTGATAATTCAAATAAATTGTCCTCCTATTTAAAAAAAAGAAAACATCAAATGAGGTGGTGCGATCGGAGCCTAAATTGCGAATCTACCAGGCGTGTATTTTTCTTTCTTTCTTTCTTTCTCAGTTCTTTATGCGCTCACTTCTGGCCAAGTAAGCGTACCAGTAGAACACGTTTATGCCGAGGAAGCAGAGCGGGAACACGAAGCGCGAGGCGCGGTCGATCTTGGACACAGAGTTGTAGCGCGGCGTGCGTTTCTTTCGACGCCGGCGCTGCGGAGGCGGCCGCGACGGACACGACGCCGAGGACCGACGCCTCCGGGTCAGATTGGGAGCGGGGGCGGACGGCGGGTCCCGCCTCCGCTGGTCCCGCAGCGCGGTCGGGAAGGCGGCAGGCCTCCGTTGCGGCCGCGAGAAGCACAGCCACGGCGGGGGCGGCTCGCGCTGGAGGCAGCTGGGGGCGGACAGCGGAATCACCTCGACGCAAGTGTCTCTGCTTGGAAGCGAATAGTCGTTCAGTGTTTCGTCCTGAAATGAGGAGAGACACAAATCTATTTTGAAAATTATTGAATTTGAAATAATGTATAAGAAATGCTTGAAATTTAATGGTCTGCAATGCCAAAAGATGCATATTTAGACAGCCCAAAACTTTTAAAATTAAAATATATATTATTTGGAATTTTCAAAATATGATTAATTATAGAGTTTTTCCATTTTTCTTCATCTTTTCTGTTTTTAAGATTCAGAGGGTCAAAAGTTGAAAAATGGGTGTTTTTTAGTTCAGATGGATCACTCTTGAGGTCAGACAAGACCATCAGAACAGGGTAAAAATCGAGCCCTGGCTTCAGGGTAGCCCTCAAGCGATCGATATCATTCAAATTTCATTATTTGTAGCTTTTTAACCGGCATCTGTGGTCTCTATATTAGTTTGATTTGCAAGAACTGCTCACCATTAGGGATTTCAAAGTTGATAACTTTCAGAATATGTGGTATTAAACCCTTTGGAAGCCATCAGGGTTATCAAGAACAAGATTATGGGCGCTTTAGGTCGTTTCCTGAGCACCTTGAAGGATTAAAAAAATTAAGAGTCATCAACAGAGCTCACAGGTGTAGGTTAAATGGCTACAAATGTGATTTAAATTTAATCAATCGTTATATGCCTACCCTGACGCCAGGGTTCGATTTATAACCTGTGTTCCGATGGTCCTTTTATGTTTTGGTCACTCTGCAAATGGAAGTCAGACTTACTTGTGAGGAATGTGCATTGTCCGTGTCCCAAGCGTCACTGTCGGAAGAATCCGAGTCTGAGGTGAACTCTGAGCTGAAGTAAACTTCACCAGATCCATACTTCGTGAAGTAATGCACCACTGCAAACTGCCGATTGTTTGTGTGTAGCAATCGATTTTGTTTTTCTTAAATATAAAAAGTCACCTGAATTATAGTGGCGAAAATAAAGGCGAACGAGAGAAAAACAAAGAAATCGAGGGCAGTGGGATAAGCCACCTTTGGAAGGTCAGTGCGGGCTTCTAATCCGAGGAACGTCATTGTCAAGACAGTGGTTATACCTGGAATGAGATGCGTTAGTATTGGCAGACTGTGTTGAACGCCTGCAAAAGGCAGAGGTAGGCAACGCGCGCTGCATGAGCTGCACACAGGTTGCAGATACGTGATGGATTTTTTATAGAGGTCTCAGCCGCGAGATTTTAGGCGTCGACTGGCTATTTTTACCGGCGGCTGGCGCGGCTGACATTATTTTAAGCGTGAATTTTGATGGTGCTTAACGGTCCGAAGGGCCGCAAGACATTTTTTTCTACTGCACTTTTTAATTTTTTGCCGTTTTTCACCAACGCCTGGCTGAGACCTCTAATTTTCATTTTTTCGGATTACCTAGCGAAACTCTGTCGGCAGTGGCTTCTCTATTGAGCCAAAAGGAAACCCAGCTGAGCACCACGAGCAGGATGCAGGGGCCGTAGACTTGAATTAAAAAGTTTCCCATGTGCCTTTGGAGGTGGAAGCTCACGAGCAGCATCGAATACTCTCCTGAAAAGAAGCGGCGTATTAGCATCTGTTTGGTTTGCAGCACATTCAACGCCTTCGTTTTACCTGCTTTGACAATGTCAGTCTGATTTGCTGCTGGAGTGGCAATTAGGTCAAATTGGGATAGCTTCATGTCTTCTGCAATGGACACTTTCCGGGCCGAGTTCCATTGGTACAACACGTCCTGCGTCGTGTACCCAACTGAAAAGAATTCATATTGAATAGAGAGCATAGTACTTGCAATGTGGGTCATGCATTTAGTCGGCGTCTGCTTAACTCGGCTTTCAGTTTTGAACGAGGAGAGAAATGCTGGAGCGCTATTTCAACGGAAGAAACAGCCAGGATTTTTTTTATTGTTATCAAATCGTGGCGCAGCGGTGGAAAAATCGCGCACTGAAAATCAACCTGATCAAATTCTTGTAGTGCGTGCATGTATGATGAAACACGCAAATTGATTCTTATTTTGCGCGACTCAATGAATTGGACTCGATTGAATTGGATCTGGAGCTTTAAAAAGGTCGCTCGACGCAGCCACGGGCACTTCACCGCTGAGCAAACGAATATTCGCCTGCTGATTTATGATTTATGACTTTTCCCCTGACATTGCGATGTGTTTTCAACTCCATTGAACAACGGTCTCTCTCTCTCTCTCTCTCTCTCTCTCCTGTTTTTCTCGTCACGTGTCAGCGGTCTCTGGAGCAGTATGGTCGCGCTTGCGGGCCAGCAGAGAGTGCCCATTTTGCCATTTGACGTAAAATATTCATGCGTCGGAGATTTTGACTTTTTCCCAGCTACAGCCAAGCGAGAAACGCAACAGCTTTTTAAAATTTTTATGCACGTCTATTTCCAAATGAAGACTGAAGTCTAATCTAAAAAATAAATTAAAGTAATATATATTTTAAATCCTGAGTGTGCGAAATTAGAACATTTTCCTAAACTAAATGTGGGCCAAATCTTGGCATGGGTCATCAGATCTTGGTGAAATTTGGTAGGGGCGTTGCCTTAGTAAACACATAGCGTACCTGAAAATATCAGCTAAAAATTTCAAGAATTGTCTATTTTACTGGGGCTCAAATAGTTGGCCCTTTTAAAAAAATGCCTTTTTTCGGGCAAAAGTAACAAAGCAAATAAAAGAGTGCTCAAAAAAATTTTGCGGTGACCAATTTTGTCTTGCTAAAAAAATCAGCCATATTAAGGGAATGAAAAATCAAAACTTTTAAATTGCCAAAGTTTTCCTCAATCTCAAAAAAACTTCTTCTATTTCGAGATAAATAAGTTTGGGATAATTTCGTGAATATTATAAGCATTTCTGAGGTTTTGTAACCCACCCTCTTTTCGTGAAAGGGAGGTTCTGGGGGTCGGTTTTGGGGGGTTTATTCAACCGGACCAAAATTTGATGTTTTCGGTGTTGATTTATATAGTTTTCAACCTTCAGTAATTCTAATCTGGCATTCATTTTCGTGCATTGCTTGAAAATTTTCAATAAAATACATAAAAAGTCAATGCAGCTCTGTTTGACAAAATAACTAAAAAAATCAGCTTTTAATTTTGATGCAATTATTGGCAATCAGCGCTCCGAATAATTTCACCATACTGTTGAAAAATCACAGTGCGCGTGAAGTTCGTGAATTTTACGTGACAAAGGGGATGCTATGCTTCAAATAACAGGGCATAACAGGCACTCTCCCTGTCCGTTCAGTCGCGTGGCAAACACGATTGATTGACAAGCAAGCAAACACACTCACAACTGCCGAACTTGAGCGGGCATCTCTGTGTATCCATGGGAAAATTCTCTAGGTTCATCGGGCATCCTGCTTTTATTGTTAACCTGAAAAAAACATAACAAATATTAAAAACCTCATTTTCATAAAACAAAACATGAAAATAAGTTGCTGAGGGTGCACTAAAATTTTGAGTATTCCACAAAGAAAATGCGTTGATGCAAAAAGACGCATCGAGCCTGAAGCAGCACCTGGTGAAGGCGTAAAAGGGCCGGCTTTCCGGTTGGATGGGCCAATTAGGTGTCATCTCGAGCGGTCCCTGCATTATTTAAGAGGCGCTCTTTTTGAGCCACCCTTCAAAATGACGACAAAGAGTCATTGTGACGTCACGATGTTGGAATCAATGCACGGGAGCTCGAGAAGAAGAATAAGTATAGAGGCACACACACACACACACACACAGCCACGGCGGTGGCGGCGGCGGCCGTGGCAGAAAAAGAAGACAGCGCGCGGCGTGTCTGCATTCTGAGTGGGTGCCATTTCCGTTCAGCAGGATCACAGCCGCTGATCGCATTTCGACAGATAAACACGCCGTTCCCGTGTGCTTGCCATATACATTCTATTCCTAAACCGATTTCGTCGACCGTAAAATCTCTTTCTTTCTCTTTCGCGCTTGACTCTGACAGATTTTTATCAAGCGATGGATAATTAAATGGTGGAATGTCACGGGACAAAGGACAAAACTGGAATGAGGTCAAGCAAAATGTACAAAGTCAATTCATACTATAGAAGCTTGCGTCATAAAAATTTTCTACAAATTATTCAATTTACGGGACCGTTTTGGAAATCTTTGAAACTAAGTATATCACCGTGATGCAATTTAAAAAAAAGTTGAGCTTTGGATTCCTCTCGCCGATCCCGATAGTGCCAACACAAAATTTTATGTCCTAAGGTGAAGGCAAAAAGTCTCTAGTGTTAATTTTGGTTTATAATTTTTATATCTTTGAAATGAGTTAAGGATTGTGAAATATCGAAAATAAGCTTTTTAGTTATCTCATGACATTTGTGAGTGTGTGTGTAAATTCCAGAGTAGTGTTCTTCTATTTTTATAAATTGCACTAAAATAAACTCGAAGTTTTGAAATTTTTCTTGTTTTGCAAATATTGTCAACTCCAAATCTCGGGTTCTAACCATCAAAATTGCAAAAAACTGCACACCATTAGACTCGTTTTGACCTTCCCTTACTAGCTAAAGGGGGTGTTTGAATTACAACGGAATTATTAACTAGGATCTAATTCGATTGTGTGCCTTTACAGTAGTTACTATAGATTTTCAGCAGCAAGTACAACAATAATATGGCTGCTCTACATATTCCCCCCATAATTTTCTCTCGTTTTATTTGTTAAAATATATGAGTAGAGCGTAATCCGCAAATAGCGCTGTCTAATGAGAACAAGCGATCGATAAAATCGAGAATCTTTCCACTAGAAGTTGCGATTAAGAGTGTGCAAGCAATAAAAGTTGGACTGCTTAGCTCTAGGAAAGTAATTTCCAAGAGAGTTTCTGCAAATAAACACCGCGTGCCTTCTTCCAATGGAGCGTTTGATTGTATTTACCCTTCAAAGTGATTTTCATCGTTAAATGAAACGGAATTTTTGCTTCTTTGAAGTAGGAAACAACTTGTTAAATGTTAGTAGAACATTTTTTTTCTGACCATAAAAGGAAATAAAATAATGGCTCCGAGCACAGCCGTGCAGGATTTTTACACACGGCGGCGGGCAGAAAATCAGGTCACTCAATTAGCCGCATCGATTTTCACTTTTCAGTCTGCTTAGGCAGCATCTTGCTGTCGAGAGTCTCTCCGATCCCCAACGCACACAGCCAAATAAAAAGCAAAAACAGCCGGATTGCTCGGCTTTTGGTCTTTATACAGTCTGGCGCGCGCGAGTGTAATCAGAACTGATGCGTGCAATAAACCTTTCGCCAAATAGAGAATATGCCGCGCCGCGCGAATATTTGCTTGTTTGTCGGCTGCTCTTCGCTAGCCGAACGAGAAAATTCGACGGCGATCAGTCGAGCCGGAGGAAAGAAAAAGAATGGAGAGCAGGCAAGAGGAAGTTTGTGGTGTTTGCTCAAATGAGTCTGTTAAGATTTGATGAATTCCACCCCCTCTCGAAGCTTAATTTCCTACTCCCTCTCTTATGGCATGTAGAGTGCTCTGACGACGAGAGAGCAGAGTGCGCGGCATCGCTCCTATCTTTTCAATTTTGCCCCGGCTAATCCACAGATATTGAGTTCACTCGAGAGCAAATTATAATGCAAATCTTTCCTCGTGCATTCCTTCCCTTTCAAGCTGCATTTTCTATTCCGACGCTTCCCCACTCGTCACGTGCGATTTTCAACCGTATTCAATTTCGTACCGGGATGAGTAGAGCACTCTGCCATCCTGATAGAGCCGCACGAATTTGTTTGGTGTGGTGATGGTGTGGAGGTAAGATTGTTTCCCATTGTAGAAATAGGTGTCCGGCTTCCAGATGCGTTTCAACATCGAGATGCTGAGTGCCAATGTCTCTTTGCTGCCTTTGAATGCCAATCGCCGATCAACCCATGTTTGTCTGAAGTAGCAGTCCATTGAATATGTCTGCAAAAAAATAAAATCACCTGCATTAAAATTGGAATTGGAAAATCAAATCACTCGGTCGACGTGCCGAAAATTGCAGGAAACGCATGTATAAAAACCGTTACTTTTGACGATAAGTGCGACAGTTAGCAAAGGAGATTATTGGTTTTTTGATTGGCTCGCAGCCAGACCGAGACGGCAGCGCCACAGCGAGTCAAATGACAAGGCTGACAATGAGTTTTTGCTTGTGCTGGCTGTCACAGTGGCGCTGGTGTCTCGCAAAAACCACTCCTTTCTCTGATTGGTCACTGGCGTTGTGTTTTTGTTAGGCCTTTGCTAGGTTCTGACCAAAAAACCACCAACATAACGGATTTTTCGATTTACTGATTTTCGGAACATTTGTGTCAATTTGTTGGTCGAGTGATTCGGTTGCTTAACCTAATTTGACCATCGAAATTTGATTTACACTGCCAAAAATGAAATTGCAAAGGTATGTAAATACACACAAAGTTTTGCTGTGAGATGTTTTGAAATTAGAGTAAAATTTCCGGAACTAGTGATTGACTACCATATTTAAATCAAGTGTTGGAAACGTGGATTCGTGGAAGAGGAAAATTAAATGCAATGAAACAGTTTTCCTCCTAACTCTGTTAAACGCTCATGTTTCTTACTGGAGCAACAGGTCCTTAGTCCTTAATTAATGGACTTAGTGAGTGGAGCAGAAACAAAGTGTCGCTTTAATTCCCTGTCAAAATCGGAGCAAAATGTTTTTTTGGTATTTGGACAGTGGAAAACCCTACCCAAGTAATTCTTGTGAATCAATCCGTTAAAAGGATCTCATTAAATTGAGAACTTGTTTTTAACCTACTTTTCTCTCTGAAGAGACTTTGAATTGCAATCAAAATTGAGACTTCTGCTCTAATGAGAGCCTTCTTGGTATGCTGTAATTATGCTCAGAAATGAGAAAATTATCCGCGGGCGACAAATCACGTTCATGCTGCTGCAAAGAGTTACTACAACTTTTGTTTCTGCTTCACAACGTCTGCGACGACGTCACAAATGAGATGCGCGCGAGAGGTATGATTAGAAAACGCTTTCTGCCGGGGTGAAAGAAGAACTTTTGAATCGGTCCCACACGTACGTCGTCTGCATGATTTTAAAGCCGCTCAGGAAGCAGGTATAGGCAAGTTGCCGTGAATATGTGTGTAATTGCACTCACGAATTTCACCCTGAAAAAAGCTTTGCGCGCGAGAGAGCTAACTTTATTCATTAAAAACCAATTTGCGAGCAAAATGTTTTTTGGCCAGATTAACTGCTGAATTGACGTCTGCGGACGAGCGAGTGAGTGAAAGAAAGGGAGAAGGGTGGCTGCTGCTTGCGAGTGACATGTCAAGGGGGTGGTTTGGAGTCGGCAGTCGGCACACACTCACCATGTCGACCTCTGAGATGGGCCCCATGCTGCGCACTACCATGTCCACCTCCACAACCGCCGGCGGACCTGAAAGCAAATTTCCACGAACGCTCACTAAAACTTTTTGTTTGACTCACTACATCCACTTAAGCAGCCGGCTCGAACGCTTTTCGAAAGTTTTTCCACGGAGCAAAAGCAGGGAAGTAAATTTATTTTATGATCCCGATATTTCCGACAGCTAAATTATTTCCCCTCCATGCACGACTGTTTCAAGTTTAAAACCCAGCCCGGCTGAGAATTCTAATGCATAAATGTTAAATTAAAAAATAAAAATGAATTTTCCTTACTCCGTATGATTAAAACATCACGCAAACAAGAACAAGGACATTGAATTGCAAAGCACGCATGCACAGAGTTTTCCCTCCATTCAGAGTTGGGAGGCATGCGAAAGCGAAAACACTCTCCGACTCGCTACTTGGTGCCTTCTCGGCATGCGTGAATGGATTCACGAGACAATTGTGTTGCGTGTCAATCAGAGATCTCATTGAATTCGTCTTTGAAGTGTTGGGAGCTTTGCAAACGGGTCACTGTGCCAATGTGGCGAAAATGACGAGTATGCCGAGGAAAGTGCTCCTGTTCCTTTTAATAGTCTCATTAATATATCTTTTTATGGAAAAAGCTCTTGGAAAAGAGTGCGGTGGAAAAAAGCGCGTTACGCCGCCGCCATTATTCGCACCTTGCGGCTCCAATAAGTACGACGCGAGAGCGGACGGCGACAAATCCATAACAAAGCTCATAACACATAATAATGATGATAAAAATGCGGCCAGGCCGAGCTCTCGAGACGGCCCCGGGTGCTGTTGGGGCCCCGCACACAAAAGACCGCTGCTGGCTCTCTCTCGCTCTCTCTCTCTCTCTCTCTCCAAAAGTGAAACGCAGCCAAAATTCAGAAAATGCGATCTCTCGCCTCTGCGCAGTCTATCTCGGCAGAGCAAAAGTGATACAAGAGAGACGGCTGCTTTTGCAACGCATCATTTTATATATGTATTTAGTGCCTGTTCGCTCACTCGCCAGCTACTTTTCCGCTTGGACTGAATTTCCTTTTTAGACAAGGGCTGAAAAATTATTATCAATGGAGGAGGGTGCGTGTTTGATTGGATTACACACCGAGAGAACGGTCTTTTGTCGCGAAAAATGGAGGGGAAAAGCGTTTAGAACAAAAGAATGCATGTGAATAGGTAATAAGTAGACTTTTTCGGAATATTTAGATTATTTTTTAGTGAATTCACCAGTTGGGTAAGCCGCCAACAGATGGCGCCAGTGGTTTCTTTAGATTTTAATGAATTTCCCGCTGTGATTTAAGACTAAAACCTGCTGCTGTGCATTCTGCTTCTAGAATTATGTCTTCAGACGTGCTGGAAACAAAAATCAGTCCAGCCATTCACCGTAGAAACGACGAAAAAGATTTTTTTATTTAAAAAAAAATAGTGGTTTCACGATTCTACAGCGATTGGCTCAACCGATTTTGGTTTTCACTCGTCAAAAGAACACATATTACGTGAAGAATGCTCAGTGGCAGCACTGAGTCTGAAATCGCAGCGGAAGTTCCTTAAAAATCGTAATTCTACGGTGGCACCATCTATCGGCGGCTACGAACACTAAGGATGGATTATAGACAGTTTCTGAACTGATTTAGACGGGTTTTTACGAAAAAACAGTTTCTTCAAATTTTCAAACGTACGGAAAATTAAAAGCAGATTATGTGGATGCTAAATCACAATCAAGTTCAAAACCGACTCTCTGCCTTTGTTAAAGTTTCCAACTCTGGTTTTATGCCTATTTCTTATCAGCTATTTTTGCATTCGTCTCCATATAGATAACAACAAGTTCGATAAAAACAGCTTAGTAAACGCAACTTCAAAACTTTTGTCATTGCACAGGTGCGAGAGCCATAGGGAGAGAGAGCATGCCACCGCTACAGTTACACATAAGCGGCTTTGCTTGGGCACGAGTACGACCACCACGAGACAGTTTTAACTTTTTATATGCGGTGCAATACACCGATTCTAGACTTTTGCACGCCACCCTTCACTGCGTGCTCTCTCCTGACTCGATCTCGAGCATTTTTCAATCTCTTTTTTTATACTGAATTGCAATAAAATGTGACTTTTTACACGTTCTTTGAACAGCAATATGTGGAAATGTACATGGGTGGAAATATCACGCCCAACGCCAGATTTGAATCTCTATATAGTCTGTTTTATCTGATCAAAAATTTATTTCTTTGTTCTGTTCATAGTGCATTGGGAAAATTGCTTTTCAAAAGCTCGAGAAAGGGAATCTTTTCAGCTTTATATTCAAAACGGCTATCATATATGAGTGTCTATTCTGGAAAAGGCGTTTTCCAATCCTCCTCAAAAGAGCAAAAGTAGTGCACGGTCACGAAGAGCAAGTGCAGCAGGGAAAGCTGCATGAAAGAGACTGTCTGTGAAGTGCTAATTGACCAAATCAAAGGAGCAAAAATGCGGCGGTGCGGTGTATCAGCCAGTGAGCCAGCAGCGCCCCACATTCCGTGGCAAATTGATCGACACGCGACGGGGTAAAAAATTGCTACTCACCTCCAAAGTCAGGCCGCACGCTGTTATCGTATCCCCTGAGCAAGTTGTCTAGCAGTTCAGAGACGTTCCTGTGCGGGTTGCTCTTGCCCGACTCGCAGCTGAAAGTTTTTGCCTCTCGTTAGCGGCGGGCGGGAAAAAGAGCAAGCAGTAATGTGTTTGTTGGGCCCGAAAGGCCGGGTGCGCGGCTAAGCAGTCTGGCCCTCGAGACCGGCTTATCCCAGATCATTTGACTTTCATTCATGCACACGCCGTCAAATATTCAGCTCGGCTGAAAAAGCAGGTAAACTGTGTGTGTGTGTGCATGCGAGTCGCGCGCGATACCAAGTGAGTGAGTGAGCTTCGCGCCCGTTTTAACCCAAACAAAGCCGAAATCGGGATTCGGCGGCATGGGGGAGGCAACAAGAAATCGATCGGCGTACTCGAGTTTGCATATTCACGTCGATATCTGCTTGAAAATCTGGTAAATGAAAGGGATATTTCAAAGAGCCCGTCGTTATACATACATGTATATATTTTTATTTTTCAGCCGTGGTGAGCGCGCCTGCCTGCACACGCCGCTCAAAATGGGATCGGTGACCGGCAGACAATGAGATCAAAAGCGACTCTATGATTTGCAGTCACGTCTGCTGGGCGGATTCACTTTTTGTTCTTGCCGCTCTGCCGTGTATAATGTGCTCACGTCCCCAACCAGCGGCCCCAGAGTTGAAAGATACACGGCAATAAATCTAATGCGGCGTAATAATAATTCTGATTATCCGCGGCAGCAGCAGCAGCCCCGCCGAGAGACGCCACTCCGCCTTAATTAAGCACTTTTCTTTTTCTTTTGCCGGGGCCGTCCGCGCCGTCCGCGGGGAATCGCATTATTTTTCTTGCGAAAATCTTCATCAACGTCGACGCTCTGTCGCGCCGACCGCCTCTCAAAGAAATCAATTCGCTTTCGCGTGTCGCCGCCTGTTCGTTCGCTTGCTCGCTCGCGTTACAAATTACGTCGTTTCCCCAAATTTGGGTAGTTAATTATCTGGAAACCACCCATCATCTGAACCCATAGAGTGTATTTAATCCGATTTGAAATTTGACAGGTTTCAATTGCGATAAAAGCTTTACTTTCTGGTGCTCTAAAGCTTAAAGGTACTTTACCGCCCTAAAATCGTTTTCAAGATCATTCTTATTATCATGGCTATGAAACTTTGTTCATTTTCTCAATTATGAAAGTTTGCTTTCGAGTCTTTTAAATTTGCAGGTCATAGAGACAAGCTTCTCTAGGGGAGATCATGAAGAGTGTGCAGTTTTTGTAATTCTGCGATGGTTTGTTGATAAACATGATTTTCTTTTAGAGACCTGAATAATTAAAAAAAATCAGTGTGACATCTAAATCTGGGGTTCCAATTGCAAAATCTGCATACCACTCGACTCGTCTTCACGTTCCATAATGTACTGAAGTGGTTTAAAGGTAATAAACCGTCTACCCCGTTGCGCAATGAGGTGCAAAAAATGCAAAATTTTACGTTTTTCGGGTGAAAAAAAGAGTTGAAGACCCTTAAACTACTTAGGCTATATAGGGGAGGTTGAGAATAGTCTATAGGGGTGCGGTTTTCAAAAATCCGACAGTTAGAAGCTTAGAATTGGGCGCGCAAACCTTTTTTAAAATTCCGAAAAAATATAAAAGTAGTTTTTTTTTTCAAGGAAAACCCCATTCCAGATTTTGACTAATCTGACTTATTTTTTGCACTCTACAAGATGGCAAAATCCAAATTAAAAAATTGCAATAAATTATTTTGATGAAGATGACATTTAATAGACACCAAAGTGTACAACAAAAAAAAGACAAAAAAATCAGTTCACTTTGTGGATGCTTTCGCAGCTAGAGACAGAGTCTGTTGGTTTTATCACAGTCGAGAAAATGGCAAAAAATTAATCTGTTTATCACACTCGCCTCACTGGTGCTAGAGTGAACGATAGATCACTTTTTTACAAATCAAATAGTGAAAACCGTTATTTCTCGTGAACTTGATGTCTGTCGTCATACAAAGGCCCTATTCCAACTTTGATTGACCATAGCAGGAGTGTGGAGAAATGCTGGGTTGATTTCAGTAGCCCTAAACCGCTGGCTAGCCGTAAAATCATTAAATCTTTTAAGTCTCAGGCAGTGAAAAACGTGGAAGCAATAACTCATTTACAAAAACGTCTGTGTCTGTCAATTTTGTACGTCAGCCTGGATTTCATTAATTTTAAACGGATAAAGAGTATTTGAGGAATCGTGATTTGGAGGTTTCTAGTTTGTGGAAAGGGGAAATAAATTAATTTTCTAACCCCAGTCCGAAAAATCGATTTTAGTGGTCTTTGGGGTCAACTGGAAAGTTGTTAAAATTGACGAGACAATATCAGCAGTGTCCGAATTTTTGGAGTTAACATTAAATTCAAAACACACCGTTAAAACCCACAAGTATGGGAAAGTTTGGGTTTTCTCAATCGTAATATGGTCTAGTTTAAGTAGAAAAATCATTCAGATCGTAAGATCCCTGCCAGAACTAACCTTTCCTGCACATTTTATAACGTTCTTGTGATTGTCTGCTTTTCCACTCAAGGCATAATTGTGTACGTCCTTAAATCTCTTCCATTAGACTACTACTTACTGCCCAGATATCCATTAAAAGCATTAAGAAATTATTGCTACAGCCTGCTCTATTTATACGCTTCGAAGGACGGATCTTCAACTGACAATCATCGTTCAGTTTCAAAGTTCATAAAGAGTTGGGATTGATCGCAGAAGTCTTTTTTAGATTCTCGCTATAAATAAAATAAAAATCTTGTTGAATCGAGAAGGATGAATTGTATTAAACCACATCAGATATGCGTTCCAGCTTCGGTTTAAGTGGTGAAATGCATCATTCTGACTTTGACGCACCATTTGTCTGTGCGCGAGGCACGGACATAAACCAACGCAAAAGGATTAAAGAGTCGCAAATCACGAGCGAAATGCGGGCGAAGCCATCAGCACAAATCCAAGCAGATAGGTGCGAGTGGAAATGGCGCTGCACCAAATTCGGTCCCAGAGGCGGTGCGGCGGCGGGAAAATCAGTGCGGCTGATTGAATTACTCGGAGGAAATGAATCCGATCCATTTGGCATGCGGCATAATTAAAGCAGCAGAGACTTGATCAGTGAGCAGCCGTCGCAGGCAAGAAAGAGACGAGTTGAAAACGAAAACTATACAACACATATATTGTTAATAGAGTCTGCCGCACGTCCTCTCTACTTTGTAATTTTGCTTGGCGAACGCGCGTTTAATGAGCCCGGCGGGCCGGAAAATGAACAAACAGAAACAAACACACGCGCCTGCACTTTTTGGCAGCGTGCGCGCGTCGGCGTTAGATAACTAATTCGGTTTGAGAGCATCGGCGGCGCGAAATATGAGGAGCAATCACGGCCTTTCTGCCTGGCTGCCTACTTTTCGTTTCAAAGCAGAAAACACCATGTATAATTATTGATTTTGGTATTTCACACAACCCGTCCCTGCCAGTTTTTTTTTGCGGTCCCACCAAAAAGACGACTTTTGATGTCTGATTTCGTGCAGTGTTTTTGGGAGGACATAAATTGTCCAAAAAGAGTTTATCCGAAAGATCAGAATGGAAGTTTTCTGAAAGGAAATTGTCTGAAATGGAATAATTAATTCTCTGCGTTACAAAACAGTTACAGAAGAGTAAAGATAGGAAATTGGTGTTGCTGAGTGTGTGTGTTTTTTTTTCAAGAAATCCAGTAGCAGTGATTTCTCCATCTTCAAATTTGATTTTTTGCCTGGCGATAGCTTTTAGTCTTGGATCAAATTACTTGGTCGTCTCATCCTGGTTATTTTTTGGCCACTTTTCAGGCTATTCGGGTTAAAGCATTGGACAATTTCCTGTTTGGGGATCACTTCCTTTCGGACAATTTCTATTTAGCACAAATTCCAACCTTTAGGACCAATTCTTTTCAGACAACTGGCAGCCACCCCGATTTTTGTGCTGAAATCACGCGCTGCCTGCTGTCTGAGCGCTTCGATTTCGCATTAGTTGGGATGTGTATGTTAATTGAAATGACGCATGCCGCACGCAGCTGCCGCTTTTCAGTTTTTCAATCATTGCGAAGCCCAACACAATGTTTTCAAAAGCCGCGGGCGATCGATTTCCACTTGATGAATGAATTAATACAAGAAATCCCCAGTGAGGATTAGCCTAATGAATGGAAACGAAGCTCACTGGCCCGGGGCTATTTCAATTGGTGGTAAATTTTGGTCCACCGACTCGAATAATCGCGTTTTTATTCACAACTCGAGCACACTCTCGCGAGCACAAGTTACAATTAATTGTGTTACCTGACTAGGAAGAGGCAGAGCAGCAGCAATGGGGGCGGCAGCATCATCACAAGAGGGGCATGCCCGCCTGAAACAACAAAAAGCCAATATATTTATTTTATTGATTCATCGTTACAGTTTATTGCTCTCGGCTTGACAGCTTTGCAGCCTCTGCAGTAAATTGCTCGCATCATTTTTTATATCGGTAAAAATGAAAAAATATATGTATGAAATTGTATAAAAATGATTGGTAGTCACACACTGGATTAACTTTTTGAGATTCATGATATTTAAAAGGAGAGCGCAACTACATAATAATCCAATATTTTTCTTCCATCCTATTGAGTTTGAAAAATTCGTCTAGTACAAAAAGGTTCTCATTAATATGTTTAATCAACTCCACTCAAAAAAATTGCGTCGTTTTTTTTAGAAAATTGCTAATGCTTGTAAATCAGCGAACGCATGCTAGGCGTATATCTTACTGCAGCTCTACTAGTTTTCATATTGGTATGAAATTTTCAGGGAATGTGGATGAGAGTATGTTAATTAACCTAATCCCAACAGTTTTTCCACCCCCTTTAATTTTGGAAACATAAAATAATTAGTTTATTTGAGTCGAAATCAACTTTCAGTTTAATTTGCATCAGGAGTTGTACCCATTCCAGCTCTAGCATCTCGAATCAACCCCTCCAAAACCCTCAAAAATAATAAAATAACAATCCAGTTTGAAATTCAACTTTATTTATTTATTACAAACACAAAATAAATTACATACCCGACTGCGTTACTTCCTCACCCCATTACACTCCTATTTTCACCCCTTTAATTGCACGATATCAATATTTTTATGGAAATAGAACATTGCTCTATGAACAAAAATTTAAAGACGGTCTTTGACGATGTTTCTGAGCACTCCAATTGATTTTTGAGGGTCGAATTAGGTAATGTGGATTTTTCCGACCAAAAAGCCCAGCGCGACGTGCGTAGCACAAGTAGAACTTTTTTTCCCGCCAAAACAATATGAACCAATACATGCGAGACCTGCGCATGCTCCAGAACTGGTTTGAACGACTTCTTTGCCAGATCCAGCCAGCTGTGACGCATGCGCACTTGTCGCATATACGTTCATATTGTTTTGGCGGGAAAAAGGTTATAATTGTGCTACTCACGTGTTGCACTGGACATTTTTGTCGGAAAAAATATCCACTTTACCTAATTCGACCCTCAAGAATCGATTTGAGTGCTCAGAAACACGGTCTTTAATGCACTGAAGGCTGACTCTACCCCCTAAAATAATCCTTCTAAAATCCTTAGTAACATTTGCTGTTCACCTCTCAATGCTTTTCGGGATTGAAAAGGGATGATGCACTCTAATACAAATTACTTTTGGCGTATATTTATGACGAATTACTTAGGGGTACGAGTTTTGGCTTATTCATATTGTGCATCACGTTCAATTTTTTTGAAATTACCAAAATAAAGCGAAAAAACACCGTGATTTTCGACTCCGCTTGTTAACCGCCTCTTCAAATTGTATAGACAGAGTTTTCAAAGGTACCACTCGGAAGCGATCGCTTGAATGGTATCAAGCTGATTACTTCTGACAAATATAAAAGAAGGAGCCATTAGACACACCGCGCAGAGAGAGAGAGAGAGAGAGAGAACTTGTTTGCCATTCATATTTGAGCGGAGCATTCCAGCGACAACTGCACGCCGCCTGTCTGGGGATCAAGCTCTTCACCGCAGGATCCAAATCTCATATTCAAGGTGGTGAGACGACGCACTTTATTTTCGAAGTCTCTCTCTCCCTCTCTCGCAGCAGAGAGCAGATTGAAGCGGGATTATCTGCGAATTTGAATTTGCATGACGCTTTTGTTCCAATCCACGACGATTGTCTGCAGTCACGGGCGACGCAAATCAAATGACGCTGCGAATCTCATTAGCACCCATCTGCTCGATTAACGCGAATTATCGTCTAATTGAATCATGCAACCGCTGATGCCCGCCGCGCGTACAGTCCTGTGACCCCAATCAAGCTGCAAGTAGTGCTGCTATATCGTTTACAAATAATTATCAGCATTCCATGAAGTTAATGTGTTTGATGAAAATTAATTGCGTACTCATCAAAAGGAATAATTGAAAAATATTAATTATCAATTCCTCTCTTCCGGGAAAGTAATTTAGCACGTCCTTTGTCACACCAAGAGTGGAATGCGCAGTAAATTTAATTGAAACTCAATCAAAAGGTAATTAATATCTAACTCTGTAGGACGAAAGAAGGAAAATTTCTATTTTCTCGGAATATTCAGTGAGTTGTTCGAATAATAAATACTTTGTCCAGAAGAAAAGTGCAAGTTACCCCTTTGAATCGCGTAACTTCATTACCGGCATCACCATTCATTTATAACATGAAAAGATTCTCTCCTTATGCACGAACGCATTGTACATTCCTTATTCTTTCATCCCGTCCGTCTCCGCTGAAGCAGGAATAGAATAGAGTAAGACGCGTGTTTCGCCAAAAGTACGCCCCACGTCCAATTAGGGACTCAATTGCAGTTCCATGATTGGAAACAGACAAAGGATGAAAAAGACCAAGTTTAATTAATTGCTCGCCCTTTGTGTTTCGCTGGGCAAACAGCTGAAAAGTATCCTTTCCCTATCTAGCCTGCGCTCTCTCGCTCTGCCTCCCTCTGTTTGAGTTGCCTTTTTAAGGAGATTGAGGCTAGTAAAAAATAATAATGTGGCGGCCGGCAGCTTTTCAACTTCTCCGTCTGCACACGGACCTGCTGCTGGCGAAAAATCATGTCTGCAGTTTCGTTTCTGCCTGGTCATTTTCGCGTGTATGTTTGAAGCAGCAGTTTTTCGCGAGTGCAAAAGTTTACTTGGATCTGTTTCGCCGATTTTCGTATTGAAGCTCGATCGACAATTAAAGAGCGCTGTCAAGTTTTTAATCACTGCTTTGCGGCCGAAAAAAATCGTTTCCGTCGCAGTTGCTGAGCGGAGCGACAATTTTCAAATCAAACCCGCTTCGCCTCTGGCCTCGCAAATGTCAAATGAAGAGGTCATTAAAAGTTTTGCAGCGTGATAAGCTTTTGTGCGCGGCGGTGCCGGCAAAAATAATAATTGAGCGTGGTATAGCAATCATCATTACTCTCTTTTCGCCACTCTTTTCGAGTCCACTCGCCGCGCACTCACTTCGCATTGTTTCATGCAGGGTGTTAAGCTCTCAACTTGCAGTAATCGTCTTTTGCATTTCCTGCCACGCTTCGCGGGAGAAACGCATAATTTTTATGGCAGAATAATAATTCAGAAGAATTCCGAGTCCGAGTTACATTCAATTCAGTCAAGATCATTAAAAACATGCAAAAATATACATTGGAAAAGTTGTTTTAAAATATTAATTATAAGGGTTAGAATATTAACCTGTTTTAAGTGTCTTGTCAGACCTCAGGGATGACTCCTAGCAGCTCCCTGCGTCAAAACAATCCGATCATTCAATTTCTTATTCCACGCACAATTCACCGGACAAAAAAAATGCCGATTTTTCAAACTCTGACCATTCCGTATCTCAAACACTGTTGCTTTCTTCATCCTATATATTTCTAGGCACATTCCTATACCTAGACACAAATTTAAGATGACGTATTAAGGCTATTCCTAAAATTCAATAATTTTCGAATTAGGAATATTTAAAATAAATTTGAGTTAGCATAAAAGTTGTCGACCATCTGATTCGGCATCTTTATGTCAACAAATTAAAGATTTGCTTCGTTAGAACTCGTGATATTCACGATTTTGCTTGCCCTTTTCTACAAATTTTACACTGAATTTCCACAAGATGGAAATTAAATCTCTCCTTGAAACACCCATTCGTCAGAATTTTTCTGTTCATTTCGCCACTTTGAATAAAATATTGTGATGGGCATTGTGTCTCAAATGGATGTGATTAATAGTTGTTTATGCTTTGGAGACAAAAATGTCCTCGCAGCAGTCCATTGTATAGCTCCAAAGAGACCGCGGAGACTCGTCTGGTCAACATCTGAGCAAAACACGCGCCATATTATAATGGTGGAAGTAAACAGCAAGTCAAGAGCGAATAAAAAAGTAAAAAGCATTGCGTGGATATGGTCGTTACTTGCGTGTGCCCAATTTGCCATTGGACTCATACGATCGACCAGAGATTCAACTGGTTCATATTTTTGAGGAGAAAAAGACGCCAGCCTGTATTCATTACCTGAAATCCATATCAAACTAACAGTTTTTCCGATACGAGAGGGAGAGAGAGAGAGAGAGAGAGAGAGAGAGAGAGAGAGAGAGAGCGCTCCCCAAGTCGACTTTCTCATTTTTGTCCCGTGGGGTGAGTTCAGAGAGAAAGAAAAAAGGGAGTCGCCCCGTATGCCTCACTCCTCGTTTTTCATTCTCCCTACTCACATCATCAATAGCCGACACGGCTGTCCCTTTTTTGCGTAGGTGTGCATGTATCGTCTGATATGAATATAAATTAATAAAAAGAGAATCGAGGTGTATAGGCATGCAGTAACCAATGTAGGCAAATAACCAAAATGAAGCTTTTTATTTTTTTTGAGTTTAGTTTAGATCTTTTATTTTTGTTAAGTCAATATTTACACGGGCGACTTATTAAAATACGTCAAATGCTATCCTAACCTAATTTACATACTATCTGTAGTACAATATCACAGACAAAAATTCACACATGTCATAGAATTGGTATTTCCATACAATATTTTTAATAAATTTCAGAAATATTTGGTCTTCCTCAATCAATTTTATTTCTACCGCTTTAAAACTGCTTTAGAAAATAACAACTCTACTGCTCAAGCCGTTACATTAGAAAGTTTTGCAAATATATATCACGAACTATTACAAAAGTATTAAAAAGTATATTGAAAAACTGTTCAAGAATTTATAGAAGTATGAAGTTTGTTAAAATTTTAATTTTGAACGAAAATAATAGGTCGCTGGACGGTTTTAGCTGTAATCTGACGAATTTCACACAATCAATCAGTCTTATATCAAAGAGAAACAAGAAACTCATCAAAATTTTCATTTTTGCTGGTTTTACTGTGCATTTTTGGCGAATTTTGAGAATGCAATACCTCATTTTGAAAGTTAAGGTATGCATCTTGTCATGCCCAATCGAATGAACACCAAATTTAAGGTCAACCGTCAAGGTCAAATATCCCCAAGGCTCATTTTCAAATATTTCCAGCTGTTTTTTTTTTTCAAAACTAGCACCATAATACAAAAAAAATCAGAATGGCCCGTCAAAAGTGGTCTCAGGGTACGTGTGAACTTGTGTGGAAATTTCAAGGGGGTTTTCGACTTAATTTTCAAGAAATGTGTTTTTGTACTTTGAAAAACTCTAATTTTTTAATTGTTGTAAATGTTGTGAGCACCCTAAGCACCAAATCTCGGGTTCTAATTGTCATATTTGTAAAAACCCGTTTTTGCAAACACCGTTTGTCTTGACCTACCCTGGAGATCTTAATAGTTTTGGGGGTGTTCGCCTTCAACCCCTATTCATCCCCTCCTAGAAAAGCGTATATTTTAAATTGTCGCGATTTTTTATCTGGAAATAGGAATTTTTCTACTCCTGCTTTGAATACACATTTTTAATTGGTAAGATGCATTCAACCTTTTTCCTGCAGCAGAGGTGGCAATTATTTTATTTCGAACAAGAAGCATATATCACTACAAATTCAATTGCGTGGCTGTGACATTCTAAACACGGTTTTTCGACAGACAGAATTCCCTTTTTGTCTTGAGCGAGAGCCAGGTGCAAATTAAGCCTTTCTCCGCTCACGGACAATTGAACTGGCTCAGCACGTTGCCTTTTTTGCGGGGGTGAACAGCGTTTTCAGACAGGTGGTACGTGCACACGCAAAAATTGCTTCATTAAAACATTTTCCATCAGGTCTACATTGTGCCCCTTTTTTTCATCGGGTTACCGTCTCGCAATTAAAAACGAGTGTATGCTCTGATTTTTTGTACATCACGACCTTTGATACTCTCAACGGAGGATTGCCTCGATTTTCGAGAGACGAAAATAACCCGCATTCAACGGTTTTAAAGCAGCTCTTTTGAAATGAAAGAGAAAGAGCTACATACTGGCAATCCAGGGAGTTCGAACCTGTGGCAGCCATTTAATTATTCATTTCACTGCCGACAAATGTCACGAGCACTAACGGGAAATCTCGCGTCTACTCAGCAGTGGTTCGGTTCGATGGGGGTTGTTTGACTTGATTGGACCGGCATCTCAGCCTGGAAAAATGTTATGAAAATGTCAAACTCGATCCAATACAAACGTGCTGACGCCTTCTCTTGTCAGGATGACACCGACACGTTGCCTCACACGGCCAAGTATATTGAACTGAAGATATCAAAACACAAGTTCATGTGTATTTGACTGCTTGAAGTGACCTCTTATCATCAACCCCCAAGACAAAGGGGTACAAAAATCGTGCTTGGAAGTAAATAAAGAAAAATAGGTGAAGATATTCTGAATTAGAGACGAAATGTCACGGGTTAGAAGACAAAATTGGCAATAACTCACATGAAACTTAAACCAGAAATTAAAGTCTTTACTAGAAGATCGACAGAAAATTAATTTAATTTACGGGTTTTATCGGATATGTAATTTTTGAAAACTTTGAGACTTCAGAATCTCATCTTTCCATGTCACAATTTCAAAAGTAGAGTGTGCTTTGGATTCCTCGCCGAGCCTAATCGAACTGACACCAAATTGTATGACCTAAGTAGTCAAGGTCACTTCTGTTAATTTTTGTTTATTAGAATTTTGGAAATGAGCTTGTAATGTACCTATGCTATTCCAGCAAGTAGTATAAAATAAACAATGGTAATCAAATCGATGGAAAACCCATAATAAATTAAACTCTATACTTGAGCAATGATAAATTATCCTTATGGTGACCAGGGATATGAAAAACACAGCTTTGACAGCTAATCACACTCTGAATGAGATGTGCTAATGCATATATCCCATAAGGAAGAATATAGATTAATTAGGACGGTAAAAACATCCATACAATAGTGTTTTTGCCCAGGAACGATTTTGTTTAGTGCTTTTAAAGAAGAAAGTCAAAAACAGACAGCCTGTAAATCACGAAGAACCGAAGTCGACGTGCACATCAGGTTGTTTGTATAAACGGCAATTAACAACGCAAACGGCTCGCAAGGATATTACTAATTATTCTGGCTCGTTTACACTCATTTTAAAAGAGTGTATCCGGCCCGGAGGACCAAAATCGGAAGAGCACCAGAAGAGCACCAGAAGAGCAATCATTACCTTTTAGGTACATTACAAACTCAGGATTTTGACATTATGAAAATGTACTTAACTGTTGTCCCATAACATGTGGGAACTTTTATGAAAATTACAAGTGACGGGTATTATTTTATGTTTTCGAGTAAAATTCCCTTCAAAGCACGACTTTTTCGAATTTTTTGTGTTCACTAAATACTGCCAACTCCAAATCTTGGCTTCTAACCATCAGAATTGCATCATTAGATTCGTCCTGACCTCCCCTGACCAGCTAAAGGATTTAGAGGGTGTTTGCCATCCACCCCTTTCAACTTACCAGCTTCAATTTACAAAAAAATGTGCTACTTAGCATACTACCTCAGGGCTCCTTTTTTTAAACAGTCCCTCTGAATTACCACCCGCATATATTTTAATGAAATGCAATACAAATTCCAGAGTTTTAAAAGAATAGCAATTGTTTTTAAATAAAAATGCTTTTAATAAAGCTGTAAATTACACCGTAAAAATTCCTAACTGCATAAATTAGCACAACAATAAATGTTTTAGGGGTTTCCGATGTTGGTAGGAAATTTTCAAAGTTCATTTCCGTGGATGGAACATTTTCTCTGAACCCCAAAAATGTAAATTATATATATTTGATTAATATAATGAACAAAAATTCTATACAAATGTCGTGGAGAAGAATAAGATAAGTTTGTCACATTCTTAAACACAAAGAGATGTCTGCTTCATTCAATTATTAAAAATGATTATATAAGTTAACTTAGTCCTGGCCGATCTCCAAAAGCAAGCAAATTACTGGGAAGGGATTTTTTGTTATTAAATTTGGCCTATTCTGGCATGTTCGTTCTTTCTCACAAGGATTCGATTTCCAATGGCATCGCGCATTGCGGAGCAGAAAAAAAGAACTTTTCCTCATTCCACCTATGGCCGACTAAAAGTCTTTTTGCGCGCAGATGAGAGAAAGAGAGCAGGACTTCCTCGTGTTTGGGAGCAGAGATTTATAAGTAAATATATCTCTGATCCTTCTCTCGTCTGTCCGCTTAAGCGCCTGCAAAAAAACAAGAGCGGAGCTGCTCTCCTTCTTCCACTTAAGCGCGGCGGCCGCAAAAAATTTCCTTTCTTTCAGACTCAATTCGGCAGAAATCTTCTTAACGCGTGTAATGTATTTTTTCACTCTCGCCGCCTCTGTGATAAACACGCTCGGCCATTTTAATCAAGCGCCGGCGCCGCTGTTCGAGGAAACAAACGCTCTCCTTATTGAAATAGTTGCTGCAATGCAAGCAAACGGCAGAGTGCGTGCGTTGCATAAGCAGGCCGTTCGTTTCGCGGATCCGCAACCCTCTGCCTGCTGCCTCCTCGCCCGCTTCAACCGACATTCCGCAGCGAGAGGAGCCTCGTTTTCCGATTGCCCACGGCCACGAATAATTTCCCATTCATCCCGACTGCCAGCAACACACAACAATGATGATTTTTGCCTCTCAAATGCTCGGCCGGCAGTTTGCGCTCGATCCGCATTTGGATTTAGCGCGTGCACACAGTGCACAGAGTAATTGCACTTGTTGTTCAAAAGAGTGTTGCGACAGCGCTGCAATTTTCTGAACACTTTCCGTGAAGTCGACTTTGTTGGCGTGCGCGCAGCCTGGATGTATTTTTGCAAATTATACTCCGCTCCACTTTCCTAATGAAGCATGGGTTGACGAGTTTTTCAATGATGTTCTTTGACCGCGTGTCCATTGAGAAGTTACGCCTTTTGCGAGGGGACTGAAACTGGCATTTTCAATGCGATGAATAGAAAGAAACTTTAACTAAACGGGAGTGTTGATTTTTAAGCTTCTTCGCTAATGTAATAACGAATACCAATGAGTCTTAGATGAATAATTTATTAAGGTTGAGTAAAAATGAATATATCAGACCAAAAGAGGTACCTCTATTTCATTTTGTGCAACACACCAGCCAGAATGCCTCCAGTAAATGTTTTTGTTTTTTGCGTTTTTCAGAATTTGATCAATGTAAGGTAATTTTGTGAAATCAGTCAATCAGTGGCACTAGGAAAGATTTTGGCTACTCAGATTTGGAAGAGATTTACCTTATATCGCACCCTAAAATATGGCCAAATTTCCTAAAATTGCCTATTTTATACTGGGGCTCATAGTTTGCGATTTTTAAAGGGGAATCCAATTTATGTCACGAAAATAAGGTCGAAATTTTCAAAAAGATCTGGAAATCCAAAACAGCCAAAATTTTTCCCATAAACGTGGAAATAAAACATTAAAAATAAAATAAAAGCGATAAATTATTTACAAATAAACTGAAGTAAAAGTTGAAAAATGGTTTATTTACTGTACTTTAAATCAATTAAGCGGGGAACCCTAATTTTATTTAAAATAATAATTTTGACTTTTTAAAGTCATGTGGTTGGGAGCTGAGACCCACCCCCTGCACCCCGGGGGTGGGAAAATTAATTTGATGAGAATTAAACGTTCAAGAC
Organism: Cloeon dipterum; assembly: GCF_949628265.1. Lineage (NCBI taxonomy): Eukaryota > Metazoa > Arthropoda > Insecta > Ephemeroptera > Baetidae > Cloeon > Cloeon dipterum. The sequence continues at coordinate 3,822,735 of NC_088790.1, read as the reverse complement.
GTCGTTTCTTATGTTTTTCACCACGAAAAACTCAATTCTGAACTTCATTTCATTGTATTCCAATCCCATATTGATCATATTACCAATGGTTAAACGTCATATTCGTGAAAAAGAGGGGTGGTTTACCATTGGTACATTAAGACCGAAAGAAAGCGACGAAAATATTAAGTTTTTAAGATATTTTCGTGGGCTTAGAGCAATTTTCGCCCTTTAATATTGGCTCCAAAAGTAAGCATAGAATTTTTTGGTTTTTATATAGTTAAATTTTGCTATAACAGGCAGATTCGGGTTACAGACTGTCAATTCCGTTGCTCATTTTTAGTGTAGGTGGACGTTTTCAGCAATATTTTCCTCAACGCTAAATAAATTTTGTTTTGAAGGTGAAGTACTGTTGACCTGAGGGCAAAATAGCTGCTGTACAGTGAAAGGGAGTGTGATATTATTTTCCCCTTTGCAATTTTTTTACTTTTTACAATTAGTCTTCCCTTCATTGTTGTTTCCTGTGTGAGTAGCAATTATAAAATCAATTTTATTAATTAAAAATAAAAACCAAATAATCGGTGAGGAAATGTCAATTTATTGCGTCAGCAGTTCCCACCTTTTATTACGCGTGTACAGTAATTGCGCCATTTTCATTAAAAAAAGGGTTTCCACGTGGGTGCAGCAAAGTAATTCTAGTGTGTTAGTGGGTTATGGCTTCAGGTCACGTTGCATGTAACACAATGGTAATATAGTAATGTGTTCTTTAAAAGCTGAATAGCAGCTCAAATATTGAATTTAATAATTTAGCTGCAGTGTACTACATTTGATTCATTCAAAGCCAACTTTTGCAGCGTTCACAGACTATTCTCAACGAGCTCTAATTAGTTCTCCCCATTTCCCATCTCTGATTTTTTATTTGCAAGTCGTTGCCGCCGACCTATCGAATTAGATTTCCTCCTTTTTGTGTTTCATCCATTTCCATTCATACGTAAAGAAAATGTGAACGTCGTTAAATTTAAAAATAAAACTCTTATTCTGGCTTTTATTGAGCATCCAGCGCTCCAATCTTCCTTTTTGCGTTTGATAGTTATTTCCATCAGAGCTTATTTGGCAGAAAGAATCATTCATTAGTGGAGAGCCACTTGAAAAACTTACTACAACCGTCCCAGACCGACGAAAATTAATAAAAGTCACGTATGCAATTTTCCTTAATTAACACACGCCTCAAATTACAACTTTGAAGAAACATGCAAGTTTCAAGTGCTCTAGAGTCGAAAATCTGGGTCTAAAACTGTTCATCCGAGTGCGCGCCACTGAGCAGATTCATCCTTCAAACGGGCAGATCGATGGTTGAAGGGTGGAAAAAGGCGACGAAAGCAATAATGCAAAAGTTAGCGCAAAAACTCGCTCAGTGCGAGGAGAGAGGGAAAGAGAGAGATCCACGGACGCGATTCATTGATGGGTGCATTCGCAATTCGCAATTATTCCGGACCGCCGACACTCCCGAGTCAAATTGCTGATAATTCAATCGCGCGCGGTCAGTTCGAAAAGTGCTAATTTTCACATATTGGAATACGACGCGAGAAATTGGCGAGATTCTACATGCTCAGCAAACTCCTACCCCAATTTGTTACACGTCACGTTGGCTCGAAAACTTTCCTCTCGTGATAATCATCACGCCACGCAAAATTTTCGCGCAGAGTAATTTCCGATGAATATTTACGCCTCCCAATTTGTCTACGTTGGACGAGTTTTAAATTGGTCATCGAGCAATAGGGTCAACGCGGCGACAGAGGGGGAAAGAAAAAGCACACCAATTATTGCCATCAAATTGCCATTTGATATTCACTCACCTTGCTGTTTTGCAACTTTCCATGATGTATCAATGTCTAGCGTTTCAATAGTTGCAATCAATGTCCTGGATTGCGACGGCGAAGGTAAATAAGATCGATTCCTTTTCCATTTTTATTATTCACGGTTGTTTCCAATAAAAACTCGTTACATATTTGTTCAAGGAAAAATCCTGCCAGAGCCGAAGATGCAAAGTGTTTGTGTGATGCATGAATAATTTATAACGACACAGGACAATGTCTAAACAATCTTTTACAGTTACTTGCCTTTGTACATGTTAATCTAATTGACTGTAATATTTTGTTACTAAATAAAAGCAAGTCTGAGGTTGCATCAGGATTTAACATCCGACGGGAATGGTTTTTTCTTAAATCAACTCCATTTAGTTTCTACGGAGCATATGACGCTCAGCGGCATGAAATGTCATTCCGTCAGTCTTAATTATCAACAGAGGAAAATATAAACTGGTAGCGCATGCATTATTACGAATAAAAAATTCTTAGTAAAAAAGGAATATTCAAGCTAATCTGAAATTTTTGTCTGCGGATGTTATAATTATACTAAAAGCATGCATTAATTAGATCCGTGAATTGTGGATCAGGATTTCCTGAATTTTCAGAATTTTAATCGACAGCATTTTCCAATTAATTTATTTTGGGAAAATTTCTGTAAAACTTTGATATTTATCTCGTGCTTTCAGAACTATCACTCTTAAAATTATCATTTCAAGACTAAAACAAATTACAAGAGGTCTGAAAAACTGCTAATTTGTAGGCAAAGTTTTTTTAAAGAGGATCGATACTCAAATCTCCGGAAAATCCTTGTTGCCAAGGCATCGACTAATCCCCTAAGGACTCATTTAAAGCCCAAATTTACCTTGGTAACGCTGTTAATTTGTTAGAGAGGTGACTGCAAAAGGTGAAGACTGTCTCCCTACTTGAAATCTATTTTTATTTCAAAACAAAGAGTTTTCCCAAACATTTTACACGCCGTTGGATAAATCTCGAAGAGAGATATCGAAATCTGCCAAGAAAATATGGTTAAGCACTGTATATTTCGGAGAAAATTGGCAAATTTGTAATTATAACTACAGTAAAAGATACTCATTTGATTATTTTAGCCCATTTTGATAATTGATATCGAATTGCTAGCCGAAAAACAATTTCAAAAGTAGATTCATCATTAAAACGTGTATTTTTCTAGTCCGTCCAAATACTGTTTTTTGACTTTTTTATAAATGAAACTTTTAATTTTAATAAAATTTAACTCCAAATTTCTGTATGGTTGCTCGGTTTTTGTCGAATTGTTCATGCAAATTATTTCTCTCGTCCGCAAAAAAAGGAATTTAAAACACGAGATTTGCAGGAAAGAAGATTGCGCGATAAATCTTAGGGGATGAGCTTTTATTTCTTACCTGAGATGCTGTTTGAGTGTCACATGACTGCGCTCACGACATGGTCCCGTTCGCGGATGGAGAACAGGTGGCGACAGACTGAAGAGAGGCATCTGCGTCCGGTGTGCCCCGCGCCGCCCTGGGAGGCGCCACCAACGGATCAGCCAACCAACTATGCGGGGGCCCTCGCGCGCGACTTAGCCCTCGCCGCTCCCGACGCCACTTTAAAAATGTGATTGCGGCAGCACCCCGATCGCTTAAAGTAGAAACTTCACTCAAGGTGCAAAAAAGCTTTGAGATGCAAAACAACACATACGAAAGAGTTGATCGCAAAAATCAGTCACGCACCGTCGAGAGTCGAGAATTTTCTGCTTGGGGGTCGTCAACTCATTTCGGCTTTTATGGCAGTGGAGAAAATGGGAAAGCAAATAAAGAGATGTGGCAATAAAAGGTGCTTTATGAATTTTGGCGCCTGCTTTTTAGACGACGCCATCGTTTTCAGATTATTGGGTTTTGAAATTACACAAAATAGTACTTTTTAGTTGAGAAGACAATTTCCATTTAATGTTCTTCGTATTCTAAAATTCAAATTGAAGAATAAAACAGGATCCATCCACTTTGATCTCTCCCAAGATCGTCTTAAAATTAGGAAACAGTTAGAGGAAAGTGCACAAATTAGGTTTTGCATAATGAATTTTTCGCACGGTTTTTTTTCTAGTGGAATATTAGACATGCGAAAGCAACAGTTATATATTTATATTATAATGATTGTGTTACATGTTACAACAATATTTGTGTATTGAAACCATATGCAAAAAAGAAAATTCCAGCGTTTTAATTTTTTCCTTTTATAAGAGGGTTGAAACGTAGTGATTTGGGGATGGCGGGTGAGCCTTGAAGTCCTTCAGCTGGTTAGGAGAGGGCAAGACGAAGCTAAAAGTGAGTATTTTTTGTAATTCTGATGGTTAGCACACAAGATTTGGAGGTGGCAATATTTGCAAAACACGAAAAAGGCGAATAATTCTTTTAGTTTTGAAGTGGAATATCTTGAATATAACCATAATTAACAGTAATATCCTGGTGTTTTTTTGTAATTTTGAAAGCAGCACCTACTTTAAAAAGCCGAAACACCCCTTAAAAGTGGACCCAAAGGGTACTTGTGAACTTAAATGAAAATTTCAAGGTGGTTTTCAGTTTCGTTTTAAGATATTAGATTTTAAATCTCAAAAAACCTAAAATTTTCAATTTTTGAAAATATTGTGAGCGCCAAATCTCAGGTTCTAATTGTCATAAATGCGAAAACTGCATACCGTTCGACTTTTCTTGACCTCCCCTGGTGAGCTGAGTGGTTTACTCAACCCCTCATACTGTTTTAAAAGGTAGTCGCTGCAAAGCCATAATTTCATCCCCTGAGTTGAAAAGTGAATATTTCAAACCAAAAGTCTTGCTATTTTATTCCTTTGTATCTGGAATTTGAATATTTAAAAAAAAATGAATATAAGAGTAAGCTCAACTACCACCATTACCTAAACACGAGTGTCATATTCAATCAAATGGTTCTGATCTTGAACAGGAACCGAGGGAACATCACCTGGAGCCATAGCTGCAAATTTGCGTGTGCTCAGCACGTCATGACAGGATTAATGTTCAATAACAGAACATACATTATATACAGTGCATGTACTTATTATTTTGTATTGCATTGTGCGCCACCGTCGTGCGTGTCGGCTTTGAGAGGAAAACGGAACTCGCATGGTGCGCAGAGCCGGAGACAAGTATTAAGTTTTAATTCCTCATTTGTGCTCTCGCGAGAATCGATTTGCGGCTGGAGTGCGTCGAGATAAATATTATTCGTGATCAGCCGAGTGCATTAACTGGATCAAGACGACGAACACACCTGGAATAATTAATCAGCACAGCCTTGGTTGGAGGCGGCGGCACGCCTCTGCCTCTTCGGCCGTGCGTATTAGTGGCCGCCGTCGTACTAATTCCTCTCTGCCGCTCCGCACGCCCCGCTGACTTTGAATCACAGCGCTGCTCGCCGCAAAAATATACAAATTATAATTCAGCGGCTGAAACAACTGCATTAAAGCAGAGCGGCTCTCGCCCCGTTGAAATGGCACATTGTTCTCGGAAAAGAGAAACATTAAGCCTGCCGATAATGCTAACAACGCGAGCATTCCAAAAATGTGTGTGGACTGCTTTTATCCATAAAAACCATTTCCCTCGGGTTTTTCTCGATCAAAGTAAGAAGTAATCTTTTATTCAGTTTTATTAAAATTTATGGGACTGCTAAAAATGAACTTGTTTATGGAAAATATTCCCAACGCTATTTTTAGAGTTTATGCGTCAACATGTGTATGGAAACGAGGTTAAGTCAATGATTAATCATAAGGATTATTATTAGCACATTTTAAATAAAAGTTATTAAAATCGTATGTAAGATAAAGATAATTTTTAACCCTTTTTGCAATTAAACCAAAAATTAAACCTTTCAAATTTTGCCAACATTTGCATCGCCAAATCTCGGATTTAAGCAATCAGAATTTCAAAAATTGCACCCCGTTAAACTCATCTCAACCTCCCCTAGATAGCCGAAGGGTTTAGAGGGTAAACAACCCCTTCCACCCCAACCTTTTCAGTAACGATAAAAATTTCGTTTTTACATATCAATTTCTAGGATGTAGAGAAAAGGCAAATTTGGGTTTGTGGGCAATCAGATCACCGCCAAAACCCATCTGCATACCGTTCGACTTTTCTTAATCTTCCCTAGATAGCCGATGGGTTTTGGGGGTGATCTGATTGCCCACCAACACCAAATTGCCGTTTTTCACCTCCGTAATAAAAATTAATTAGTACAAATTTCTGGTCTTACTTTGTACATTTTTATTTTTTTTACCTTTTCACCTTCTAAAGGATAAAAAGCAACATTTTGTGGTAGATTTTGATGAATTTAAGAGATTTGTGATCAGTGAATCAGTTTTCTGGAAGTGCAAAGCGACGCGATTTTTATCGTTAATGCAATGCATTGGGTGGAAGGGGATGAAGGTCGATCAACCTCAAAACCCTTTGATTATCTAGAAGAAGAATCGAATGGTGTGCAGTTTTTGCAATTCTGACAGTTAGAACCCGAGATTTGGTGCTTACAATTTTGGCAAAAGTGGAACAATTTGTGTCAATCGTCACGTGAAAAAACGCATCTGGTCTAAAACGTTTCTTTATTTAATAATGATAATCCGATCTTAAACATGAAAATTCAGAGCCCCTTTCAAAATATAATAAGGAAAGCAGGAACGGAGTGGATATTAAAATATTCAAGGAAAATCCAGAAGAAAAATTCTCCCTAATAAAGAAAATTTAACAGAGGGGCTACAAATACTGCGCTCTATTTTAAAGGCATTTTTCATTAAAGAGCGCTAAAAACCGTTTTATAGAGCCTCCAAAATCGCATTAAGATGGTAAGCTTTATTAAAAAATCTCAAGTATGCAATTGTACGAGCGTCAGTGTCGCGCAGGTTGCCAACAGTTCGTCATTAAGGAGATTGCGCACGCTGTTGACTTAAACGCCTAAGCGAAATTGCGTGATTCAGATCTTTACGAAATTTAGAACCAGTATCTTCTTTGCACAGCAGTCTGCTCATTCCGCATTAGTGAAATACTGCCGAAAATGACCAAAATATGAAACGACCGATGTCTTAAAAATATTTCACACTATTATTGCTTTTGAATTAAATTTTTAGGTTAAGAAATACAGACACATAGGGATTATAAACAAAATTAATTTATTTGATACACAACAAAATAAATATTGTAATTAAATTAAATACCAATTTTTATTTCTAGGGAGTATAATACAATCCATGGTTTCATTTTGATAAGAGTGAAGACAAAAAGCCGAGTTACAAGCTCATTGATCTCTGCAAGTTCTTCAGAATAATCTGTATTTTGAAATATGGGTTTGCTTTTTGTAACAAAGAGCACCTGACGATAAGTCTAGCTGTGATTTATGCCTTCGGGTCGTTAAGGCATGCGAAATACATGAAATATGGTGCCCATTCAGGCCACATTACAATGCACATTAGACCTTCTTTCCCTTTTTATCTGTGCCCCGCTCTCGCGTTCAGCAGGGACGGCAGCAGCAAAAAGCCAGAGTATTGCACTGCTCAGTGCACGCAGCTGCTTCTTCTTAAGGCACCAGCACGCACTTATCTGGTTTGGTTCTTTTCTTCCGAATGTCGCACCTGGAGACACATCAAGAATAGGTCAAGGACGTTATATTGATTATCTTGGAATTAGTATTAAAGCACATTAGACCCTCTGCTCGGCGCAGAGGAGATTTTGCCCAATGTGGCAATCTTTTCTCCTCCCTCTTTTATTGAAACGCCAGATATTTGCGCCTAAAGCCACTGGAAAGGTGCGAAAACCAGCATGTGGCGAGTTTTCCCAGCCCGTTGAGCTATTTGAGCATTTCGAGACACTTTAGTAACCGCCTATTGCCATTTCTGACACTGGGCGGCAGCCAGAAAAATGCTCAAATATCTCCCAATGCTAAAAATCTAACTTTAAGGCTCTCTTTGACGAAATTTTCGTGTCCACCAATCGATTCCTGAGTTAGGCGAACCGGATTTTCAGTGTGACGTGTGTAACAATGTGTTTTTGGCGGAAAAACAGTACGAACCTGCGTGTACTTTGCTCTGATTGGTCGATTACCTAGATTTGACGCATGCGCCAGAGCGAAGTACTCAGGTTCGTACTGTTTTGGCGCCAAAAACACATTGTTGCATTACGTTACGCTGAACTTCCGGGTCGCCTAATTCTAACCTCAGAAATCTATTGGTGGACACGAATAAAATTTCGTCAAAGACGGCGCCTTTAAGGTCCCAGGAAATGTCTTGTTATATAACGGATGAGTATTGGAGTTATTGAACTGATGTTTTTTTTTCATAACTCAACACGTGCAGCAGACCATTTAAAAAAAGACTCGCCTGCATGTATTCGGATCCAAACTTTTGCCCTTGGGGCACGTGGCCTTGCTTGGGCACACGCACTTGCACAACTCCACGCTCCACTCCAATGGAGCTGGGCATGCTTGCTGCCTCACAGGACACGTGCACTTGCAGCTCTGAGGGTCGTAAACCTGACCTGGGTTGCAGTCTTCAGCCTTAATCTGAAAGGACATCAACGGGATGAGTCGACCGGAGCACTTTCGATAGGAATTAATGCGCGGCTAATGGCTTACCTCACAATCACATTTACAAGCTTCATGGTGTTCTAAACGTATAGATTTAGTCTTGGGTGGAACTTTGCTGACCCGGTCGATATCCATCACCTTAAAATGGGTTCAGATCGTTAAATTCGTTTGAAAGGCTGGAAAATAAAGTTCGCGCCACGGCGATAATTGGATTGATGATTGGCACGAAGCGTAAAAAGTTATCGTTTGTTTGTAAGAGAACTTGCTGACCTTCCAGACGACGGTCGAGATGTTGGCCGGCACGCACGCTAAGCGGAGGCTGCAGAAGCCGGCACACCGTTTGACCAGCGCCACGTCCGGGATGTGGATGTGGCCTGGACGCGGCCGCGACGGCAGCGGAATCACCACTTCGCGCGGAATACAGTCAACTTTGCAACTTCTCCCTATCAAGAATCAAGCAGGAAAAGAGAATTGGTAATTTAAAAGAGAAAATTTATAAAAATTATTTCTTTTTACTTTAATATTTGATAAAAATTTTGAGATTAAGAGCCAAAATTTTCCTAGATGGCTAAAACGTTTGCGCACACTGACTTTCTATGTAAAATCACGATTTAAATAATTTCCCTCCAAAATTTCCACGCAATTGGATAGATCATGACGAGATGGATCGAAATCAAGTGAAAAAGCATTAATTTTTTCAAGAAATTTGGCAAAATCTGAAATTAAACTATTCCTTCAGAAATAAACCGCTGCTAAATTTAATAAACAATAGTCAACAATGCAAAATGTTCTTAACTGGTTGTCCTGTAAAGCTCTACTTTAACTGTTACTTGGTCCCGAATGCAAGATTTGGTTCATTTGCTGTCTGTAAATAACAAATTTATCAGCTTGTTGAAACTCCAAGCAGTTTTCGATCAGTCGAACTGCGTAGAAAAGGGTTCAAGAAAAATATTGCGATCGAAAACTCAGTGTCAGGGCAAATACGAATTTTTTTCTATCAGCTATAGGCGCGGAGAAGAACTCGAATATCTGGAATGCAAATATATGCGCAGGAGACGAAACAGCTATGGCATGCTTAACTAACCTTTCGCTGGCGGGTTGCAGAGCGGCGAGATGAGAGCGGTGGCAGCCTGGAGGCCCATCAGGGCCCCCCACAGGCCCCAGAGGGCCCTCATGTGCTCACTCGACCACAGTCTCGGCCAGACTGGCTCTTTGAGCCTCTCTCGCACAAAATAATAATAAACAGGCGGCTGTCGAAAAAAGCGCCAGCGGCGTCATTTGATTATGTTTCTTTGGCTTTCCGTGAAATCCGCGCGTGTGCGTGCTGTGCTTTTCTGCGCTCGTTTGTAAACCGGCATTCTTTCACACCCTCTCTCACTCACGAGAGCACACACACAGCCCTTTCCTCGGCCGCGTTCCCCGCTCCCGGAACGACAGAGAAAGAGAGACGGCACCTTTGGCAAAATCGCTGCGCCGCGGCCGCTACTCTATTTATTATCTCAAGATTTGACGACGAGGCTCTGTGTGTGTGCGTCTGCCGTCGATTCTGTTTCCACTTACGGAAAGAGGCGCTGCTACGGTCGCGCTGGCGGTTCCTTTGCAGACGCACGTCCACCAGTTGGATCATCAGAAATGAGGACGCTTAATTTATTTAATTATTCATGCGTCTGGCTTTCCTTTTCCCCGTAATGCTTAATTTCGCGATTTGACGAATTTCGTAAACAATTTTATGAATGGCAAAGACTGCTATTCATTACTATTTCTGCTGCCACTTAACCTTAGCGCAGACCTCGCTCCTCTTTGAAGTTTAGGCGTATCACATTTGTTTTTCTGGAATTACTACCAATGAATATTCAGTACGGGAGCGGTGGCTTTTGCTAAACAAAATATTGTCGAAACACATACAGTTTCCCGTGAAAAAATTAATGTATATATTAAGGAGAACGTATTTGGAAGTTTGTGAAATTATTTAGCCGCAGTCATCAGGATTTGTAGAATTAGGAAAAAATATATGCTCGACATCTGTAGACATTTTATTATTTTTTTTACAATAAAACTGTTAAAGTTTTCGATCTTTGAGGACCAAGGCCCATAGACCTTCCAAAAAAGCTAAAATGATCCCGAAAAATATTAAAAAAATATCGCGATACCAGCTTTTATTCTTCCAAAATGATGAATAACCTGATTTTGACACATTGCATTGTTTTGTTTTTATCAATTTTGTCATTTCTGCTGACAATGAGACGGAGAGATGAATAGTAAATATAGGAGCCTGCATCACTGTCAGCCGAAATTTCAAATCCCACACAGAGGCCCCGTATTCCTTTAATTCCTTTAATTTGCCAACACATTGATATATCGCATTTTATTTCGGTTCTGTTTTATTGATCAAAATATACACATAAAATATTTCTGCCATGGCATGGGGCACAAGCCATTCAAGTGAAACAAACTCGATCTAGCATGCAGTCTTCTCTATATGCCCCTCCATCCCTCGTCAATGTCGTTTTTTGCCATTTTCGGGGAGCATTTATGGTTGGCGTTTACACTAACGCGATTAGGTCTCACGGTGAATTTGCGGGGGTCAGGCTTAAAATATATATTGATGCCGTGCGTTCATGTTCACTCTACTTCACAAGCGGTGGTGGCCCCATGTTTGTGGGGTGGTCAGCTATCAGCGTCCCGCAGATTTGGATATATCAAGTGCAAATTAAATTGCGCACATAGAACTTGATTGGTTTGATTTTATAATCTGCAATTTTTAAACTTCTTGCGAAGCACCATTTTTTACATATTTAGTATGTTGTTTGAGTGTCATATAAATAATCAAGTTTCCCAGAAAATCAGGGTGAAATCTTGGAAAATTAAAGCGTCTTGGAGCATGCAAAATTGAGATTATCTGAAGTTCTAATGAAGCTAGAACATCAACCTTTGTGCCAAAATTTATTTTATTTATTCGGCCAACAGCAAATTCTTGGAATTTTACAGAATTATTATATATATTTTTTAAATTTAAGTATCTCCAAAACAGCCTGTTTAAAAATTTTACTCCTAAACAACGAGTAAATATATTTTCAGTATGGTGAAACTTTCAGTTTTTGATAAACACAGGGTCAAAGGTTGAAAGAAGGGTGTAGTTTATTTTGTGTGAATAGCTTGGTGATCGGCACAAGCCTTGGATCACTCCTGAGGTCAAACAAGACCATTGGAACAGGTAAGAAATTGAACCCTGACGTCGAGCGATCTAAATCATTAAAATTGCAATTAAATCGAAACCTGTTTGCTCTATATTGGTTCGATTCACAAAATCTGCGCATCGATGGAACGGCCAACAAGTCGAGAACTCACAGAATATATGCAATTTGAGCCTTTGGAAGGGTTCAGGGCACTGAGGAACGAGATTTTGGGCACGTCAGAGTGTTTCCTGAGCACCCAAATTTCTCGGAAAGCTATTTTTTTAAATTGACTTTTTGAGCTATGCAACCTAAAAATAATTCAATTTGTACTGTTCAAAATAAATCTTACGACAGATTTTTATGCATATTATATATTTTCAGTTTTTAGTGTACAAATACCCCCTGAAGAGTTTATTAACATTTTCGCATTCCATGTGACTTAGGGAGACAATAGCGGCACGCAGGAAAGGAAAATCATCCCCACGCGCACCGCAATACTTGTCACATAAATTCGACTTGACCAGACGAGAGCATTTCCATTTCAGAAGGAAAAGCTATATATGCTGCTGGAAGAAATGGAATATAGTGGAAAATTTTTGTGTGTCAGGAACGTTTGACAAAACGCGCCATTAGCAACGCAAATTTATGCGTAAAGCTGTCTGTACTCTCCAATATGAAGGAGAGGGAGTGGAGGGCATATAAGAATGCAAAATAACTTTGCATGCACAAAAAATCACACGTTTTCGGAATGAAATGTGCTTGTGACGTGTCAATTTAACACATCAAATAAATGCTGGTAAAATCAATATTTTATCTGCGAATAAATTTTTTTTATTTACTTCAATTCTAAGCAAGGAAATTTTGCTCGCAATGAAAAGAATAGCAATTGATGTTGGCTTTCTTTTTTCTATTTGGCTCCGTGGTAGTAGTCATATAAAGCTTCTGAAACTAGGAATGAATCCTTATGGGAAATATTTAATCCTTTCTACAACGTCTCAATGAACTGTGCCTACAAGCCAATTAACAGCCAAAAACTAAAACGTTGAGATCATTTTCAGATTTAGTAGAAAAATGTTGTCATTGTTGTAGTAAGAAATAAAACATTTATATATTAATAGGATGCTTTAATCATTTCTCCTGGACACATCTAAAGAATTTGTTCACAAAGGATACTCAGGGAAACAAGAAGTTCTTAGCATAAATCCACGCACAACTGAATACATAGAATGATATTCTTTCTTTCTCTAGACGCGATCAGTCAGACATAATCCAAACAAAAAAAAATACACATATTTACTGCCTTCCACGGGTTTTTCAACTAACTTGATATAGAAATCAGTTTGATTGCAATTGGCACATCCTAATTTAAAGGCTCTCATCACTTGATTCGTGCATATCGTCCATATTCATCACGTTTCCAATGCCAGCAGCCTCTTGCAGAGAGTCGTTCGGCGGTGGATCTGTTGCCATGGCTGCGTCGTTGGCGTCCAGCAAGCCGCTGCTCTGACTCGCTACGGAAGCCACTGTTCGGTTCAAGGCGGGATCCAGCGCCTCTTTTATTTGTGAGTTAGCCCCTTTGGGGTCCAGGTCCATCATCCAGGAGAAGTGCATCAGTTCCAAATGAGTGTTGCCCAGCTTAGCGTGGACCTTTCCAGTCAAGAAGTACACCTGAAGCGAAACAAGAGGGAAAAATGTAATCGCATCGAGAGCGGAGATTGGCACTCGACCAAATATTTACACGACGGCTCGACACTGAATCTTTTCTCGAGTATACAATGTTTAGCAGATAAATTCGGCAAAAGTAGCAGAATAAGAGTTTCTATCAGGGTTGCAAAAACACCCGCATTTTTTTCTATAAAAAAGGCATTTCAATAATTTTCTAATTATTTGCTCTTTACCTTGACTTGAAAAATTGTAAGAGAGAAATTTTTGGAGAAATTGGGGCAATTTTAAAGAATTAAATCTGCCCAGAAGAGGAAAGTTTTGCACGGACACCGCAAATTTTAAGATTTTTACAGAGGAAAATGGAAAAATTCATTTCTTGCGCAGGAAATTGGTGGAAATTGAGGGGTGAAAAAACTGGGTGCTAAAAAATGCTAACAAAATTAAACTGAGAAGCTGGTGAAATTTTTGCACTGACAACGAATATTGATCAGTTGTAATTTGAAGCCATTGAAACTTGATATGAACTGTAATTTGAATTTGGCATCACAGAACATGGAAACTACCAGTGAACGGTAAAATGAATATTTGTTCTCTGTTTCAGAGATTAAAAAAAACCATAGTAATGTGAGTTGAAATAACTATTGTTTTTTCAAGGCAAGCACACAAGAAACTTTTGCTCAAGCATGCCAGCGTTTGGGGATTGGGGAAAATAAAAAATAAACCGTAAGCATACCTGAGCTTCCTTAGGCACAAGTTCTTTCAGCTCCTCCAACTCCTTGAGTGCCTCTTCGTATTTTTCATTGGCAAACAAAATCTTGGCTCTGTTGAATTTACATATAGGGTTCTCTGGATTAGCTCTGATCGCTTTGTTCAGGATCTTCATGGCCTCGTCCGACTTCTTGAGCGCCTGCAGCGACACGGCGACAAAATTCATCACCACCGAGCTGTGCGGGTTGATCGCGTAGGCCTTCTTGAAGTGCAGGTCGGCCAGATGGTAGCGCTCCTGCTTGTAGTAGATGGAGCCGAGGCCGAGCCAGGCGTTGTAGTGCCGCAGGTCGAGCCTGATGGCCGTGCGGAAGCACGTCAGGCCCCACTCGAGCTCCTCCGTCTGCACATGCTCGTGGCCCAGCAGGGTGAACGCGTAGGCGCACTTGTCGTTCAACTGCACCGCCCGCTTAAAGAACTTGATGGCCGTGTCGTGCTCGCGCTGCTGGCTGAAACAGTTGCCCAGCGCCAGACAGGTTTCCACGCTGTTCCGGTTGATCTCCTGCATTTCATGGCACAGCGCCGAAAGTGCAACCTGAGCAGACAGGGAATTAAAATGAAAATCGACAAATAATAATGCTAATATCAAAATGTTTCTAGTAGAATCCCTTGGCAGGAAACCGGAAATATTTTAACCGGACAGGATTATTTTCAATGCACAAAAAGTTTCCGGTTTAGTTTCAAAATTTTAAGTTTATTATGGGCTGACAGGGCAACTCTGCCCCAAATCAGCACACATCCATAAAGTAATGATACAATTATGTAGGAACAACATTTGGAAGGAAGTAATAATTAATGGTTTATCCTCTTTAAAATAATATTCATAATTATGCCCCCGCAGCAAAAATGCAGGCTGAAAATTTCAATGTGCTGATATTATTAGTTTTCGAGATTTTCCCCTTCCAGGTTTAAAAAACAAGACATTTTTCAATTTCTCGGGTTCTTTGCACCTCCAAATCTCGAGTTCTAACCTTCAGAATTGCAAAAACTACCCACCTTTAGACTCGTCTCAATCTTCACTATCCAGTTTAAGTATTTAGGGGTGCGTACCCCTATTCCCTTTAACTTCATTGCTACAATTTTGATAGTGAAATTTTATCATGCTTCCTATGGGCTTCAAAATATTTTTAACTGTCCTTAACTTCTTCTAAATTACAAAATTACCACCCCGTCCCTTCTTTCAAAACTAAAATAGATAAATATTTTTAAAGTAAATGCAAATCAATAAAAATCCAGATCTATACGATGTTTTCTTTTTTTCGAGGGGGATGAAGTATATCAATTTAGGGGTGGAGGGTAAGCACCCCTAAACGCTTCAGCTGGTCAGTGGAAGTCAAGACGAGTCTAACAGTTGGTATTTTTTTGGCAATTCTGATGGTTAGAATCCGAGATTTAGTGTTGCAAAAATAACGAAATTTAAAAAAATGTCGAGTTTTTGAAGTGGAATTTGCTTGAAAACAAAAGATACATTTCAGAGAAATTTTCTGCAAAATTCAGACTTGTAATGGGACCACTTTTAAACATATTTTTTAATTTTCAAAATCAAATTCCTCAACAAATTTTAGATGCATTAATTTAAATATAAATTTGAACCTTCTTTTGACTTATTTTTAAGTTTTTGGAATTATATATAACTGTTAATTTACTTAATTCCTTTTTATGTACTAAACGGAAAACGATGAACGTCCACAAACTTTAATATCCATTCAAAATATCTATATTACCGAAAAATATATTAAATGCGCAATAATTGCGGAATGCACCCGTTTTTTGCAATGCAGTGTTTTTTTCGGAATAATTTGGGTTTTTCTTGCGAAACTTGATCCCAAGACCAGAGACCGAAACTTGTAACTTTTTTTAATTGGAACAGGATCCGACAGGATTTACTCCGAGTAGCTGCCAAATTGATTTTTTCTGAATGGGAAAATCTGTTCTTGTATACGTTCTATTTCCAAGAGTTTTAATTTAGATTTCTTTACAAGGAAACCAAACATACCGACCGAAATGATAAGTATTTTATTTTTAATTAGCAATTATTTTCATACTGTTCTCACGATTGGATAAAAAATTGTTTTCCAGGCCAAAAATTTCCTTACCTCATTCTCAAGGTACCAGTAAGCAGTACTGAGGACCTCCATTCCTTGCAGGCGCGATGGTTCCAGCTCCCTGCACTCCTCGTATATTTTCACAGCCGTTTTATAGTCAGACAACTCGTAGTAGGCTTTGCCCTTGGCACACAGCACCCAGCCGGTTTTGTAGTGTTTGTCTGGCAGTTGGTCGAGAATCTCGATGCTTTTCCTGCAGTCGTAGTGGGCGAGGTACTGGTACGCCTGCCCGATCTGTCGCAGGATGCTGAGGAACTCTTTGATGCTGTGGCTGTGCAGCAGACTCGGCTCCTGCGCCACACTCGGGTAGCAGGAGGATTCAATGAGGTTCTTCTCGTTCATTTCCGTGGTTTTCGCAGATTGAGTTTTGGTTGAGCTGCTCTTGCGGCCAGAGCGGGGCGACTTGGGCGCTGCTGCCTTTTTACTGCTTGTCAGACTCTTCTCGTTTTCCTTCACGGAGCCGTTGCTGTTGGTGTAGAGCCGAGTGCTCCTTCTCACTCGCTGCTGACTGCTCGTGGTGCTCGGACCAGGACTCGGCGTCAGGTTCAGAGCAGACGTGCCCAAGGAGGAAGTGGTCGAATTGTTGGCCTGGAAGGAAAATTTAATTGTTAGATCATGGGTATTATAATGAACGATCAAGTGGTTTGAGCCCCTTGGGCCCTTCGGGCAACTGTCCGTCAAGGCGGAAAACCAAAAAGTTTTAATTTTAATTTTTTATGGGCGCGAAAGATTTGAAAACTCTTTTACGGTTGTCCTGTCTGGAAAATATCGCGAATTTTCGTTTTTCCATGTTATCTACAATGGAGAAAGTCCAAAAATCACGTGTTTTTAACTTCTAAATTATCTCCTTCAAAAGATTTTGATCAGATCGGCTCGTATTTGGTCTTAAATTGATCCTAGATAAATTTCGCGTCGACTGAGGAGCCATTTCTTCGAATTTAGCCCTGAACCGGAGATATGGCCGGCGATAATTTTTCGCTCAAAATTTAGTTTTTTGGATAACATGATGCGTTAAATATCATTTTATCAGACAAATTAAAAATAAAAACATTTTAAACAAAATTTTGAGTTGATTTTCCACATTGAGCAGCCGAAATTGATTGTGTAAACAAAATTGTGTATGATTTAAATATCTTGTGGCACAATCCTAACCGTTTGAAGAGATTCATTTTCTGCCCTCAGTTTGGACCAAAATCCGCAAAAATTGATCCCCGAATTGAAGCAGTTGCAAAAAAACTGCGCTAAAAAATGCAGTCTAGTGGTAAAAGCATTTTTTACCAGTTTCTTGCAGGCAATCATTTCTTCCAATAATATTTTCTAATGATTTGCTCATAACCTTGACTTAAAAATTTTCAGAAAAATGTTAGGAGAGATTGAGGCTACAAAATAAATAGCAATTTTAAAGAAAAAAATATGCACAGTAGGGGAAATTTTGACCCCTCTGACCGCATATTTTAGATTTTCACAGAGGAAAAATGGAAAAATTCATTACTTGTGGTGTAAAGCAAATGCAACTGTGGACCTACTTGATTTATCACGAAAGGCTTTGACTGCTGGAGTGGCGAATCATGATCTCTGCGGTTTTTTAATTTCTTGGAAGGTGCAGCTGGCAAGTGGCCTATGTTGGAGCCGCCAAACATGGTGGGCGTGATAACTGGAGACTCATCTGGTGTTGAATTTTGCGAGGCTATCGAGTCTGGTGACGAGTCGGGCCGACCGAAAGTGTTCTGGCCTTGGCTGAGTAAGTCTTGGCCTCTGGTCAGTCTTGCTAGCCTACTCCTAGTAATGATAGACAAGTTGGACAGTTTGGAGTTGCTCTCGATGGACGACTCGGAGCCAAAGGTCAGCTTCTGTGGGAAGATGAAGGAAGCAGGCGTGGTCTCCTTGCCCAGGTTCAATTCGAAGTTGTTATTAGCGGCGCTGCCCGTGAGGGCGGACACCTTGTGGTTGGGCCGCAGCTGAAAGTATTCTTTGGGATCCGGCTTCTCGCCGAGATCGCACAAACTCTGGTAAGCAACGAAGAGAAAAGGGTTGAGCCGGAGGCAATAGCTGTACGCTTGTTTGGCCTGATCCATCCGCTGCGTTTCTTGGTAAATCTTGCCCAGCAACTGAAGGGCGAAGCATGCCGAGTCACCGAAGGTCTTCTCAATCTCCTCTAGCTGGTCAAACACAGGTTTAAAATGCCACACATTTCCGTCCAAAAGCGCGTTTTCTGCTTGTTTGATCTTTTTCAAGTCCATATAACACTTGGCCAGCAAGAGTTTGCTATCTGCCGAGTCACTTGTCTTCCTCAGAATATCACACGCTTGCACTTGCTTTCCAGATCTGTAGTAGCAAGTTGCTAAGAGGTACTGCGCCTCGCCGCTGTTGCTCTGCACTTGTGCGCACAACCTTTCTGCCAGGAAAGTTGCGTTTTCGGTGTCATATCTATTCAGGCAATTCCAAATTGCCGACTTGATTCCCTCGTGTGAATGCATTGTCGTTAAAATTTCATCTGAAAGGGCAGACCAGAAATTACTATTAGCTTAATAATGAAAATTACGAGCTCACCATCACGCATGAATACACAATCAGCAAGTTCAGCAAACAGAGGAAGCTGTCAATGACTATGTTTGTGTAGTTGCAAAGCTCATCTGAAAATAAAAATGGCAAATTAATGATTGACCTGTCAAGACCCAGAATTATGTATCTTTGTACACTCGTTGAAATTTGCTGAAACTGTTTTACACTTACAGTTCAAGTAGTGTGGCGTGAAAATATAATTAGAGCAATAGAACAACCCAAATAAACACACAATGTGTGTTGCTGTCAAATGCAATGCAAAAAGACCTTCACCAAAATAAATTTAGCACGGCGCTTCACGCTCCGGAAAACCACCCACACAAATTAACCCTTTACATAACAGTTGCTCCCAAAAAAGTGTGTTTCAATGAATTTGATAACTTCTTACTTAACGCATTTATACGTTGCTAGGCGAAGAAGGTTATTCCTTAAACAATCATTCCAAACTGGCTTGGATTCTGTCTCGTCGCTCCACCTGACGCTTTGCACGACCTGCAGGCAGCTAGTGCCAAAATTTGCCTCAGACCGGCCGCCAAGTGGATCGCTGGATGCGTTGAGCAGAAGCGGATGCCACTTTATCACCAATATCGACGAGTAAATGGCTAAAACGTCAAAATTAATATCAGCAACCGTCGAAGGCAGCCATACTTGTCTGCCGTCTGTCTGCCACTCTCGTTTCTCCGCTCCGGCCTCTCCTACAAGCTGGCAAAAATCTCATCTTCGTGTACAGCGTGCGCCATCTCTCAATGGATAAAGTAAGCAAAACTTTTTGCTTTGGGGCCTGTGATTGGTCGCGAACAGGTCGCGAAGCAGAGAATGCCGTGCTCTGATTGGTGATTGGTGCGGTCTCAGACTCTCAGAGTTATACGAGACGGCTGGTCAATGATTTGGTGCCGTTTTAAAAACAAAAATAAAAAGCAAACAAAACATTATCGATCTGATCTGATTGTGAAATCTGAAGGCTGAGGTTAAGGTGTTTTATAAAATCGGGTTAGTTTGTTCGTTGGCCTCTCACGATCTTTAGAGTTATTCTAATTTATAATTTTTCAGAAATTCTTTGTGGTCTAAAGATGCCGACTGTTGTGGTCATTGATGTCTCGCTCTCCATGTCGCGGCCTGTTAGTTTATCTGACACATCAGAGCCGATCACTAGAAGACAACTTGCAGTCCAAGGCGTCAAATGCCTTTTAAACCATTTGCAGGCTAATTCCAGACTTGAGTTTGTCTCGGTGGTATGTTAAAAAATTTAAAAATTAAACGTTCAAGATTTTTTACATAATTTTCCAGATTGCATTCTCGTCCCTGTATGATGTGGTGTGTCCATTCACAAGAGATTTCGATTTGATACGTTCAAAGCTGGATCAGTTGGAAGATTATGACAAGACTTGCCTCAAAACCGCTCTGCAAGGGGTCGCAACCCTGGTGCTTGATGAATGGGGCAACAGCACAATGTGCCAGGTTTGTTTAGATAGGATTTCAAATGGCCAATAATTATTTCGGCTCTTTTTAGATTCTGGTTGTGACTGATGGAAGTGTCGGAATGGGCCCAAACAGCCTGTCATCCTGTCTCTCTGATGATCCGTCAAATCCAGTCCGTTTCAATTTCCCTGCCACGTTCAACGTAGTCTGCCTAGCGAATCCTGATGAGCCTGGCATAAACCAGTCCGTGGCTATGTACCAAAAGCTCATTGAAATTTCTGGAAAACAAGGAGCTGTCTACGTCCCTGAGCAGAACCTATCCGAGAAGGTATGAATATCCTAAACAGTGGAGGTCTCAGCCAAGAGAATTAAGGCCGTGGCTGGCGGGACTGGCTTAGCCGATATGTTTGCCTAGTGGCGGCTAGCACAGCTGACAATATTATAAACGTGAAGTCTGATAGTGCTTCATGGCTCGAAAGGCAGGAAGACATATTTTTCTGCTGCATTTTTTATTTTTAACCCTCATTCATCGGCGGCTGGCAGCTGCCCACGGCCTGAGACCTCCACTAAATGGAAATAATGTACTGACTCTAAAAAATAATTATATTTCAGAGTGTTGGGACGCTGTTCCAAAAATTGGCTGAGATCCAGTACACTTCATTCCAAGGAACTTTATCGTGTGGAAAACTGAAATCAAATATTGTCCTGTCACCTACTCCGCAACCATTCAAAGTTGACAAAGATAATAGGAGGAGGATTTCCCAAAACATTGAAATCTGCGGCTTCATTTCTGTCGTCGATGTCGGCAGCCCCATGGCGTTGTCCAGACATCTAGTTTTGCCCTTTGGAAAAGGTGAAATAATCAGTTTTTGGCGTGACATTCGTATTTTAATGTGTTTCTTTCAGACCATAATAATTCCGGGGTGAACATCGATCCTGACGATGACGACGATGATGAAGGAATGACCCCTTCATTTTGTGTTTTGCTTCATGGCGCGTTGAAGGTAAGTGAATTGGAGAAATATTTGATAGTGTTTGATTACCGCGCCATTTCAGGTTGAGAACATGGTGGCCCTTTGCATTCTTGGAGAATGCTGGTATGGGATAATCTACTCATGGGCTGACACAAAGAAGAAATCAAATATCATGCTGAGCATATTTTACCCAGGTAAATTCAGGTTTTTCGAGGTTTAAAATTTAATTTCTTGAAAACAAAGCCGAACGCCACCATAAAATTTTCTTACAAGCTAGCACGCACCTTAAGACCACTTTTGAGGGGTGTTTCTGATTTTAAAAGTATAGTGCTAAATTTCTAAATCCAAAAAATTCAGACATTTTTGATAATAAAATTACCCTTGGTGGCCTTTGACCAAGATAAACCAAATAAACTTTTCATTGGTAATTTTCATTCAATTTCAAGAAAGTCTTACACGTTTGAGGCAAAAAAAGTATAATTTAGAGCAGAATAAACCCAGATTTCTAGTTTTTAAATTATTATGCTTGGTGAAGTTTGCTTTGCATTTTGAATATTATTTTATGTCTTTCTGGCTTTGCTAATACTCCGATTTCCTGCAGGGCTTGATGTGATTCCCTGGTTGGGGCCTTTGGATTGCTTAGGCGTGCCGAAGAGCAAGGACCAGAGTGAGGGTCTGCCTGTGAAACCAGCCGAGAAGCGGAGCTACGCACAAAACCACGTGAATTGGATTAAACACGCGGGCCTGCAGTCTGACATACAGAAAATCCTTCGTCATGCCAAAAAGCTGCCAGAGAAAACCCAGCACTTCTATAAGGTAAACGCACGTAATAATTTATTAAAATTCTGGCTAACGCTCGTATTTTAATCGCAGGAGCTGAATCGTGTGCGAAAAGCTGCCCTTGTCTTTGGTTTCATTGACTTGTTGTTTCGATTGGCTGAAATTCTAGACAGGGAGTGTCACTCCCTGCCTGGCTCTGCACACCCTGACTGTGCTCTTCAACTCACCCACTCAGCTTCAATTTTGAGAAACAGAAGCTGCCTCGACGTTAACTACACAATTCAACCAATGAGAACTAAATTTGGTGGAAGTGACAATTAAGGCATTGCTGTATAATTTGTGTACCATTAAACTAAAATCGTGATAAATCAGTTGTGTCACTGTAAAGGCTTTAAAAATATTAAACCCAATTAAAGCACTGGCATAATATTTTTACGCCCCAAATGCTAGAGGTCTCAAGCATATTCCTGAAAACTAAGTAAACTAATAGGACTCGACGGTTTAGTTTTTGGTGAAACTATTTTGGATTTGTTTAGCCTCTCCTGATTGAATTATAATCTTTGGTAGAAATTTATTGTAATTTTCTAATATTGTCCGGAGGTGCGGCAGTGTATGGGGCAGAGTGGCGCTGCGGAACATTTAATTTAAGTTTATTTTTAATCTAACTACATATAGTCAACAATTCAAATTACTGTCAACTGTTTCCCTGTATATTTAATCCTCTTTTAAGAGGAGAGAATAATCCTCTATGACGAATTTAACAGATTAATTTTAGTTATGTAGTGGGCGAAAATTGAAAATTATTTGAATTGTTGGATGCAAAATTTGTTCTATCATTTATTTGCAATAATCAAAAGAGGACCTTAATAATATTCAAATTTTCTCCCAAAATTTCCAGCGCTTGCCCACATTTTCTAGGTAGATTTCGATTCGTCTTGTCGAGATCTGTCCAACAGCATAAATGAAACCTTTTTGGGAAACCCCTTGTTGTGAAATAAAATATGGTTTCAAGTAGGGAGACAGTCTTCACCATTTGAAAAGCATGCTAACTTAGCAGCCACTTTTTTCAAAAATTTACGCTGCTTCTTAGGCTAATTTTGGCTTTAACTGAATCCTCTTTAATTTTGTTTTTTCATTTAATATTTTGCAAATAAGAGTTTTTAAAGCATCACATCAATTTCAACAAAGAAAAATCCTCAAGAAAGGGTACCAAGAACTGAAAGTAAATAGCGAGACCGTCTATAATAAGTAAAAAATAATAATAAGAGAAGGGAGCGACCGCAGCGCAGCGCGCCGACCTGATTATAGGATGCAGGCAACATGACGTATATAATTTAAGTCCCGCCGAAGCACAGAGTTGAGGGCATTTTTTCCGTGATTTGCCACTTTGCCAAGCAGGCAGAGCTAACAAGTCAATTATCAATAGGGTCGGCCAACACCTTGCGCGTCAGTTCGTGGATGCGATGTCTCAATCATCTCCCTGGTGCGTGATCCACCAATCTCACGTCTCTCGGTGGGATAAAACAACAACTTTTTTGATTAACCACTTCATCATTGCAAGCCGCAGGCCGGAGATAATCGGCTGGTCTCTCCTTTTATTCTATCTGCCGCGCGGTGACTCTAAGGAGTTCTCAAAAATGTGGTATCTGCTTCATAGAGAAGAAGTCACAAAGAAAAGATAGCTTCAAACGGAACAAAAATTGCTTGGGGAATCGGATTGAAATCGATTAAATAAAATAGTAAGGAATTGAATTTTAAGTGAATTATTCATCGCTACGATGGAAAACCAGGCAACGCGCGAGGTTTGAAAGAGCGTATGGAAACTGATCGCTTCCTCACAAGTGGTGATTTTGGATCCATTTTTAACTTCTTAACTTATTCAGAATTTTATTTCATATTGCGTATATGAATTGGATAAATCTGTACATCTATATAAGACCGCAGCCACTCCTAAATGACTTCTGAAGCTCAATTCTTTCTTATTTTTTTTATCTTTGCTTCTCCAAATGCCTGAATGGATTTTTCGAACTCCAAGACCATTAAAATTGCAATCAAATGTATAAATTCCACTTCTGAACGCGTTTTCAATGTCGATCTGCACCTACAGTAGGTGCGCGTACGCACCCACCAGCCGGATCGACTCTTATTGTATATAAAACTACGAGTGTTTGCTGTTTGGCGCTTGGACGGGTTCGGTAGCGAATTCCTTCAGGATTAGAGACCGGGAATGGAATCTAAATCCAGCACTTTAACGCATCAGACCTTTTGGCGCAAGGGAAACAAAACTCGTGAGACACTGCACAAAAAACGGACGATAAAGGACAAAAAAGTTCGATAGGCAAAAGACAGGCGGCACATTCAGCGCAGTTTGGAAAATGCTCTATATCTTACCTTTTGTAGATTTTCAGCTTCATTCGTCAAGAAATGAGGATTATGGTATATTTCGTGTGTGCATTTAAGAATATTCACTGAAATTTGTGGAGAAGTTGATATACCAATCTCCGCGATGCGCCAAACACGTCAAATAACGCTCATATACGGATGAATTCCTTCCAGAAAAAGGCTTGTGGAACTGAAATAAATATAATATTTGGAGTACCCATTCCCTTTCTCTATAACCACGTAAAACAAATATTTTTTAATCCAATGGGGTTCTGACGTTCTGAGTACAACACATATAATGCGGCAATGTTTAAATTCATGTTTGTAAAAATACAACATAAAATATACTCAAATATTCAACCATATCATGACAAAAAATATTGCACACCAAAAGCCGAGCAAGTTGTAAAAAAGTGGAAACAGTCAAAACAGGTCCAAATATTTAAACAAAAAACTGTTTCTGCATTTAAAAATCTCTAAAAATAAAAATTAGTCGATGACCGTCTACATTTCACATTCCTACACCATGTATATAAATTATTGCATAGCACTGGTAGATCATTGTTGATTATTTCACTGCTTTTGATGATCTCCTTCTGTTCCAAGAAAGCATTATCAATCAGCAGAGTCGCTGGTATGGGTTTAAAGGTGTGACAAGGAATATTATAGTCAAACCTTTTAAGCACGCCTGCAACCAGTCGTAAGTGAGAGATGAAAGAATAATGGCCCATTGTAAATTTGCACCAAGCAAGAAACATAATCGATTATAAGCGAGCGCGGAACAGAATAGGTATTACGGTTGAGGTGATTTAAGTGCTCTATCTAAATAGCTTGGACGCTGATGATCAGCGCCGATTACATCGCACATTTTATTCCTCACGTTTTCAGCACACCATTTCCTAGAACAGTCGGCATACCGTCTTTGAAGTGCATGAAAAAGAGATCGGCGCAGATTTGTTAAAGGCTTGTCAGACCATCGTTTGATACACTTGTTCGCAGACAAATATTGAATCTTGCCAAAGGTATACAAGACCAAACAATTTCAGTTTATTATCATTGTACAATTACGATCGATGTACGCTTTTAATTTGAGGAAATAAAATAATGATGCGAGAACATTTTTGCTGTCAGCTTGAAGGATATGTTTAATTTTTTTATCAAACACCCTAATCGGATTTTTCATTTATACCAGAACGTAAATATTGACCCACCGATCGTTTTGTCTCATTTACCAACAAGCAAAATTTCGGCTGCATTGAGCAAAAGCTGTATTTTTAAATCGCTCTTTGAATTTTTTGGGATTTTGTAAAAATAAATCACATTTATTAAATAATCATAAATCAATTGAAGCAGATCGGACAGAAAACCAATAAAGAGAGAAAAGGTCAGTTGCGGTTAAAGCCTGAAAATATTCGCACAAGGCCTACAACTATACGAAAATGCGCCACTGCTCTGGAGGAGAAGCAGGGATATATTATTTGTTTCATATTACGGTGCGGTGCTTGTAATTTTCCCAGGCATATTTTAGGCTGACACCTGAGCGCCTCCCTCTCTCTCTCTCTCTCTCTCTCTCTCTCTCTCTCTCTCTCTCTCTCTCTCTCTCTCTCTCTCTCTCTCTCTCTATACCTGTGAGTGAGAGTGGTGCGCGCATGACATTTCAATCCCAGCAAACCTGTTATACAAAAATCATGGTTCTTTTTCGCGGCCGGCGGCCTGGTGCAGAGTTGAGAGAATATCAAGAGCCAAAAGAACCGGTTACGGGGACCAAGCAAAATATCATCTCATTACGTTCAATAGTAAAGTCTGGAAACGTTTAAAATATTATGGCTATGTTCCTGAGAAAGGCCGTAGCTACACAAAGTCCAAAGTTTAATTTCCTGTACATATCTTACAAAAATAGTACAAAATTGTTTAATGTATTTCACATAATTTTTTAATTGGGATATGAAAGTATTGCCAAATGTAAAATATGGTTCGAGTTGCAAGCAAAGCTCTTTTCACTATTGAATTTTCGCGAATAAAAAAATAATTATTTTTCAGAGGAACTGCTTTTCATCATCAAATTACGGTCTCGTTACGCCGTGGCCCTTACCTGTCGCACTGCAAACAGCGCAAAACTCGTTAAATTTGCAGCAACACACATCGCACGCACGGGATGAAAAAAAACGCAAGCAACCGTTCTCTTGTGTGTGGAGGAGAGAACAATAATTATTCTCTCGTCCAGTCGTTAGCTCAGCTTTTAAAACATAACATACCTTTTTGCTGATTATAACATATGAAATAATATATATGGTCTCTATAGAAGCATGTGCGGTGACGCGCACACGCATTTAATTTCCATGAGTCATGATTAAATTGGCTGGAAATAGCATATTGCCAATTTTAAGTTCACTTGCAAATGTTTCTATTGTTTTCGAGGGGAAAATATATTCCTTTTATTTTACTTTTCTGCTCTACGCAATAAAACAACAAAAATGTAAGCATTTCCCCCAGTAAAATCATATAACAAAAATGTTAAAACGTTCAAAATGAATTGTTTTCTGCTGTGGCGCACCAACGAAATCTGCAGAGCACTAGCAGGCTTAAAGTAAAGCTTTACAGAAAGCTTTGGTTTTTGTGAATGATCGAAAAATTATATTTACCTTTTGCTTAAAACACTATCTAAAAGCAGGAAAAAGCTAACAATTTCCTAACATTTTAAATTTTTGAGAAAAATCGGCTCAAAAGCTTGCATGCTAATCAAGCATTGTTTCCCTACTCTAAATTCACGATTTATTGCACAATTTATGGATTTTTTCCTCAAAATTCGCACACCGTTGGCTGGATTGCAACGAGAGGGATCGAAATCAAGCAAAAAACATCAATTATTAAACATTTTAGGGATAAAAACCATTGCTAAATTACACAAACAATAAATTGAATGAACTTCTTGCAACTTCAGCAATGCAAAATGTTCTTAATTGTTGGCCTGTAAAGCTCTACTTTAATAGTAAAACTGATGTATGCTAACAGCACCCCCCAGAGTTTTGCATCGGCACTATAAATGCCCGGATGGCCAGAGGCGGTGGTGGCAAAGAGATAAAAAGATAGTGGGACCAAGGCAACCCCGGCAACCCCGGAGGTACATCCTCCACCGGTGTGATCATACGGCACAAAATCGCCTTTGGTTTTATGCAAATGACAAAGAGGACACGGCGCGCACGTATGCAAATAACAGCATAGAGCGTTTTGCCGAAATTCCCTGGAGACACCTTTTGCCCGTCGCGTAATGTGCTCTCTCTCTCTCGGTAGTAAAAGTTTCAACTTTCTTTCGCCATAAGACTTAATTTAATGGCACTCCCGGTGCCTGTTCCTTCCGCCGCCCCGGTAATGCAAGCCAGCGCCCAGGTAAACACACACACACACCTGCAGTTTTGGCCCAACGAGCAATAATGGCGGCAGTAAACAGGCCGTAATGAAGGCATCATGTGCACGCTAATTACACCAAACAACGCTCGTATTTGCAGCGGCATATTTTATTAACTGCCGCAAATCAATGGGGCTTTGTGTAGAGGCAACACCTGCTGCTACAAACTTGCCAGTGTGTGCCTTATTGTACTTCTCAGCCGCTTTAAATTGGATTGATGCAGAACAAAATATAAATCAATTTACCTTACTATACTACAAATACGCGTGGTATGGCGATTTTTGGTTATGTTTGACACCCTGATCGAAAATGAAGCCTATAGGCGCTTTTTTTCTCGCATCCAAAAGGGGAAGTTTTTCACCCCCGAAAATAGGTAGAACTGATTTTGAAAAACAGAAAACGCGCAATCGATAGTTCTGTTCAAGACGAATCAAATGAGATCCAATATGGCCCGTTTGGGCCCATAGGGGCCCCGCAAAAAAAATTAAAACGAAAGAAAAACGACAATTATTGATTTTTGACCAGGCGGTCCCCATTAAATTTAATTGGGTCGATTTACAAACAGTTCGACGCAAAATTTAATAGGCATCAATTTAATTTTTTGTTTCAGCCAAACCGGAGCAATACAGCCTGAGTTATTAACTTTCAAAGTTCCAAAAATGTGGTTTTTGAAATTTTTCAAATTTGAGGGCCCGTTACTCGGGCCCCCGTCGAGGAACGTGGGATTGTATTTAAGAAAAAACATTGGGGTCTGAAAGAGCTTGCCGAGGCGCATCGAACGAACTGTGGTAAATTCGAAATAGAATAATTAGGGCCCGCGTGATACTCCCAAAGTAAAAAATTGGCACCCTGAAAATATTCAAAATGGGATTTAAAAAGAACAGGGTTAAAATTTAAAATATGGCCCATAAATTGTGTAATAAAAAATCATGATTTTCAATGAGCTCAAGCATTGTAGCAAATTTTCTCAGAAATTTAAGCGGAAATCTGGGAAAATTTCAGCTTTTTCCCAACATACAGAGAATATAGAAAAATAGAAATCATTTTTTAAACTTTTTAATCTATAAATGTCAAGTTAATTTTTTCGTGTACTCTTTGAAGAGCGACGAGAAAAGAAAGAAACGAAGCGTGTCGAATTTGGCGGCTAGGGGACGGCTTCTGTCGCACGCAGACTCGCAGACACCAATTTCGGCGAGAACGCTACTGCTGCGACGGCCGGGGACAATTTTATCAGGCGAGGAGTTTTTAATAAAAATGCACCGCAGAATTATCATCATATCTGCGCTGTGAAACAGTCCCTTCGCGAGCAATGAACAGACAGCGGCGCTGGTCCCTCGCTTTTTTATTATTAAAAAGACGTTGATGTCAGATTATGGAGTTCCCGGAGGAGTGCAATTTTAGCGGCCTGCCGCAATTCTGAATTCCGCCGGCATAATGTTATTTTTATCTTCGCAGCAGGGAGTTTTGTATTATTAATAATCTGCAGCGGCGGGCGGTGGTTTTGTGAACTCGCTCTTGATGTCATTATTAGACACGCCGCTACTCTCGGTTCCTCATCATGTTGCTGAAAAATCATGCGTTGAATTTTAACAACTCTAATAAGGAGGTGAGGTGTCTCTTCTAATGAGTTCGTATTCAGCAGACGTAGTCTTTCTTTTTTCACTCGGAACTCGGATTTCTTCTTCGTTTTGTGTAATTTCAGCAACAAAAGTCGTGCCATAGGCATCTTGAGAGTGATTAAGAATCAAGATTAATGACGGAACTAAAAATAACTCTCCATTCACACCATGGCCAAATTGTTTCAATACGTCTCGTTAATTTTTAATCACTCCTTTTCAGAGGACGAATAGCAGATTTTTCGCACCGACTGAATGGGGGATTAGATAAAGACAAAGCAGCCGTTTTAACGTGTCAATGTGGTTGGCGACCGCGCAGGGAGCTTCAAATAAGAAGTCGCTGGTGATTTATCAAGCGCAGCGTGAGCAAAAACAACCCTGATAAGTACAGCCTGTTGAGTTATGTTATCTGCATACCACCCATGCCTTCGTTTGACCATTTTTTCCGATGCAACCAGAAATGCCCAAGGATTAGGCCGAGATTTATTGCCGGCTGCGCTGCCGATAAGCTTATTCGCTTTGTATAAATTACGCACATACGTGTAAAAGGGCAGGCGCAAAACTTTCTGTCTTTCTGCAGAGAGCCCCCGCGGACTTGATAAAACAGTGCTGATCCTAGAAGCTCCCTTTCTCAAAACTATATAAGCATTTACTATTTTAATCGGAATTTTTCTCTCAACGCAGTTTTAGAGAGTAGTGACTCTATTGATTTTGATTAAAAAAGCACTGGAATTTTATTTTTGGCAGTGCCAATCAGTTTCTGAGGGTCGAATCATAGGCTAGGCAGACGAATCGCTCACAAGACGTGCCGAAAATCAGCAAAAATAGGTGGCTTTTGGTCGCCGACGTTCTTGTTGCACTTTTTAATTCTTACAATTTGGCTCAAATCAAAAAAAGTCGCAAGAGTAACCATTTCCACCGACTTTCGTGTCGAAGTATCGACTGAGATAAACTTTATAATCTAATTCAAGCCTCAGGATTATCAGGAATCGATTGGTATACTGCCAAAAAAGAATTTACAGGGCTATACTTTTAAAATTTGGCTCAAATTTCGCGTGCAGTGAGCATTATATTCTCTTACTTACAACACACAGCTGGGTGATAATTACAGTGTTCAAGAAAGACTGCCTCTTGGGTCTTGAAGGCACCACTTTATTAAGATGTTTGTGTTCTCCAAGCCACACCTTGAGTAATGCAGCCCAAGATACTGATCGGAGTGGCGCTAAGGGCTAATTAATAAAACAACAACTCAGCACACGTGAAGGTGAAAGACGGGCTAAAATGATGAAACCTGATATGTCATTTCCTTTAAAATATAAATCTTGGACTACTGACAGTGTTCAAAGAAGCTAATTTATATTTTTACGTTCAGCAAAGGAACCCACCCAAAAAATATCTGGAAATGGAGCGGAATTTTAAGTTTATATAATTTTTGTTGCATTGATTTACGAAAGGAAAAACGCAACATTCTACTAAAATAATTCACTTAATTTAATTTTTCAAGTTCTAGTTCTGATTCTGAGATATTGGCACGTTGTCTTCTATGTGCAAAATTAACAAGCAGAAATTATTAAAATTCCAGGGTTACACTCCGGGTATCAGTTACAGAAGCGTTAATTTTGCTCGACATGCCAAGCTCTATTTTTTACTCGCAGGACGGTGTATGTGTCAAGATTATTGCTTCTCTCTACCTAATCCGCAGCATACATCTCTCGTGTCTTGAGAAAAGTGCTGCGGTCGTGTTTGTTGAATTTTGTGTCTACACACCACAGTGGCTTGTCAAATTTAATTACAATTGCCTGCTATGTATATGTTTAATCTCCTCCACGAGCTGAGAGCATTTGTGGCTGCGCGCCCGCTCTTGATGGTCTAGTTACCTCACTTAATGCCACAGCGAGCACTAGAACGCGAATTTAAATCTTTTTATCTCTCTCTGGCAAGAATAAAAATATATTATGCGGCGTTGTAATCCATTCCCCTGGCTCGTAATTTTAAGCTCGGCCAAATGAATTGGTTTATCCCTCACACGAAGCAGCTGTGTGATGGTCCCTTTCGGCACTCGGGTCTGAAATACGAAAGATCTTTGTCATTAGCTCGAATTTTCTGTATTTTTTTTTTCAGGAAAATAAAATATTTATTGGTAACCGGAATCCTCAGTAGATTTGAGATATTTATTTTTTTAGATTAGGTACATTGCGTTTGAGATTGGCAACCACCTGATATCGAACAACTCTGCGAATCCTA
Organism: Cloeon dipterum; assembly: GCF_949628265.1. Lineage (NCBI taxonomy): Eukaryota > Metazoa > Arthropoda > Insecta > Ephemeroptera > Baetidae > Cloeon > Cloeon dipterum. The sequence continues at coordinate 3,791,224 of NC_088790.1, read as the reverse complement.
ATAACATCCAATGGGCTCATGGGCCTCCTTGGAGGAAGCCCAGTCTAGAACAGGACCAGCTCGTGTTACTATATCCCAAACCAGGGTCTTTCATGGACACGCTAGAAATTAATTAACGCATGCGGGAAAAGTGCAAAGCAGCAATAGCGTGTCGGAAAGCTTTCGCAAACTTCCCAAACAGGTTCCGCCAATTTTGCATTGCGCTCAAATGCACCTCTGTTTGTTTTCGCAAAAAAAGCTGGAAATAAAAACCACTAGTTTCGGTCTTTCCCGCATTTTTCCAAATTTAACCCCGAAAAGGTCACGTTTCGTGCCAAAAAAAAATCGGGAATTTGGAAAATTACGATTTACATTTTTGGTCTTTTGATCAAACTAATGGCTTTAATTCCGATTATGTAAAAATCCATATTGTAAGATTTTTTCATCTTCAATAAAAATGCATAAATATATCGAATCGAACAATACGCAAAATTGCAGAAAAAAATGCGAATAACAGTTTTTTGCAATGCAGATGGTTTTTCCGAACCATGCTCCCAAAATCGGAATGGAATAATCATTGCAATGGAAAAGAGTCAAATGTAGAGCCGCACACAGCCCGTTCTCGACCTCCTAACATCGCTCGGATTCTCACATCGCAAAGCATGCGTTGAACAACTACTTTTATTGAAAATAAATCCACAGAGCGATGCATATTCAGCCCAATGGAATTGTCTTGAGAACAGGGCAGTCAGTTTTAATCAAGATGTAATTCTCGTTCGCCCCCCATAAATAATTCAACATTAAAATCAATTTCTCCGAAGCAGAAATTCTTCCTCGTGAAATTCTCTCGCAGCATCGGGAACGAGTTATTTATTCAAATGCGCGCGGCCTGCATTTTGCAGCAAAGAGTGATTTATATGCATTTTTAATATGCATGTACTTTATCCGGAGATAAAAAGGCTTCGCTGCTGCTGGCAAATAAATGCGTATTGCGGGGTAATAATGAATATTTCTTCCCCGCAGGAATTATCTGCAGCCTCTTTTGAAAATCCGCCTCCTCTCTCTCTCTCTTTCTTTCTTTGGAAATATTTATGTGTGCATAATGAGGCGGCAGCAGGAGACTGATGATGTTTTTCAAATAATTTTACCGGCTGAAAGAGCGCTGCCGCTTGGGAAATGTTTGTATTTCTTGAAGCTCAGAGGCGGAATAAATAATGGAATTTATAAATCAGATTTGCCGAGCTTCACAACAAAATGCTGGGCGTGTTGCATAATACGCAGTGAATTCATAATTTTTCTAGATGAAAATGTACCTCAAATAATAGAAAATTGCTTTGTTCCGCACGATATTGTTCTATATGGCCAGGTATTTTACATCTGTAATCCAAACATTCATTGTTTGCAATAATTTTCTAGTAGCATTGTGTGTTTGTGTTTAAATACAAATTTATTCACGAATGCCATTTTCGGTTGGCTCACAGATGCGATGCAAAAATTTTCCTCTGCACAACACACACGTTTCAAACTTAAATAAATACGTACCACGCTGCTTGCAAAAGCCTGCTTTTCATTTATGGAATTGTGATTTATAATGACCGCATGCGAGTTACCAATTGAATTTAATTCCACTCTCTTGTTGGTTTTATTCAATGAGCGTGCTCCACTTGTTTTTCAATGAAACGACCAAGATTTATTGCAAATGCCTGGCTGGTTGCTGCTGGCGTTCTGTCCGTTTTGCTGCAATAGAATCGCACCGAGCAACTCTTTGCACGGCTGCTGTGTGATAAAATCTAGCGTTCGCAGCATTGAAAATAATATGCAGCTCCGCGAGAGCACGAGCGGCGTCCGCCCGGCCGGATTGCCTCTCCGCTCGGGATTTAATTGAAATTAGATTTACTCCTGGTAAAAAATCGAGTCATATCTCCCTGAAAGGCTCTGAGTGAACAAAAAAAATGTAAATTCAATATTGCTTTGTTCATCGAATCAGGAAATCTGGATTACTAAATGTGGCATCAAATATCTTTCGTACTAAATTTTCTGTCACCTGTACGAAGACAATTATGAAAAATTATAGAGGTTTCAGCAGCACCGAGATTTAAGGCAATGACTGGTCATTTTCACCGGCGGCTGGTTGCTGGCGTGGCCGCGTGGCTGACAATATTTCAAACGTGAAGCTTGAAAGTGCTTAAAGACAGTCTTTGACGGAGTTTCTGAGCACACCAATCGATTTTTGAGGGTCGGATTAGGGAAAGTGGATGTTTTTTCCAACCAAAAAGTGCAGCGCGACGTGCGAACTTTTTCCCGCCAAAACAATATGAATTCTAGAATTGCGCATGCGTCAGAGCTGGATGGATCTGACAAAGAAGTCGTTCGTACAGGTGGGTCTCGCTGCAAGTGCTCAAACCAGCTCTGACGCATGCGCAATTCTCGCATATTGTGTTGGAGGAAAAAAGTTCTACTTGTTCTACGCACTTCGCGCTGCACTTTTTGGTTGGAAAAACTATCCACTTTACCTAATTCAACACTCAAGAATCGATTGGTGTGCTCAGAAACTTCATCAAAGGCGGTCTTTAACGGTCTGAAGGGCCGGAAAACATTTTTTCTCCTGCACTTTTTAATTTTAGACAATTTTTCACCGGCGGCTGGTGTGGCTGGCGCAGCTTAGCCACATTCACGGCGGCTGGCGGCTGCCCACGCGACCAAAAATTTGCCGGCTGGCTGAGACCACTAATCATAATTAATTCAGACGATATTCTGGCGTAGGAGTACAATGAAATCATGAGTTTTTATTGAAGCGATTGAAGCTCAATATCACTCTATTACTCCTCGGCAAAATTTAACTCAAGTCACATAGAATAATTTACAACCACATTGTTGTGCAAGACAATTTGACTTCCACGTAATCTCCAATCGAGAATTAAAGCGAACTATCGTAAATCACAGAGTATATTTGCCCGTCTGGGCTCAATTTTGATGTTGTGCCGTCCCCCTGCTGTATAAAATCAGCAATACGTTGTGTTACAATGCGCAAGTTAATCATTTGAATAAATTTAGCCCGTGGTGATTTGCTTCGTGCGGCTACCAATTTGATTGGAGCAGCACGAGACTTGAGAGAATATCAATTGGGTGGAGCGCAAGCAACTTTTCAGACTGACTCGGACAGACTGGATTTATTACAATGTGAGCTCTGTAATCTCTTTATTATTAAAAGCAAAATATCATACAAAAATGACAGGAGCAGAATCCCTGGTTCTTTTATAAAAAAAATTATGTACAAGTGGTTTAACCTTGGAAAAATATTCTGATTTTACGCGATCACTAACCGGATCACAAACCTTTGAAGCTTGACAACTGACACAAACATGAAAAATTGTTTAGCTCATTATAATTAGTAAGAATTTCTTTAATTGGCACGTACACTCACAGCCCTCTAAATTTGTCTCATTTTTTAAACTTGGGTACGCTGCAAGCGCTGTAAGAGGCACACTCTTTTGTTTCTTTAGTGAAAGTACGTGGGAAAAAAATGCGTACATATTCTTCATCTCCGTGTCACTCTGGGTGTCTCATCACATCTTTCCTTTTTACACACTCCTGCTTTTTGTTCTGGTGCGAAACTCTCATTGTTTCTGTTTTCTCTGGCACCTTTGTGACAAAAGGCAGCGCAAAAAGAAGTCGCAGCGAGCAATTTAGCAAATGGCGCGTAGCTCTTTTTGTTGAGAAATGATCTTTTGATCCTTCTTCATTAATTCTCGATTTCAGAAATATCAAAATGTGATTAAAACGAACCTCCGCGTTGCAAAATTAGCTTGCCCTGGCGAGATGTATGAATTACAAATTAGCGCTCACCAAATTGCGTGAGTCGTGAAAAGTGGGAAATTCCAGACAGCAGCAGCTAGCATCCCATCTTGCTCTTTGTGTCAATTTCTCATCTCTCGAGGCGTCTCTCGAGAGACGCAGGCAGCAGATATATAAATGAGCGAGTGATTGATGCCTCTCATGAGTCAGCCGCACACAGGGTGTAATTACATTTTGACAGTTGCAGCGCCAAAGGGGCCTCCAGAGCCGTCATCACTTTTCTCCAAGGCTCACGCAGAGTGAAGGATAATTTAATATGCTCTCTATATACACTCACTCGACGAGGATACAATTCAGTTTGCAGAAGGAGCTTAATATGGCCTAAATTATTCTAAGAAAACGGCCGGGTTACACTTACACTCCCTCGGCGGGCGAGTCTGATCCTGACTATATACCCTTTTGTTTTTGGAACTGGATGTTCAATGCGATGGTTATCGGATCTTGTCTAACAGTTATTGCGTTATATACTAAGTACGTTTTGTAAATAATTCAATCCAACCGTCAGAGTGAGATAATATTATAGTTTTAATATTGCATATAATATTTAAATACTGACTCGTCAGGCCAACACATGCAATATGGCTTTTGTATCTTTGTTAGTTTAGGAAGTTTTATTAAAAAAGGGGGAAGAAACACACATACACGCGCAGGTTATTTATGAAATTAAATATTTCATTTTAACTTTTGGATATATACCGTATGTGTAGGGATACCTACACTCTGTCAAAACATTAGACTGATAATTTAGCGTCATAAAAATGTTTTATTGCACCTGCACGCTATTATTTTTTCATTTATTTATTTTTTAATACTAAGCGCAGAAATATTTAAGCAATCTACGGCAATCTACAAATCCTTTATTTCACATTTCTAGTTTGATATGCATCTATAGTAAACAAATTATTCCTCCCACTTTAAATTTTGCTCTAACACAATAATCCCTTGTAAAAAAGAGCTTACAGCAGGGGAGAAGCGCTGCTGTTGGGTCACCTTTAATCCTTAGGCAGGTCAAAGTTGAGTTAGAGCGGTGCTTTGTCTTACGGCTGTTCGCTCGAGCATTGCAATTTATTGCAGCTCGTGAGCCCTCCTTTTTTACGGCTGTTTTACAACAAAAACGAACGGCTTGTTAGTTTATACCTCCGCAGAAGCTGCTAGAGTGTGTTTGTGGGGGCTTTCCGCTATCCTTCTGCAGCGAATAAATTAAACAACGGCTTCGATGCTATCTCCTCATTTAATAGAAAGACACGATAAGCCCAAATAAGTGGACTACAAATTTATTGGCCTTTTCCTTTCTCGGTGCGATAAGTGTCTATTATTTTCAAATTCTTGCGTGTTGCATGAAAACCGTAACTGATTTTCAACTTTCAACTCTTTGTACAAACATTTCAATGCTTTCCCGGTTTCATTTCTTCAATCAGATAATTTTAACTGACATCAATGAAACGTTTCCTTTTCCCTGAAGTGAGCTATAATCGATACAGAAGCCTGTTAAAACTGCTTTAACATATTTTTTTCTTCCTTCAAAAGCGAAAGAAGAGTGTCACCAAGCAAAAAGTCTGTATTGAAAACCAACTTTCGGAATAAAAGCGGTGGTGGGTTGCTCAAAAGGAGCGTCTAGTATGCAGCGAATGGAATTTGCATAATCAATATTCCGCGATGCGTATTATTTATTCGTGCGCGCATTTCAAAAAAATTTGACAGTTCGCTTGCCGGGTGCGCGCCTCAAAAGCACGAATGACAACAAACACGCACAATGCTGTTTTTCAGAATGTAGACATGTTGATTTTCCTCTCGTCTTTTCATATAATAGACTTGTATACACAAGGGTGTATCAAAAAGAGGGACGAAAGTAGAGACTCTCAAGGAACTTCTGTTACCGCTAGCCTGGCTTTTCTTCTTTTCACCGGTAGTCTACCTTAAAAAAGGTTGATGCCATTAACGAGTTGTTATTATTTGATAGCAATGGATTTATTTTTGATCCGATATAAAATCAATGTAACAGAGAGAGAGAGAGAGAGAGAGTGTGTGTGTGTTTCCCCGTGGATATAGCGAATTACACACGATAAATTAATTTAAAACGTAAAATATACAAAATGTGTTTTGGGAAAATCATGTGCAGATTATGTAACACGGCTTGTAGAAGAGTTTTAATTTCTCTAAAATAGATTTCATCAAATAAAAAGGTTCATTTTTGCTATTTCAAAATTATTTAGCGAGTTGCAAATACGAGTCAATTTTTAAAACGGTTTTTTTTTAGGAAATCAGGAAGAGGAATTTGCCCAGATTTAGCACTAAATTATAAAGCCAAACTCTCGCTCCCATTATTTATTTCATCATTCTAAAAAATTGCTTCCAATCAGAAATCAGAAAAATTCCTTTTTTTATTAATAGCTGCGATCTCATTGCAAGAACTTATAAAGTGCGATTATATCTCAAGTAAAAGAAAAAAACGCTGTGCTATATGACCCTCTGTAGTGTGCGTGTGTTGCAGTAATGAAAATGAATAGCGAGGGGAAGCCGTCGTTTCGACGCCATCGTCCTTCTGTAGAGAAACAATAATCGTAAGTAAGAGTGATAAACGGAATATTGCACCTCATCAACGTCAGGGATGCGGCCGACGGGTGAATTAAGAAGAGCGAACGCAGAGCCATTCGCACAGAAGGCTATCGTCGCACCATCGCTTTCGTGTGCTTCAGTTTTATGTTCAGGTGAAGTGCATTTTGTCGCGCACTCAAGGATCTCTGCAGTCCAACACGCACACGTATATTGTTGCGTGGTGATTGCAGGCTGATGTTGAATTTGCATAAAGCAATAAAGGCAGATGCAAATTTTCTCATGTTTATATTCACTATTTTCTTTCAACTTTATATATTTAAAGTCTGTGTTAATAACAATCATTAAACTGCAATGATGAGCAGGTACAAGTAGTTAAATTTAATTGGGATGTGGTTTCTTAATTTTTGTTATATGGTTAAAATAATATGTTTTTTTACTTTCGAGAAATTCTTTTCAAAACTTGAACAAACATTTTTTGTGTTTTGCACATATTGCCAACTCCAAATCTTGGGTTATAACCATAAGAACTGCAAAAACTACCCATCTTTAGATTCTTCTCAACCTTCCCTAAACAGCTGAAGGGTCCAAGAGGGTGCATACCCCCTATTTCAACTCCCTGATTTAACAATCTTAATATAAAAAATTCACAACAAAGCATGTATGCTTCTTCAGGGCTTCCAAATTTTTTGACTATTCAAATGTAGCTTTAAATTTCAATCATTTACACCTTATTTCAAAATTGTAGTGTTACTCTTCCTTATTAATTAAATTAAATGGAAAATAATCGTAAATTATTGCTCTCGTTAAAGCGTTTACTTTTATCGAGGGGGTGAAAATATATAGCAATTTTGGGTGAAGGGTAGTCACCCCTTAAACCCTTTAGCTGGTTAGGGGAGGTCAAGAAGAGTCTGACAGTGGGTAGTTTTTGCAATTCTGGTGGCTAGAACCAGAGATTTAAGAGTTTGCAAAATTTGCAAAGCACGAAAAGGTCAAAAAAATTTCGAGTTTTAAATTGAAATATTTCTCGAAAACAGTATAGAAAAACCACTTTGAAATGTCATAGGCCAAATTTAATTTCGTATTTTTCTAGTAAAAACTTATTTCTGGAGTGAATTCCGTCGAGTTTGCTAATTTTATCTTCAGATACCATTCCACATTTCGTCATTTGCCAATTTTGCAATCAGTTAGGAGATTTGAATATTATATATATATATGAATAAATGAAGTCAGTACACCTTTCATTCAGTCTTCAATGAAGCTCAAGAATTTTTGTATTTTTAATAATACTATTGTTCATTTATCACAGTGAGAACTGAAGAGATTGGAAGATATAATTTTTAATTTCTTTTCATGTCAAAGGCGTGAGAGAGTTGCGCAGCGTAACGCGTGGCAAAACTATTGAGGAATGTGCAACGCAATAAACATCCGAATTAATTGTATGCAGAGTAGATGGGCCATTGGAGAGGAAAGTCAACAAATTATTCTGCCTTTGGCCCGGTGTGTGTGTGTATGTTTAAGTAATCGTTCGCCAGGTCCATGAATTGTCTGCATAAATTAAGCCTGTGAAATATTTAAAGTGGCATTAAAGCGCCCGTTTGCCATTATTTTATTTTAACGAGCGCCAGAGAGTTGCATGCACCCACCTGATAAACTTTTATTACCTGACATGAGAAAGAGCATTAAATATTAAGCACAATGATTCTCCGCTCACCCGTCTAGTAATTAATTCAACATGGATGTTTTCGCATGTTGGGAGCATTCGGCCGAAAATGTCGCTGCACGCGGCCCGCAGCCAGCAAGGGAGGAAACAATTTTTCAGCGAGACGCCAGGGAGCTGTTTTTCCAGTTTGTATTTCGCGCATGCAACTAAAATAAATTCAAAGCGGCTTTATCAAGGGGGAAAAGTGCTGCGATGAAAAACATTTCTGTGTTTGCGCTGCCAGACTTTAACCCTTGCTTCCCCGTAATTACAAAGTGAGCGTCTTCGCATTCGCAGCCCCTTTCTGTTCGGAACGTGCTGCGGGTCGCATTCGCCTTCTAATTCTTAAAGCAGCTTTTCACGCTGCGAATGACGACCAAATTTTTTTGGACTCTCAGAGAAGAGGAAATTAGAAAAAGGCTTTTAATGTTGAACGAGACGTTTCGCTCTTTGCCATTTTAATAACATGTAATATGCAGCAGTAAAAAATTTGTTTCCTTTTCATCATTTTGAAAATTAAATATTTTGAACTTCTCAAAAGAGAAATTAAAAATAGTGGATTTTACGTAAAGTCTCCACTAAATTGTTTATTTAAAAAAAATCTTGTCTAAATAAGTCAAAGTAGTATTAGCATTTTATTTATTTTATTTTAATGTGCCAATCGATTCCTTTGGGTCAAATTAGGTTAGGTAGTTGAATTTCTCGGTCGACAACTCGACACAACATGCCAAAAATCGGAGGAAAGGTAAAAAACCGTTACTTTTGGTGGTATGTGCGACAAGAACACCAGTAGTGACCAATCTGCAAAAAATGGTTAACGGCCAGACCGAGACGGCAGCGCCATAGCGACAGCCAGCACAAGCTTTTGGCTTGCTCTGGCTGACATTATGGCGCTGCTGTCTCGATCTTTGGCCAATCAGAGAAGCACACTACTTTCTCTGATTCGTCGCTGGCGTTTTCAAACACAAAATTCTAAAAAGTAACGGTTTTAATTTTTCTACTGATTTTTGGCACGTCTATTGGAATTTTTGACTGAGTAATTCGGCTGTTTAACCTAACTCAATCCTCGGGAATCGATTTTAGCACTGCCAAATATGAAAATTCAGGACAAATTAAACCAAAAAACCATTTCAATTCCTTTTATTCCCCTTTTTACCAGCTAAAACTTCCTCATCAAAAGCTTTTAGTGTCTTATACTATATTTACCATAACCAAAATGGGGTTGCTATATTCGGATCTAAAATCAAAGCCCTGACACAAAATCACCATATTGAGGCCGAACTCTGCTCTTCTCTTGTACGTGAGCAAGCGCATATACATATTATTATGTATTTAGGCGTAGATCGCCTTGTGTGTATGTGCTTACAACTTGTTCGAGTTTCGTTAAATGAGATGAGGCCGCTGTGGAGCTGCTGGCTGGTTGCTCTTGCTCTTGCTGTTTATTGCTTGGTCGGAGATGCAAAATTTCGAGCTAGCAGCAAAGTGGCAAGTTTGTCCTCATTTAATATTAGATAGGAGAGAGAACGCGTGTATAGGCGGCGAGCGAAGAAGGGTTGCAGGCTACGAACGGGGGTGTCGTGTTCATGCAAATGAGAGGGAGCAGCCAGTGCTGCACGAGTTCACATCCTGCATGTTATCGGTGCATGGAGTAGGCGGAGAACGGGGAATATTAATTTCCTGACCGATACACAAACTGCACTAAACGCGTGCATATTACCCCCTCTCAATCCTGATTGTAATTTTCTCTTTAGAAAAATCTCTGAATCAGAGATGTTTATTGATTACTATCGACTTTGAAATTTTAAATTCAAATCTGTTTAGTATAAAATAGAGTCTTCTTCTTGCAAACATGCTCCATGCTCCGAAATTAACTGCAATTTCCTTCCGCACAGGTTTCACTGCTTCCGACTGCCTTCATCGTCGGTCCCCTAATGGCGTCGTGGAGACAAACGGCGAGCACATAAATTTATGAGACGCCAACGACGGCATTTTGTGTGGAAATTTCATTGGAGTTGGATTTCTCATGCATTATGCAGCACACGTGCACTCGACACCAACAAGTTCCAGCGGCACAGCCACTTTTCTCCGGCGGAGGTGCACTTTGACCCAGAACTCCTGCGCCATAATAAAACCTTTGGTAGCGCGGTGCACACGCACTTCTTGCTATTTCATTCATCGGCAACTTGTCGGACCACCTAATCCATCTTCGGTTGGAAAATTAATGGAATAAAATACGGTGAATCTAGAGACTATTAGTGATATTGGAGGGCATTCCAGAGCGGAAGACTTCTTATAGACAAATATGTATGTTAAAAACAAGTCAAAAGAAAATCAGGAGCAGAATTGAATTAAAAAGACACTATAAGAAGACAAAAAGCCAAAAGTTCTGAAGTGAATTTTTAAACATTTTAAGTCAAAAATTGGATTTGAGGAATGTGACCCTCATACTACTTCTGTTATCTAGGGGAGGTTTAGACTAGTTTAGCGGGGTTTGGTTTTTAAAAATCTAATCATTATTAGCTGAGATTTGGGCGTGAAAATACTTTTTTAAAAATCCGAAAAAGCACTCTTTTTTTAGTTTTTGTTATTAAATAAAAGATTAAGGCAAAATCCATATATTTTTCGTGCTTTTCAAAATGGAAAAATAAAAATTAAAAAAATCAATACGTTCATTTTCAAATTTGAGTTATTTTTTTAAATAATTTTAGTGATCCACGGACCGCTTTGAGATAAACAGGAAAGTTTTGCACTTGACGTGAAGAGTCCAACGGTGTTTGATTTTATGATGTATGTACAATTTAAAACCAATTTAGTGAAAATTCTATAATTTGAATTCCGCAAAAAGCCGCAAATGTTGGAAAGTGTGGGTAACCTCAATGGAATTTTTGTTCAAATATACATATATAGGTTAACTCGACTGAATATTTTAAATATACCAAATTTAATTTAATTACTCCTCAATCCTCACCGTTGCGCAAAATTTATTTCGTTTCCTTCCCATCTCTTCGTAAAGATCTGCTAAAAAAGTGAAATTTGCATTTAACGCTTTATTTTCCTGCATTCGAGGTTCAAGGGATAATTTCCTATAATGTATGTATATTTTATTCTTTATAAATATTTTACAACTGAAACAAGTAGTTGTTCTTGAATTTGCGTGCCTTAAATACTCTTTGAAAGATCGTCACAGTTCGTTTACGATCCAAAAGATAGCGGGAATCTGAAATGTACTGTAGTCACGATGTAGCAATGCAAATGGAAATTAAATTAACCACATTACTTTCTCTCTCCTGCACCGCATGTTCACCTTTACCTCTCCTCCAAACCGCATATCATCCCCTATCCTTTTCACCTTGCTCTCCGTCAGACTCAAAGCTCACGCAACCACATTTCATTTCACTGAAGCGATCCATAAAAGTCTCGGTTCTCTATAAATGAAAATGAAGCGGGTGAATTCGTGGAAAATGGAGTGCGACCGAGTGTGTCTGGGCGGATCGCTGGCTGCGGCAAACTTTTCAGCCCGAGCGGCAATTGATTTTCCATTTCGCGGTCCCATTCTCGCTGATCAATCGACTGATAAACGAAATAATATATATACCTCGGACGATTTCACACACATAAATAGTCGCTCGGCTTTGTTTGGATTGTTCCTGGAAAGGCGCTATTAATTTTGAAGAGCTCGCCTGCGCCTGCTGCTAATGACATGTAGATGACGCAGATTAAGGCTGGATTAAAAGAAGGACAGGGTGCGAATCCCCCGCGCTCATTTGCCTCCTTTTCCTGCGCGTCTCGACTCGCGGCCGCCTTTGCGCAAAGGAGACCAACTTTTAATGGCATCAACTTGGAGTTTTGCTCGCCGTAATGGCAAAAACTGCGCCATCCGGCCCGGCTTCTTTTGCAGCCCTTATAGCTAGTTAAAATCTGTTAAAAGCACGGTCGTCGCCCAGCAACAAGGGACATTTGCATTTAATGGCCGGAACGACCTTTCAGCTCTTCAAAAATATTTGTCCGCATAATTGAGGGTTTAATGTGTATAGCGAAATGGTGTCAGGTGTGAAAATGAGTTTCCTTTTGTCACATTCATCTCAAACCTAACTTTCAAAGTTTGCACGACAAAACCATTTTCCATATTTAAACTATTAACTTCAAATTGATTTATTACAACCCCACCTAAAGGTAAAACTTAAATGCTGGAATTTTTTATTATTTTGAAATATGATTCGGGGTGGAAATTGAAAATATTTTGAATCTCGGGGAAGGCATATATGTACACTTTTTGCTATGAAAATTAAAGCAGAGGGTTAAAACGGGTGGATGTTGGCACCTCCTAAACCATTCAGCTGGTTAGGGAAGGTTGAGACGAGTGTAATGGTGTGTAGTTTTTGCAATTCTGATGATCCAGAACCCGAGATTTGGAGTTGCAAATATTTACAAAACATGAAATAGTCTAAAAATCATTTTTTTCTATCTTTGAAGTGTAATTTCACAAAAAGAAACAGAATAACACTTTTGAAATTTTCACAAAAGTTCACACAGTCACGAGATAGTTTTTAAGCCATTTTCGAATTACTAAAACCCAGAGCTCACCTCCAAAAAATTAATTTGAAACTAAAATGAACAGTAATGACCTTTGATCTTGACGTAAGGCATAAAATTTGGCGAGAAGAATCCAAAGCATACCTTATTTTTCAAATTGCACCACAGCAAGATGAGATAAGTTTTCCAAAATCGTCCTGTAAAACCAGAATACGTTAATATTTTGCTGAATACAATTTCTGGTATTATCTCGTGGAGCTTCCATGATCTCGTCAAACAAATTTAATTATTTTAAACAAAATCAAACACTCAATTTGCAAAAGTCTCAGCTATTTTAGATCATTCTGTTAATCAAACTAAAATTAACAATTTGAACAATTAAAATTAAATTCATTCCAGCTTGTTCCGATTAAAATATTTTCATTATTTTGCAGTAAATATAAATTCATGAAATAATGTAATGCCGTAATTCGTAAAATCACAAAGGTGAGCGAATTTCGCTTTTCACGCAATCAGCATACGCTCCAGAATAAAAAATTGTTTTTTTTTCACAAGGGGAGCGTATTCGCTTTTTTTATTTTCCCACCGACGGACGAGCCGGCGAAATCGGTGCTACACCGGCCGGCACGCTTGAGTGTAGTGCGGGTGGCCTAGGTGGCGAGCGGTCGCGATTCGGCGCGAGCGACGCCGAGGGCCGTGTCTTGCTTGGCTCCCGGGGCCTCCTCTCCGCCGCCGCTGCCGCCTGCTGCTTCTCGCTCCTCAGTCGTGTTCTGCCCGGCGAACGGAGAGGACTGTGAGTGCACGTGCGGTGCTCGAGAACCACTGCTCAGCTGCTTCCTTGTCCAGTGTGAACTGCTCCAACTCGACGCCGCGGAGGCCCAGTGCTCGTGTCAAAAACAGTGCTTTGCGTGACTCGTGGTGCAGCCCAGCCGGCGACCAGCCCAACCCCGACACCCCCACCGGCCGGACGCGACGCCTGTCCGAATAAAGGTAAGAAATAAGAGTCTTGGACTCGGTCTGAATGGGACATTCTTGATCATCCAACGAGTTTTGACGAGCGATGCAGTGCAGTTGCACTCCTGAATTCCTGAGCGAATTCCACGTGCCTGGCATTCCTGGCGTTCCAAATTATGCGAATTTTGACACGTATGATAAACCAGGAAGCAGGAAGGCAAGGAAAGAAAGAATTCTCCTGAAATGAACAAAAATGTTTGCTCCTAATAATTATTTATTTTGTGTACACATATTTAAAAAATGATATTTAATATAAATAAATATTTTTGTAGTAAATTTCATGTGGATCATTTATCTTAATTTTATTTAATAAGCTCTAATAATCAATGGGATAGATAATATTTGTGAACCCAGTCCAAAGATCTTAAAATTAAAAACGTGACTAGTCCAAGTTCACATTTGCATCCACACATCCACAGAAAACGTATAAACCCCCTAGAAAGTCAGTCCTTGGGGGTGTGATGCTTTTGATTTACTCGCCACCCTCTGAAAAAAACTAAGTGAAAGTCGTGCGGGTGTCAAACACTTTTGAGTTCATAATAATTCTCGCGCAGGCTGAAATAAAAGCTCGGCTGCTCTGTACATAAGCAGGGGGTGAGAACAAAAGCTAGTCATGTAGCACCCCCGTCATTTAGCATGTCGTCTTATTACCGCTCACACCCACTTTTCGCCCCTGCGCACATTTTTCACCCCCGGCTTAATGAAATCGCCAAGCAGCAGAGGTCGAGGTTAAGCCATAGCTGCGTACACGCAAAGTAATCGTCGCATCACACATACTATATAATATGTAATGGCCGTAATGATGCAAGCAGCACGACCAGTGTGTGGTATTCTCCTTTGTTGTTGCTTTCGCTGCATGCCAATAATCATGATATTGGTTGTTTCTCCACTCAAGGGCGTTTACATTCAGAGTTTTCATGTGAACATATGGCAAAGTTGGTTTATTTGCCTCTAAATTTTATATACAGGTTTAGTTAAAATAGTACCATGAAGCCTCTGTTTATTCGGGAAAATGGAACAAAAATTGGTTTTTATTGTAGCTGCTTTATTGGCTCTGGTATTTTTTTTATTTATTGAACTGTTCCAGGCGAATTTTATGGTCCAATTGGACGAGATTTTACTAATAGTAGTTGCTTACAATTAGAGAAGGGGAAATTCCCGAAATTTTGGCTTCGTAAAAAACACAGAAAATGAAAGGTGAAATTTAACTATCAACATCTTGAAACTTAGCAACTATCCAATCTGAATTAGTAAAATGTCGCAGGTCAAAGATCAAGCTCACCTTTCGCAACATTTTTTAAGAAAATTTGATTTTTCTAGTTGACCCTTTGATTATTTCAAAGTTCCGAGCCCTTGAAATTCTGCTCAAATTTTACAAGTTTCATTGGTGCAATCGTTATATTTTGGCTACAATTTGAATTTTAAGTTAGATGAAAACCGGCTCAAAGCATGCTGACCCTCGAAAAAAATTTTTTCGTGTCTTAACTTTCTTGAGCACACTGAAGGTAACTAAATTGGACCATTTGTGGTCATTTCCAATCTTCAGGGTACGACCCTGACGTGACCCTGGTGTCAAAACATGAAAAATTTCCTAAATTATCGAGTTTGGTGTCATTTTACAGGTTTTCAACCATTTTAAGTTCAAATTTGGCGCCATAAATGCTATCCTAGACACTGAAATTTTGGCATTATTTAATCGTTTGTAACCTAAGTAGTTCTTGTTGGAATAATGTTGAACTCTCGAGCAGGACCTCTTTACAGAATAAATAGTAGTGTAACTTTGAAGATGTCAGTTCTTCGTGTTGTTGCATTTTTTCAAACCAATATTTCATATCAATGAATTCTGAAGAAATGTAAGTGGTATTGGTGAAATGAAATTTTTTTCCCTAGAATGATATATCCTTCGAAATTTTTGTTCTGCCAAGCTGGGGAAAGACCATCCTATATATAGGGGCTCTTTTGCAGTTATCAGAAGGAAAAGTAGCACAGCCACCCTGTCAGATAGCGTAATAAACTTAAGGCCAAAAGCCTCGTTTTCGATTTCTGGCCAAGGAAACTTGTGAAAGGGCAGCCGTGCGCTTTGCTTCCCGTTTTCCCGCTCTCACAAAAGCCGGCCGTCGATCGCAGCCGGAGTGGAAAAGCGCAGGGAGGGAGGGAGGGTCAATTTTCGCTTATGTTCACCTTTCCCCGGCAGCGCAGGCCGAGTGTGCAGCGCGGTTTAATTATAAAATCCTGCAACGTTCAGAGTGGCGAAGGAGAAAGAAGTAAATTCTATTGCGATGTATTCGTCGAGATAAACGAGATTTGTAGCCCTTTTATCTGTCGCAGCCCCTAAGAGGACGCGCCGGAGAGGGAAGGAAATCGATTGTCGGGTGAGCGAAAGGAGTCCCGGCCCCCGACCGTATTCGCACCCTGAGAAATGCAGCAAGGGCGCAAAAAAGAGGGCAAAAATTAATTTATTAGACGGGCGGGCTAGGCCCGAGAACCATCTGTTTGTTCTGGGCTGGCGAGTCGAGATAACAAAACAACTCAACCAGAAGGAATTAGTACATCCAGCGGGCGGCATTAGGGTGAAATATTGCCCGCGCTCCGTTGTTGCAAAAAATAGCCGGAGAATCTCGTCCGGCCCTTCTGACTCAATTGTCCTGCCCGCTGCTGATTGTTTTCCTTTTTTTGTTCTCCTTCAGTGCCGCGTTTCTTCCAAATTAGATTTGCTTGCTGCTCCAGCTAATTTTCTGTCGGCTTGCCAAGTTTCTCACCGCGATTCACCCCGTTTGCTGAAAATCGTCAGATATTCTGTAGCGATCGAAGTTGGGGAGCATGGACTGTTGTGTTTGTGTTTTATTTGTAGTTCTCTCTCTTTGGAGGAAATCCTTATTTAGCCAGACCGTAGCCGGAATTGCCCGAACTTGGAGTCTTAAGGGACTTCTTTTCCCTTCTGAATAATGAAATGTTTATTTTGCAAATTAATCCATGACCTCTTAATCTCCAAGCCAAATTTGAAACAAACATTTCTTTTTTATGAAAGGAATGCTGTCAAAGTCTGCTGACTTTTGTTAATCTTTCTCTAATCAAAAAGAAATCAAATGAACGAAATTTGCTGCTGAAAATTGGTTCGTGATCAAAAGTAATGCCATCAACATTCTGCTCTGAGCACCACGATAAAACTGCAAACGCGGTCTCCGATTTTTTTTTCCAGCGAATTGCCCGGAAAAGAGCAGCTTTGCGTAGTCATCGGAATTTCTGTCGCTGTCAATCACACCGGCTGGCGAGAGGATATTAGCGTAATGAGTTATTGATTTGGACGAATCAATCCCGAAAATATGCGGGCGGCGCGGTAACTCACTTTTGATGCCCCGGGCATTCTGCTGATTTTTCAAAATTAATCTCCTGACACGGATATATACATTTTTTTGTCGAGAGTACAATATTTTAAGAGAATTGAATTTAGACAACACATGCGAGACTCGATCCATTACGCTTTGTGCCGTTTGTCAGGCTGGCATATGGTCATTAGGTGGAGATTGCGGCCAACTGCTCAAACAGCCTGGTGCTAAACTAGCCAAATTGACCGCCGGCAAATCCATTACACGAAAGTGTGGACAAACGAGTGTGAAAACCGTGCCGGCCGTATTAGCTGCCACACATATAGAGCCCATCAAGTGACAAATTTGCCGGCATTAATCTGCGTTTCGCGTGAACCTGGCCTCACGAAACAATACATAACAACGAGGCTCACGCGCGCGTCGGCCGGCGGTTTTCATCTTCATTAAGGCTCGTCACTCACTCTCGCAATTATTCAAAGTACGCCGGCAGCTCCTGCGCCGGTGAATGTATACTTTTAATTTGCGAAAAGAGAGGATAGAGTCGGTCGGAAAGAAAGGCCGCCCGCCTGCTCATGCTCTGCTCACTCGCCGTCGTTGGCAAATAAAGGGAAACGCGCAGTCACGCTGCTTGGAAAAATATTTTCAAATCGCCTTTTAATGTGTTTTGACATCAAACACACAGGACACGGAATATTGGTTGGCTTGCTCGGTCTCTTTCCTCGACGCCCTCCGTCTGCTGGGCTCGCCGCCGGGAAAACTGTCGATGTGATTCGTTAGCAAATCGATCAATACTTGTCGTTTTTGCAGAACCAAAGTTATTTCGAATCCAAATTTTTTAAACAATAAATAATGATTGCACATTTTACATAATTAAGATAAAGCCCCCATGATGCGTTGGCCTTTTCGCAAGATCCAATAAAATTAGAGGTCTCAGCCAGCCGCACCAGCCGGTAAATTTTGGGTCAAGTGTGCAGCCGCCGGTGAAAAAGGGGCAAAAATCAAAAAGAGCAAGAGTAAAAATGGCTTCCAGGCCTTCGGGCCGTTCAGCACTATCCAACTTCACGTTTCACGTTTAAAATATTGTCAGCCGCCGGGTAAAAAATTCGGCTAAGCCGATCCTGACAGCCGCCGCCTTAAATCTCGTTGATGATACCTATATAAATAAAATTTCCAATATTTCAATTTGAAAAGTGCTGTTTGTGACAATTCCAGCACCAATCTGACATATTAAAATTCCGTATCACACTCACATTTTGGGAACTACAAAACGAAATTCGTTTACACATTGACACGAATTCTCAGAATCGATAAAATATAAAATTTACATACATCAAGTGAATTGGTGCCAGAAATATGTATGTACTATCCAGACACGTGTGGTGCAGGGAGCCTTGTGAAGTGTGTGAAGCATCCGCGAGGCTCATTTTCATACAATTTAAATTCACCCCATCCCGCGAGCAGATTCCGACGACGCCAGCAGAAAAGGGAAAGGGGGAAATTACGCTGAATCAAGGAGGCTCCTAATTAATTTATCAGTCGGATTGAGCTCCGCATGCTCGCATTTCCAAATACACACACTGCGCTCGTAATTAACGAGGACTAGAAGTTCTATTAGTAGGTGTTTTTCCTTCCGAGAGGGCTGCTTGCTTGCTTGCTGGTTGCTCTCTCGCAGCACAAATGAAATGCCGGCGCGCGCGGCTGCTCTTTTTGTTTATCGAACGCTAATGACATTATCCGCGAGCACTACATACATACTCCGGCAGATTAGAGCGCCGGGAAGAAGTGCCACCGCTGCTGGAGAAGCAAAACTCAAACACCGGCATGTGCACATACAAACTCGCACACGTTATTAGCAGTCATTACATTACGAGTGTTGCCAAAGACGCAAAGACGAGCCCTTTCGCTGTCATTAGCAAAGCAGGCAATCAACTTTAGTGTTCTCCATGGTAGCAATTAGTTAAGATCTTCACTGGAATTTCGCAATAATGAGTTATTGGGAGCGCCTGAGTTGTATAAAAACATTTATTTACTTATCGCATTTTATTATAAACACCAGCTGTTTCGTAACGCACCAACATTCAAATAAATTCGAATAAATAAACAAAATTTTTTTAATAGCTTCTATAGACGAGGCTGAAAAGATTTCACCTCTAATGAAAAATTAATTATGCAGGCTGCTTGAGAAGTCGTCCCGGAACGAATCTGTACAAATAGAAGACGCCCGATCCTATTCTTCATTCTTCAGTGTGGCTCTCTCATTCTCTCTTGACAAAAGTCAATATTATTCTTTCCCAGGGAAACGCGCACACACGTTACTGCACGCACATCTTGTGTCGCCGCCGCCGCCGCCGCCGCCGCGCCACCCACACGCAATTCAAATGAAAGTTTCGATGCGAATGTGAACGGGGTTTATTTGGAGTGCAACGCAAACAGGGCCGCCTTTCAAACAAGTTAATCAGATCATGTAACAGATGTCCCAGTTGCGTCTGCCGTCGCCAAAGTAAGTCCAGCCGTAAACCGGCGAGTCAACTTGGTGGTGGAAGGTCAGTCCGGGCCACAACTGGCTCCTGACCACAGCCACCTGGCCCTCCTGCTCGTGTTGCAGCTTCCAGGCTGCAATAATCGACAAGTTAAAAATTGATTTGTGTATACAATAATATCTTCACCTGGAGGAAAATCGGTCTCGATGGTGTTGGTGGAGTCGAGCAGGGGGAACATCACCTTGGAGCCGCGCAGGTCCTCAAAGTGGACGTAGGAATTTTGGTCGGCCGACTTGTCAAACGGCAGGCCTGTTTCGAGGGCGAGTGAGCGAGCACAAAGGGAATTGCAAGATTAAATTCGTGGTTGGACGACGGGAATCAGAAAAAAAGAGGGAGCCCGCATCACCTTTGAACATTTTGTTTTTCATGGTTTGGTTGTATGATCCAATCAAAAAGGCGCTGCGAGGGATAATGGACATTTCGTTGTTTATGACAACCACCGCCGCGGTCAGCCGGTCCTCCTCTTTCAGCCGAACTTCTTGTTGGTCCTAAAACGAAAACAAGTGTAGAGCTTACAAGGGAGGAGGGCGAAATGATTGCACAAAAAATATATAAATGCCTTTTGAGAGGAGTGGTCGTGAGAAAAAAAATTGCAACTATCTTTCTTACCAATGGGGACATGAAGGTAAAGACGTGGCTGGGAATGCCGGTGAACAAGGAGGTGCAGTCGTCCAAGAGCCGCAGGGCCTCTGGCTCGACCCTGGGCAACCTGACCCAGTCAATCAGATCGTGGCTGCGGATTTGCCGTTTGTGCAACATCACTGTCTCTAATAAAGTCGAAACTAGTTTCGCGCGGCACGTACCTGTAGAAGTACTTAACGTTCCTGAAGCAGTCAGAGGTGAACCCTTGGAGGAGGAAGTAGTCGTTGACGATGCCGCTGATCCGTCCCCAGAATTTGAGCACCTTTAGTTTGTTCTCGTCCCGCAGCGTTTTTATAGACGAGCATATCAGGATTTTTTGCTCTGAGCTGAGAAATTCGCCCTGGAGAAAGATCGTGTCTGATTGGAAGCTGTCCATTTTTCCTAGATACAATTTGCAACAATTGACCTGGATTGCATTTCTTGAGGATAACAACCGCTCTTGAAGTTCCAACAATAAGGAGTGATTGTAAAAAATTAACCAAAAAGCCATCCATTTTTTATTTTAATATGACAGTCTTTTAATCGTTTTATTTTAAGGAGGATTGATACTGCAAAATCCTAGAAAATGCTTGTTGCCAATTAATGAACTCGTCCCTTAGGATTCAGTTCAAATAAAAATTGACCTAATTAAGTAACACTGTAAATTTTTTTAGAAAAGTGGCTGCTAAGGTTGCATGCTTTTCAAATGGTGAGGACTGTTTCCTTATTTTAAATCCTATTTTATAATATCACAACAAAGAGTTTCCCTGTTGGACAGATCTTGACGAGAAAAATCAAAATCTGCCAAGAAAATTTGCTCAAGCGCTGGAAATTTTAGAGAAAATTTTTTAATTTGAATTTTTACTGGAGCAAGGTATATTTTTTCGACTAAAGCAAATTGTAAAACAATTTTTTTTTAGCTTATTTTGCATCCAAAAAATCTAATAATTTTCAACTGTCACCCTGTATTGATCAACTTTAATTTTTTAACGATCATTTCTACTCCTCTGCAAGATTCAAATAATTACTACCCATTTTCACTCGTAATCTGCACCTTCTTTCAAGTTGTTTATACCTGTCCCCTTGCCACTGTGGTCTTGGGCAGTGGGCACTTTCACGAATTTATGCTTGGCACGCCGATCTCGTGCGTGGAGAAAATGGAACGAAAAATCAATTAAAAGTGCGGTTGGCTGGCTGGCTGGCACAAGCAGCACGCATAAATTCGGGCAGGCCGGTGAAAAATGTTTATCGCCACGTCGGTGGTATGGAAGTGGCCCTCCCGGCCCCCCCGCTCTGCGCCGGACCCGGTCTCAAATGGATTAGCCGAAGGATGGCAAAAATGAGGGGAAGCGACTTTGGGCGCGCTTAGCTAATGCCACCTGGTCACGTAATGGGCTTATGGGAGGCCCCGGCGGCTCTGTATGGCACAATATCATTAATTTATGGCCGCACTAATAGCCCTGGCGAATTATTAGTATTGTGCACGATGTGCTGATGTGCCCCCCAAACAACACGAACCGACGCTAAAATAACAATCAGCCGAGACAGCGGCGTGACTAATTCAGTTACAGCACAAATTACGAGTTCCTCGCCTTTTGGCCAAGCACTTGATGATTCCTTTTGTGTGCGAGAGCCATGCAGACACGATTTGCGAGTGTCGATCATAAACTGAAAATCAGCCAGCTTTTTGTTTGTAGAAATTTAATTCTAACGCGCGCGTCGGTACATTTTTCATATAATCGGTGAGCTCTCACGGAACAGACGATAGCCGGGGGCCGTTTAAAATTTATCGCAAAACTTTGTGAACGGAACGAAAAGTGGAGCCGCGTTATAAAAATGAAAAATGAGCGTGCCGGGCCTCGCTTCAAAAAGCGCGGCTATCGCAAAAAGCGTGCAGCATATATGACCAAATAATAATCGCCCGCCGACATGCACTTTTCATTTCAAGGGGGTGTTGCTCTTGCTTGCAACCGTCCTGGCTATTAATAAAATAAAAAGGCAGCGATCCCCTCGCTATCAAAAACATTTTAAATCTCTGACTGAGCAACAACACATTCTCTCGTGTGTGTTCACACCCTCTCTTCCTGCGGCCGACCATAAATCTGCGAAAAGCAGCTCGCGCAGGGCGGACGAATTCCTCTTTCGGCCGCCACTCCCGCTGATTTTTAATACTTTATTCCTCATCATGTGGTTTGGCCGTTTTAATAAAGACGCGAGCGCATTATTTATTGCTATATACGCTGTGAGTGTGTGCGTAAACATCGTGCTAGACACACTATACTCTCATTCCACCTTCACCAAGGGCAATTTTCCTTTTGGATAATGGAATATATTCATTCTTTTTATTTTGAACCTTTTCTCAGCACATCTCGTTGGTTATGAGCCGAAGAATAACAAAAAATATTTATTTTTGAATCAGCTTCGCGCAGCAATTGATTAAAAATTTAACAACATTAATTATATTTTTCAAAGTATGAATTAAAAATTAAGGGATATGCATAAATAATTTTTTATGGTCAAAATAATCGAGCACAGAATAATCTGTTTGAGGAGAATAATTGGTTTGTAAACGTTCAGCATTTTAATTATTTTGCCAAAGTGCCATGAGTGAAATATTCGCTTGTTTCCCCTCCATTATAAACGATAAATCAAAGCAATTCCACGAGTTGACCGTTGAAATTAATGAGTTTTTTTTGTTTTGCAATTTTTAAAATCGTCCACCGGATTCTCTGTTAACACTGACCACTGGAAGAGGGTGTAACTCGCAGGAATGTTGAAATGAGGGTGTGGATCCCGCAGAAATATTAAAATAAGAGGTGTGGAATGTGTCATTAAGTGCGGGAAAATTGTGTAGTTTTTAACTGACAATGAGAACACCCGGGAATTTTGAACGGAGACATTGTTCCCGGGAAAATTAAAACAGGAGGTGTGGCATGTGATGCAAAGTGCGAGAAATTCGCAAAATTTAACCGATTTTTTTTTAGCTAAAATCCTTATTAAAATATCGATTAGCTGGTTTTCAATAAACATTAAAAAACCTATTGACTAGCAAAGTAAACTTGTGAGAATCTATAATTTCCCTGTATTTTTAAAATGATTCAAAACACATTGATAAAAAGCAAAATTTTAGTCTGATGAATACTATTTTCATTATTACACTTGAAGTGCGGTCTAAAATTAATTTTTAATTCTCTTAACTCTTAATCATCCACACATACAATGTGCTAACAAAGTTGTGTGCAAATCTCTACACATGCGTCATTCCTCATTTCACGGAACCCACATGCGGGCTGACTGAGAGATTGATTTATGTTTTAATTAAATGTTCCCCGGCGGTACATATGTATTTCATATCATTGCGCGCGTCGAGAGCGCGCGCATATGGGCCCCGGCCCGACACTCAGCCAGTTGGGAATGAATTGCGAATAGAAAAACTGCTCTCTCGAGTGGCTCGAGTGGGTGTCGTTGAATAAATATCGCGTATGCTGGAAAGAGCGAGCGCGAGAGACGGCGGGATATCATTTTTATTATTCAAATCTATTGCGCGTGTCTGCGCGAAAATGTGCGAATTAATTTTCCGCGCCGACGGGATCCTGCCAGCGTCCTTTTTGTCCGAGGAGAGCTTATTATCGCGCTGAGCGAGCAAACGCAAAAGGAACGAAAAAATGGCAATGCGCCTGCCGCGGAGTTCGCGTATGGAGCGAAAAGATCTCTTATTTCAAGCTGCGTGAATCATACTCTCGCAGTGCTGCTCACTCAATCTGAACCGAATCTCTAAAACGCATTAGCTGCTGCCATTTTTGATCGCTTTGCCGGCATAAAAGCCAGCTGAATAGTCTACTCCAATTAAGCGAATTTGGCGACTGAAAGTTTTCCACTTGATCAATCAAAAGAAATACACACGCAGGGAATTTGCTTGAAATTTAAATTGTCAAATAGCTTTTAAGGTCTGCGCTGATTTACTAAGGATGGATAGCAGGCCAAATTCTGAAAGGAAAAAATTAAATAACGCGCTGTTGATAGTTTATTGGCCCTTTAGCTTTTTATTCAAACACGAAAATTCAAGAAAGAGCAATTCCATGTATACCTTTCTGACGGCTGCAACTGCTGCCCTGATCAAAAATGATTTCCCATACGAGAATTCAGTTTGACTCATGCTCTGCGATTCTAACGTCTTTAAATTATTTACCATATAAACTGGTTGTAATACATTTTCAATCAAGTTGCTGATTAAATAAATTGAGCTGTGCCCCCGAACTTAATAAACACAACCCGCAATAAAGCAGTGCTCCATTCTAACCCCAACTGCTAATTGAATGATGAGATATGAACCCTCCCTGCTCAGATTCCATCAGCTTACCTGTACCACATCATCCCCATCGCGGCATGCCAAGCAGACATAGCAAACAACGGAAAATCTCCAAGGTGCACTGCATCCAAAACAACAGGCAGCGCAGCACCGTGTCCCCAGAAACCGCATGCAGTGAAAACGTGAGCAATAAACAATCGGGGCGCGGGCACCCCTCTCCTGGAAATTCCACCCCGGCGAAAGCTGTGTACGCTGTACCTGCTGCCATTGTTGTATGCAACCCTTCTTGCTGGAATGGAGCGTGCAAATATAAATCACGCTACAGCGGCTCGCCCGTGAGACGCGAGACGTTCTCATTCGCCAGTGCAAATATCAGTTTGTTTGCCAGATGAAAGTAAAAACAGTGCGGTCCCTTTCCTCTCGGCCTGAAATTACGTTTTATTTTACACCAGAGAGCTCTGCTCTTAATTAACAAAATTATTCTTTCGAATTTATGTTCCCTCGACGACTACCAAAATTTTATTGAAGGCTGAAGTAATAATTTCGTTTTGAAAAATTGTCAGAGACTTGAGACACTTTATGTGACTGCAATGAAAATATTTTGGTATCGCGGCGTCCAATCAATTTTTCATGGCGAGTACGTTTTTGTGCCTGCGCGACAGGCAACAAAAGTCCTGAAATATGAGAGACGGCCGGTGTGCCGAAATATTCCGAGTTTGCTGGTCTGACTGTGTGTGTGTCTGCGCTTATTTATCAGCGGGAGAGAGAGAGAAAGAGATGGAAACTCCGCCTCGATATGTTTTACCTTGGATGTGTTGGCTCGAATTAGATCTGCTCGGATAAATCTTGCGTTCGGCGAAAGCAGCCGATACCCTGGATTAAATTTATATTCGCGACCCGCTCGTACGATCAGCCCTCTTTTTTATTTTTTTTTACACTCTTTAAATCGTGATATCGACATACGTATAAATAGGCGGCTGGCACTTCGTTAAATATATAACCGACCTTGCGTAATTCATGACACACAGGGTCGCTATTTATGCGACAAATAACAAGGCTCTTTCGGCCTTTTCAAATTCACGCAGAGGCAGGAAAAATATATTTTGCGACACCGCAAGTTGGATTCGCAGCAACAGCAGCAGCAGTAGTAAATCCCCTGAAACCTGGTTACCATTTCGGAAAGTGTCCTAACACTTGGCACGGCTCAGATGCAAAAAGCAGGAAGTCAGAGAAGAAGAGAGAACTATAATAAGAAGTATTCGTGACTGTTGACCTATGGGTGCACACACTGCGCAAATAATTCCCTGGCATCATTCCACGGTGCCCTTTCACACTCAAATGTTTGGGTTTTCCTTAGTGAGCTTTAATTCATTTAAAGACCGTCTTTGACGAAGTTTCTGAGCACACCAATCGACTCTTGAGAATCGAAATAGGTGAAGTTAATTTTTTTCCGACCAAAAAGTGCAGCGCGACGTGCGCAGCACAAGTAGAACTATTTTTCGCGCTGAACGGAAAAAATATCCACCTCACCTAATTTGACCCTCAAGAATCGATTGGTGTTCTCAGAAACTTCGTCACAGCTGATCTTTAATTTTTATACAGTGACATGGTCAAAGGAAGACAGGGAATGATGATAGGGAGGGAAAGACGCTTGAAACATCTCTTTGGCAGGATAAGAAAATTCAGAAGGCAATTAGGAAACTTTATGCAAGACAGACCACGATAAATAGGTTCCTTTAGCGTACGTACAACCCTATGCATCCTGAGGGCTAGGAATGCTAAAACGGCTCAAAAAACGAAGAAAAGAGACCAGACCCATCATGATTCCGACTGTACAACCTTTTTAAATTTGCGACGGCAATGATTTTTTGGATACACTCTCTGATATCTCTCCCTACAGGACCCATTCTGCGTTAGGCCACTTTCCGGCTGCCCCCTTTAGTAGGCAAGCCGCGTCAGACGCCGGGGTGCGAATGGCTGCGTGCATATCTCACTCGCAAGGGCGAAAATTAACTTTGCGGTGGTGGATTATCTATATTGGCTACGCGACCGCAGCGGCAGCAGCAGCAGCACGATGGTGGGTGGGACACGGCCGTCCGTCCGGGGCCAGTCGGTCCGTTGGTTGGCGAGCAGAAACATACAAGCCAGCAGCACTTGCCTGACACGCGATATCACTTACATTTGCATCTCCAGTTAGTTGTTCTCGCTCGTATATATACGGTTTGCGGCCTGGCCGGCCATAGGCAGGCCAGGGTGAGTGTCAGCTGCAGCCGTCGCTGCTGCGGTCGCCGCGCGTACATACAACTTTACACATATCCACGGCCGCCGCGCGTGCAAAGCCCCGGGTGAGCCGAGGAAAACGTACAATGCATTTCGTCCCACTCACAAAGAGCTAGAACATAGAGAACAGGCGAGCTAGCAAGTTCTGTTGCGGGTTCAGACCTTAGAGGAAAGTAATTTCAGTGATCAAATGAGTATAAATATGCAGAAATAAAATCTTTTTAGGTTGATTAAGATGATCTTAAAATTGATTGAAAAATATGACAAAATTTTACCAATTTATTGCGTAAAAAATGCAAGGAATGAATTTTTCTATTTTTTCCCAATGAAAATCTAAAATTTGCGGTCGGAGTGATCAAAATTTTATCTACAGAGCAAATTTTTTCTTTAAAATTACCATTTTCTCCCTCAATTTCTCTCACAAATTATCTCTGATAATTTTTGAAGTCGAGGTCGTGAACAAATAATTTTAGAAAATTATTAAAAAACCGAGGTGCAAAGATTGCCAGCAAGAAACAGGTAAAAAATATAGAAAAAAGCGGGTTTTACAACTGCACTGCATTTTTTGCAATCCTAGAGCGAGCAAAATTTTACTTCTCATGTTTTTGCAATGGGCAACTGTGGAGCTGTAAAATTTTGCATGCCAAATGAATACCGCCCTCGGGCCTTTATTCCGCTGAATTAAACTGCCAGCGAAACCAAATCTTGCTCTTCTTGTTAATTTGTCCGCTTTGGTCAGGACCAAAGTTTTGAGAGTTTAATCAAACTGTCCACAGTCAAGATAAGCTTCTCTGGTGGGCGGCCTTATTTCTGCGACCCTCGTCACGTGTCGCTCCGAATAGAACATGAGCATGGCTCATTCTCGGTGCGGTCTGCACTATCCGATGACTGGAATCCTCTGCTGCTGCTGCTGCTGCACGGAATCGAAAATGCGATTTACCCGTCTATGCGCACGTGACGCCAGCAGTTTTATTTGTTTTGAAAACCGCAAGCAAGCGAGCCGAAATCAAATTAGCCATTGCGCCGGTCCTTCTCCCCCGACGGCTCGCGGTTTGCCGGCGAAAAATCAAAACGGATCGTGCTGCTTTTCTTGATTCGCGCGCGGCAAACAAGGTTGGCTCGTTATTTTCATTTTATTTGGCGTGCCAATTCGGACGTGCGCCTTGCCGTGGGAGCGCAAATTGAATTTCGCGAATTTGATCTGCCTGCATGCGGTGCAGGTTTGTCATGTGTGCTTGGAGCCAGCCAGCCAGCCAGCGACTCTGCCGTCGATATTTTTCTCATTTTATATTTGGTAGTGCGCTCGCTCCGCTGGAGGACGCCCGAGAATTAAATCATGCCAGCCATCCAACGGGAGTGGGCATTCAGCCGGTGAATTTTTTTACCCAGCCGCAGCACCCATGCCGCCGAGTGTGGGTATATTGAGGTTTTCAATCAATATATCAAGCAACACTGGTTTCACTCCTATTTTGCATGGTCAAAATGAAAGAAATGCCATAATCAGCCTATTCAATCGTGCCTCATTAAATGTTAAAAGATGAGTGAATCACGACCGCTCAAACAAACTGGCTTGTTTGGAAACTTATCACTATATATGCCCACCACCTCCACCACCAAACGATGCTATTCAACGCAACAGATTGAATAGACCCGAATTGGAACAAATTATATAAATCACTCTTCCAACCTCTGATACGTGTTTCTAGAAAGAGATAAATGCCAGACATGAATATCGACGACTGTCCAAATTATTTTCGGAGCAATCCTCAGTGTTGTCAAAGAGGGTTTCGCCATTTCTATGAAGACTCTGTAAATTACAAGGAATTTGTATTGCAATAATTACAAAAGAAAAAATATCATACAGACCAATTGTGTACAATCAAGAATATTTAGCATTGTTGACTTTAGTAGTTTATTTGTGAAATTTAGCAACAGATTTCGATCCCTCTCGTTGCAATCTATTCAATGTTCGAAATTGGGAGGAAAAATTCCCTAAATTGTGAAATAAATCGTGATATTACAATAAGGAGACAATAATTTATGCTCGCACCTTGATTAGCATGCAAACAAAAATATTTTGGACTAATTTCTAAAAACATTTAGTCCTTTGAAAGCATTTAAAAATTGGAACATACGTTTAGAGGACATAATCCAAGCACAAAACTAATTCTCCATTCTCTCTGTCCCGTCTGTTGCAGGTAAGAACTGCAGGATTTGCATTCTTCTCTACCCGTCAGCTGGATTTCCGCTGAGCGCGCGCTCCTTTGTTTTCATCGCGCCCAACAAGGTCTTTTGCGAGCGACGAGTGAGTAAATAGACAGCAAGCGCGCGCGCGGCGCCTATTGTTTGTGACGAGTTCCCTGGGAAGGGTTTGCCTTAATTTGGGATGTTTCAATTTCCTCCTCGTCAGATTTGTCTGCAGCCAGTTTTCCCTCTCGCTCGTCTCGTCTCAGTGCATTGGAGCAGATTAAACGAAGCGCGCGCGGGGCGGCGCCGAGAGTAGTGCGCGCTTTTGATTTCCCAGGACGGTCTATTGTCCTTAATGCCATCACGTAATTAGGGCCCTCTGCACACTTGATCCCTGTTGGACTCGATTTACGCGGTGTCTGCAAGGCAAAACACTCGTCGCCAGGCCGAGAGAGCAGCTCTCGGGCGCCCGGCAGACGTACAACTGCACTGGCTTGTAAGTCCATTTCACAACGGCAGGCGGTCACCCGGCACCGCGATACTCTTACGCATTCTTTCGTGCTTGTCTTGGTTGGTTCGTGTAACCTATTTCTTCGCCCTTTAACAACGGAGGTTAGAAGAAAACAGCTCATGCGTTGTCTCGTATTGCGTTAGGGTCGCTCTCGCGGGATGTTTTCACGATGGAAGATAATTTACTTTCCGATTGCCGGATTCTTAATCATTGGAGCTGTTATTTTTAGACAATTTGTAGATGGCTTGAAAGAATTTTTTAATTATTTAAAGTGCGTAGTTTGCTTAAAATATTTTCTTCAAAGAAAACATTTTACCTTCTCTATTTTAGAGTACGTTTTTAGATGTATTATAGAGATTTATTTGCATTTTAAATACAAAAATATTGAAAGCTTAGTAAGATAAAGATGATTTGCTGAACTAACTAGTTAAGCACAATGATTAGACCTTCGGAACTTAACCAAAAATTAAAACGTTCATTTTTTGACAACTTTTCCATCGCCAAATCTCGGGTTCTAACCATCAGAATTTCAAAAACTGCACACCGTTCGACTCGTCTCAACCTCCCCTAGATGGTCAATGGGTTTTGGGAATGATATGATGGCCCACTAACCCCAATTTGCCTCTTTTCTACATCCGTAATTAAAATTTATTAGTAAACATGCAATTAAATTTCTATTTATTTTTATTTTTAAACTTTCCACCCTCTCATAAGGGTAAACGGTGGTAGTTTGGGGTAGATTTTAATTAGCTTAAAGAGAGTTGTGATCAGTGAACAAGTTTGCTGAAAGTGAAATCAATGCGATTTCCATCGATATTTCAATGCGTGTGGTGGAAGGGGGATGAGGGTTGATCACCCTCAACGCCCTTTAGCTATCTAGGGGTGGTCCAGACCAGTCGAATGGTGTGTAGTTTTTACAGTTCTGACTGTTAGAACCCAAGATTTGGTGCTTACAATCTTGGCAAAAATGAAACAATTTGTGCCCATCTCTTATATAAATATTGAAAACGTTAATAAATTACGAAAAATATGGTCCAGAGCGTTCAAATAGCCTAAAATTCTGTCAGGACCTTAGTCATGATTCAAAGCAACAAGGCTTATTATTTATTTTTAAAAGTAAAATCATGCTCAAAGATCGTTTTATGCAAAAACAAACAAATTAAACGGTTTGTAATCACTCTAAGACAGTTTTGGCAGATTTAGGCGGTTTAAGACGACTTCAAGTGTGGTTTAATACGCTTTAAATTACATGATTTGTGTTCATTTAACTGTCCCACAACGATAAAGAATAAAAATTGACGACTGTCTAAAGTTCACAACCCTTAATTAATCGGTTTTTCAATTTTTGGTTAGAGTCAAATTTAAAGGGTTCAAAAATTAAAGGGTTCTTTCGACACGCCCATAACGGTTCGACTGAATTTATCAGAGCAACCTACGCTTAACCTAAACAAACCAAACAGGGATATGTAGTAATTTTATAGCTTCTAATTTTTAATTAATTATAGTGGCTGTTATTAACGCAGATACTGAGACAAGTTTTATGTCGCAACGCGTCAAGCAGTCAGTCTTGCATGCCTTTTAATGCAACTCTGTGTGTTTGCTGCTGGTTGGATTTAATGGGCCGCTTCCACTGTTTGCCACACATGCGATATACAGCTCAGCAGAGTCCCGTGCATTATTGAGCATCCCTCGCGTCAACACACAGCTCTGGCTAATCAATGTACTCGCGGACTATTTATTCGCATTTGCACTCAGCATTATCTGGAGCTAGGCGCACACCGGCAAAAGGATTACGTCGCGCATTGACAGGTAATTACTTACTAATTCAACCTCACTGTGTCGGCTGCAATGAGTGATGAAGTGCACGGGCCGCGCATTAAACACGCTCACACGTCGCGCGCATCCCACCAGCAGGCAGATCATGCGGTCGAGGTGTGAAACGCTGTGTGCCGCTGAAATTATCTCGAGTGGACAGGCGTGCTGCGTAAAACAAATAATAATGAGCTCGCCGATGCCATAAAGTGCAGCGCGCAACTGCTGCTTCTATTGCCGCGGGACTTTTGTTTTCAGTCGGCACTTCTTAGCACACCGGCCGCACACTCAAACACGCTTTGATAACTGCAACGAGACGACCACTTTAAAATAATTGCACCGAGCTGCTTTGTAGCGCAGGTTAATTGGTCTCTCGTTGGATGCACACACCTTATCGGCGCAGGCTGTTAAAGAGGAGTATTTACTCGGTTTAACTCTTACTTTACTTTTTTATTGCTTGCAAATGGGTGGAGTAAAGGTTTATAAGTTCAACAGGTAATTATTTATTTTTTCTTTAAAATTTAATCATTTTCCCCTGCAAATAAAACTCTGTGAACACTCATATCTGTTCTGTCAATCATGCCTGGCAGCTATGATATTTTTTATTCGTTTGCCCGGCATGACATGGAAACCTGTTGAAAAGCCCAGTTTTATGGGGCTTGAAGAGCCGTCAAAGTCAGCAGCCATTTGTCGCCGGTGATGCTCACGCGAGTTGCATCAGCACACCTCGCCCATCTCGTTACGCATATCAGAGCACGAACGAGTGGCATATCCTGGCCGGAATGACACGTATAACAATAATAATAACGCGTGAGCCGGCTGGTCTGCTCTGCTCACAGTCAAAAAGCAGTAACTGTACACTATATATATATGCCGGCCGGCGAAACAAAGGTAAATAAGGGGTGCATTCGAGAGCACCCCTACGCCTGTTATTATTGTTACACACAGCGCACAGCATCAAAAACACTGAATGTAATTTTATTGGCAATGTTTAGGCACCGGAAGATTGTTAGTGTCTCCATGGCAACCACCAGGGTGGCAAAATGAGAGAGAGAGAGAGAGAAAGCCGACGACACACACGAGAGAGAGAGAGAGAGAGAGAGAGAGAGAGAGAGAGAGAGAGAGAGAGAGGAAGAAAGAGAGAAAAGCAACCCCCTAACCCGCTGATATGATTTGGAGCGATGCTGTCGGGGTTGCATAATGCGACGGGGGTTACTTACAGCATCGCAGCGAGAGTAAAAGCAGTGATCGTGCGCGCGCTGTCGCCGCACCGCCGCTGTGCCTGCTGTAAAGGAGTTGGTATCAGCAGCAAAACAGCTGCCTGAATTACGACACCGTAGCTCTTTCTGTCCTCGCGCTCAACCCTTCTCCTGAGCGGATGAGATTTCGGAGAGAGATCCTTTTTCATAGTGGCTCGGTAGACAGTTTAAGATTCGCTTGGCTGCAGACGGCGCGGCCTGTTAGAATCGCGGAAATGAGACTTGTCTCTCGTAAAAGAATGGCGGGTGTTTCGAAATTGGCAAAGCATCCATCTCGTCTGCGGCAGCATCCGCCACTTTACCCCTTAGTTATCTTCACCCAAGAATGCGTCTGATGCGCAGGGGGCGTGCGTTTTCGCTCGTCAAAGGGTTGCTTCAGCGCCCACACGCAATATTCGCCCTGCAGCGTGCAGGCATCATCGATTCTAATTTAGATCCTCGCCGGAGATATATAAAGTGAGGCTGGTGTGCTCTGCAGCGATTTTCCGCCCCGCCAAAAATATACTCACGCAGGCAAAAAGCCGAGAAAATATACCATGGTCTTCGACGAGCGGCAAAATGGTTTCATTTCTGCCACATTGTCGCTGCTGCCATTACCAAGATACATACATGTGATATTATATCCTGGGCGCGTGGGCCGCCCAGCAGTCTCCTTTTTTCTGCTTTTGTCGGAATCGTTATTGACATAAATGGCATTTGTGGGTTGTTCCAGTTTATCCAGGAAGATCAAGATTTTGTCAAATTAATTTGAAAAGCCGACGTCTTTGACAAGTGCGTCGACGTGTTGAATGTTTCGAGTTAAAATGTTGCAAAATGTAATCAGTCAGCAGACAAGCGCAATCAATTTCGGCGCAAATTGAACATCATTTTATTCGCAGACAAGGACAACGCGGAGGAGTTTTGAATATATTAAAAAGGTCTGCGCTTGTCAGAATCGCGCGCAGAGACCGCGTGCCTCATTCAATTTTCCGCTCGTTGCGCTGATAAAAAGAATTGAAAGTCCACAGCACATACTCGCATTAAATTTAATACACACAAAGAGCGCCAGGGTGACGCTGATAAAATTAAATTAAAACCGCGCGCGCGAAATGGTGTCAACTGCCAACAGAGCGCTCGACGGCCAGCTATTTTATCAGATCCGCCGAGCGGGACAAAAGTTTGGGTCCGCTCCGCTGATCTGATTAAAAGTGCAAACAAAAAGCAGCTTGTGGTCCGATCTCTCGCACACACATTCACTGAATTGAAAACGCTCATGCAGAAAAATTGATTGGGAAGCAAAAAGGGCACTTCTACTCATTAATTAAAATCAGTTTTTTGTTATAGCTCTGACAAAAAGGCTGAGATTGTAAATTTTTTGCGTAAAACAAAGAGAAATTACTTCCGTAATGTTTCAAAGAATTCAAGCACACAGAGTGGCAAAACAAAACCTTCATTATTTTAAATGTGCAGTGGTACTGTTTTTTTATTTTTCAATATTTGCCAGTTTCTTGCAGGCAATGTTTGCACGTTAGTTTTTAATAATTTTCTAATTATTTGCTCATGATCTTTGGCTTGAAAAATTGCCAATGGCAATTTGAATGAAAAATCTGCACAGTTGAGGAAATTTTGACCACTGATCCGACCGCAAATTTTAGATTTTCACAGGAAAAATTGAAAAGATTCATTTCTTGCGCAAGAAATTGGTAGAAATTGAGTGGTAAAACCGCAGTGGTGGAAAAACTGGGTGGTATTAAGCAAATGCAACCCTGCAAGCACAGCACCAACTTTTTCCCTGAGTTTGGAGTTTGCAAGTTGAATATATATCCATGCTCTTTTTTCCTCTTTGATCACAAATCGCCGGCAAATCAAAGCACATCGAGTTCCAATAGGGGAATAAAGTATATATTGAGTTAATTAATATCCTTCAGTTTGCAAACTTGTTAGCAAAGTCTTCTTTTGTGTTGGAGTTCATAATTGGGATTTCACTCGGAAGTCCAATAAAAGCAGCAAACACAATTGAAAATAATAAATCCAGCGGGGAGCAAGCACTCAAGTTTTTCAACCCGCTCGACGGAAATCCAATTAATAGGCGGCAAACTTTTTACACAGCGCCTTTGTCAACTGAGAGAAAAGAGAGAAATAATCAAAGCACCGCTCGGCCTTTTTTGTTTGTCTGGTGCGAGTTGTCGAAGAAGAGAGCTAGTTTTTGCGCCGTAAAGCTGGAAACAAATTTATTCCGAAAAGAAAAAAAAAATGATTCCACACCCAAGCGGGCAGAATGTGAGAGCGATCGACTGCCGCTTTCCCGGCCGGGTTGTTGGGCGGGGGTGCGTGCCGGCCGGCCGGAGAGTCAAAAGAGGCGCAGAGAGATTCCTATCTGCATGCAGCGTCTCTTTTTCACCCAATATTTAATTAAAGACACTTCATACACAACAGCACACGACGAGATAAAGGCCGCAGCAGACAAAAAGCATCGCAGGCCGTAATGAACCAGCGTGTTGCATACATTTCGGCGCTGTAATTGCGATTATAATAAATTAAAACAACACTCATCACGATCTCCTCGGGTCATGCGGCATAAATTATGTATGGATCATCGGCGTAGCGTTTTTCTTTTGCATCGCGAGTCATTAAACGTGTGGGCTGTTTGTGCACAACACTTTGTGCATAATTATCTGCAAAGCCAGGTGAGCCCCGGCGAACTAATGAGTAATCGTGTTCGAGCCTAATTAATTAGACCTTGAGTTTGCTCCCAACAACGAACGGTCTCGAACCTCAGTCAACACGTCCGGGCCGCTGCTGGATAATATGTGGCTGGCTGGCTGGATGGCTGATCTCCCTCCGCTCGCAATGGTGCATGTGTGTGAATTGATAATGGACCGCGCCGAGCAATCGTTTGGCCTGTTTGTCCGTGCCGCTGTTTGGCTCCTCGTTTATGCTGTGTACATGTACTGAATTAGACAAACGAGACTTCTGCTGGAGCGGTTCGCTACTTGCGATTGTTTTGCTTGGCCCGCCACGTAAACAACGTTCGACCCTCCATAATATATGATTGGCGTGTGCAAACTGCTGAGCAAACTTGCTCACATTATTATACGCAGTTGCGACTTTTGATGTGTTATATCAGGAATATTCTGGCAAATGGGTATCGCCGCGGGTCGATAAATATTTGCCTCCGCATCTGGGTATATTGACTAACTCAACCGTTTTCCTTTAAATATATACATGGGTGAATTCGCATATTTTGTTTTGAACAATGTTTCTTTTAGTTTTTTACAGGGCAAATTATTCACAATGAACATTTTTTTAAAAATTTTCTTGATATTTAACGAAAATAGTATCTTAGGAATTAAAGTCTTTCCCCTCAGTAACAAAAATTAAATTCATTACAGCGAGGGGATATATTCAAATGATAGTTAGAGTAAATGAGTTTAAAAAAAAATCTTTTTGCCTTTTCTATATTATCCAAAGCTTAAATTTCCCAGGTTTTACCGTTTAAATTTTTCAGAAATGATTTAAATAAATTAAAAGTTAGCATGCTAGTTAAAAACTGTCTCCCTACTGTAAAATCTCGATTTATTCCACAATTCAGGAGATTTTTCCTCAAAATTCGCACACCGTTGAATTGGATCGCAACTAGAAGTATCTAAAATCAAGCTAAAAAGTTATTGACGTACCGAGAAATTCGGTAAAATAATACAATTTATCAAATAATAAACTCAATGACGTACTTTTTATAGTTGTTAATTTTTGGCCTCTTCTACATACTTTAAAAAGGTGAAACAGTGGTTATAAACATTTCTGTCCCAAAGTTTTCTCACTTGTATCTCAATTAATTCTCTTTTATTTGAGTCACTGATGCAATCTGCTGCAAAAGAGGAATCGAATTTCACAGCAGGTCGAGCAATATTTCACAGCTGACGAGATAAATTATTTATCGCCACTTGGAAACAAAATGCGCGTAACTTGATTAGTGCGCTCGCGCCGGCAATATAACGAGCACGCTTTAGCGCCAGACTGGCGCAAACAACCGTGCAAAATGTCATCAAGAGTGTAGAGGACGTGTACACATAGCAATCTAAAAGGAAAATGCAGTTGCGGTCCAGTTTCCATCACACATCATTAAAAACGGCCGGCTGGGGAAAAGTACGTGACGCGAAGCGAAAACAGCGCGCGTTTGCCTCGGATAATGGACAGAACGAAGTTTTGCGCGCGCTCGGCGGAAAAGTATACTTTACAGGGGAGTTATGAAGTTGGCGGCGGCCACCGGCCACCACGCACAACGCGAGTACACGTGCGGTACGTGCACTCGCAGCAAGGTTGGTCGGCCCGTTCGTCATCATTAGCCGAAATGCGCGCCGCCCGACCACAATTCAAACGGATTTTGTATCTCTCTTTTGAAAGAGTTAACAGGCGATCGACCCGCTCCGAGTTAGCCGCCTAACGATCGTGTGTGTGCAGTCATAAATCTGATTTTATGTTGCTGCGATCATGCTGCTTTACTGGCGAATGTACGTGGAGGTTCAAATGGACTCAATTTGCGGAAGGAATGGCGGTAAAAGATTTGATTGACTCTCAATCAAGCAGTATTCTCCAGTCGACTTGTTTGATTAGTACAAATTTTCTTTAAAGCAGCTGAATCCCTCGGTCAAAAATACGACGCTAATTGTAAGTGCCGAAAATCGGCGGAAACGTGTACAAACTCACGTAGGCGATTTTTGGTCTGAACCTATATTGTAAACTAGAACGCTGGCGACCAATCAGAGAAGAAAGATTTCGGTTTCATGCATATCAAAAAGATCGCACAAAATCGCATACAACAAATCAAAGAGCTGAACAACTCTCTAATTGGCCTAAGATGGAGACAGCAGCGCCACAGTGACAGCCAGCGAAAGCAAAAAGGCAGGTGAACAAGTAATAATACCTTGCAGCTTGAATCGGTTCCACTAGCTGTTGCTGTGGCGCTGCTGTCTCGATCTTAGGCTAATCAGAGAACCGTTCAACTCTTTGATTTGTTGTATGCGATCTTGTGCAGACCAAAAACCAGCATAGTAATAGGGATAATTCCTTGGACCGAGTTTTTGGTATTAAAAAATACTAGTTTTCTTGGCCGAATTTTTTGATGTGCGTGAAACCGAAATGTTCGGCGTCAAAACAGCCTAAATCGGCCACCGAAGAGGGGGGCGTTGCCGAGGGAATACAATATGGCTGCGCATCACGCCCGCTATGAGTGGGGAACAGTATGCACTCTTGCCTGCCATGTCCGACATTTCGGTTTCACGCACATTAAAAAATCTAGTATTTTTAATACCAAAAAACCCGGTGCTAAAAGTCTAAGGAATCATCCCTGTAGATATATTAAATCAAATATCCCCTTCAGGAACTGATTGGCACCGTCAAAAATGATTCCAGTGCTCGCATGACCAGATTTTGCACACAATTTTTGCTCCCGCGATCAATAAATAATGCATTTCCATCCGAGTAGAGTCCACGCTGTGCTCTCTCACTCTTTCATCAGCGGCTGAAAATCGATTCGCCGCGCCGGCACTGCTGGATTCGTTTATTCTAAAGAATGTGCAAACGACGCGAACGCCGGCGAGCCGAGCTGATGCAAATAAGCGAGAGAGCGCATTCAGCACCATTGTCATCTGGACCATTAACTAATTGGTGCCGGCCAGACTCATATTTTATTCATAAACCCTGTTGACACCATATTTGCAAAACTTGTTGTTGCACTCGCCAGCTGAGAATATCGCTTGTACACGCATTACATGCTGAAATCTGTTCTTGCGTGAAATAATAAGTGGTACTGAGTTTCGTATACTGAATACATTTAAGAGCGAAGGAGCGGATTTTATACATACAGTGTCGCTTATTCCGAACCAAGGGCCAAATCATATACAGCGTTGACAGGATAATTGCGCGAAACAAAAACTGTGATTATATCGAGCCGCACCACATTCTTGCGAGTAACGCGAACGTGCGTCTGAACTGTCTGAAAGCACCGCAAACCCTGGCAATAATAAACTGGTTGCATTTTTGGAGTGCAGCACTTAACTCCGTTCATCGTTTTCCCATGCGCCGCGCGGGTTTGTTTGTGTGGACATCTGTCCACTCCACTTAATGCCGCATGTGTGCCTCTACCTACCTGACAGGTTAGTCAGCGTCGCCTCAAAAAACGCGGCTTGATTTATCGACCTTGGAGCGCGCACCGATTATCAAATCGAGATGGCCTGCCCGCCGCCGCTGCTGCTGCTGCTGCGCGTTTAATCCCCCAATTCAGCCTCCAAAGACAAAAAGCGAGCAACAAAAGATCCAAATCGAAGCGACGCGCCACCTTTGGGTTCGGCTCTCGTTAAAAATTTATTCAATTGTGTCCAAAAGTTGGAGAGCGCGGCCGGTTTTTGTCGTCGCTCGACTCGCAGCGCTATGGGACTGGTGGCTTACATATATTTTGGTGAGGCGGGCGCGACACAAAAAATTAAGGCTACTTTTTAACGACACGCACACTCGTTGCTGCTGTATTATTATTGAATTCCTTTGTCTCGAAATCTGCCCTGAATTTCAATGCCGCCGTCGGGAGCGCTGTGCGGCTGCCAAACTTTTTCAATAATGTCGCCGAGCCTTTTTGTTGGAAATAAAAGCGTTGCTGCGCGTTCATTCGCGATTCGGCTGCCGTCGAAAATTTCATTTAATTTCATGGAAATCAGCCTTTTACACAAAAGTGAGTCTTGTGTCGCTAGCTGTCCAATGTTACACCGATTTTTTTACTCCGCCGCCGCTCGAGTCAAGAACTTTTGATCGCAACTTGTTGTCGTGTTTTCTCTGCTCCTTTGTGCACTGCGCTCTTTTCTGAATGTTTATAGATAGCTCTCTCGAATCACAATACTCCCTTTCGAATCTTTTTGATCTTAATGAAAGCCTTACCTGATTGTGAGCATCGCCGCCCACGCGAAAAAATCTAAGCATGATTTCTGCTTGTAATTAACCAAAGTTTCCAGTCAAATGAGAAACTGGATATATGTGTGCGTGTCAAAAATTAGCGCAGCGTCCTGGCTCAAGTTACCCTGCTTAGGGTGATTATTCAGTGGCACGTCGGCGTGGTGTGCGTCGAAGCGGCCAGGCTACAAAGGAAGGTGAAATGATAAATGATGGCGGACCATAGCGGAAACAAAGAGAGCGCCGGAAATTTGAGCTAACCCAGTCAAGTGGCGTCGGCTGCTGGCTAATCCAGCATGAAGCGTGTACACATGCACAGGCAAGAAAGCAGCGAAATTCACCTGGAGTCGAGCGTCGAGCGCGGAGCGCGGCACC
The DNA here is from genome assembly GCF_949628265.1 of Cloeon dipterum. NCBI lineage: Eukaryota > Metazoa > Arthropoda > Insecta > Ephemeroptera > Baetidae > Cloeon > Cloeon dipterum. The sequence continues at coordinate 3,751,450 of NC_088790.1, read as the reverse complement.
GAGACTTCTTTAATAATGCACGCCGGCTAATCAAGCGTGACACACACTTTGTGAGAGCGTGGGGCCGGATTTGGTTGTTATTTGGGCAAGGTGTGGGCAATTGAGACATTAATTGGCAAAAAACGCATTCACCTTGGAGCCAAATGACTTATTCATGATGATTCAAGGATTCGTCGAATACATTGTAAGTGTGTGACGCCGGTCCACTTATTTTCAGCCTGAAATCTCATTGCGGTGCGGTAACCCGCTCATTATCCGCCATTCGGGGCCCGTGGTAAATAATATCGCAAAATCATGCGGCCGCAGAACAAAGTTGGGCTTTTGCAACGCAAACACGGCTTGTTTGTATTTGCTGCGCCGTTGTCCGACCAATTGAAAAGCCATCATCGCGTGCTCCTCTCCAAATAATAAAACTGCGCCCCGCGCGCGGCGGTTGCGTTGGTATTTGTATACGTAATGCACAAAGAAAGGGTAAACATTCGGCTGAAAGGGCGGCGCGGAATTCATACACGTCATTTGAACTTTATTTTTTGCCAAAGGATCCGTCCTCGAAAAGGCAAATATTTGGTCTGACTGCAGACCGATTCAGGGTCAATAATTAATTCACACACACAGCGACCGCACCGTTGCGGCCATTGTTGCTTCATTTTGGTCCAGCTGGGATGCAATCAATTCGCACATACGCCGAATTTGCAGGTCGAGCAATCAGTCCTGTTGGCCCGCGTTGCCGCCTCTGTTCGGCGCACACCGCACACAGCAATATTGCATCCCTTTGACAACAATTTCGGCTCGCCTATGGCGCGCACACACACACACACACACAAACTCCATCCAATCAACGACATGTGTGGCTCTGCGGCTCTGAATTTACGACCTCGTATACACCCTCAGTAAATGACTATTTCGGAGGTGAGCTTCATTGCGTTCGTCTATATAAACACACTGCATTTTTTAATTTCAAGACTTGCCTCTCGCATTCGTATGAGTGTCAAAGGCAACGGGACCTCATACTATGGTCAATTAAATGACTATAAATGTTAGAATAGAGCTATCGCCTGGTTTTCGCACCCTTACAGCTGATTTAGGGACAAATGTCAGGCTTTTGGATTAAAAACCACGTTGCGGGGAGGCGAAAAGTTGGCCACGATTGGTCCCAAGCTCCTCTGCGGCAGCTTGGGGACCCCGATGAGCTCATGTACTTAGCAGAGGTTCTAAAAAAATATAAAAAGATTAATTAAAAACTTTTCTATAAGAAGAAATAAATGATATTTATTCTCTGCACTTTTTAATATATCGCTCAGTGGCATCGCTCTGCGCTCTCGGTCTGGATTTTCCAGAGCAGAAAATCGGGAGTGAAAAGCGATGCAAATTCCGCGCAGCAGAGAGCGGCGTGCATCTGAATGAGGCAATTAATCACAACGAGCACAAAGGCCGGCTGCATAGTGGAACATAAAACTGCGCGCGGATGCTTAATTTACAAAGCGACGAGGAGGAGGTGGGAGCACACAGCGCGCGAATTCCACATCGTCAGACGGACATAAATACCAGATTATGAAACTAGAGTGTTGTGCACAGCGAAAGACGAGAGTGTGTGTGTACTCTCCGCGCCGACCGCCGACGGAGAGTTCAAATTTGTGTGCATGCATGCACATTCCCCGGCTCGGTGGCTACAATTGCCTTTTGTTTCGCGGAATATAAAGTGACCTTTTTCAATGGGGAGTCAATGGTGGAGCAGGCCGATGCAAAGTTCATTCGACTTTTGAAGCGCCGCGCCTCAAAACACACACGGCCACTTTGGTGTGCGCGCCGTGTCACAATGGACTGCAGACATGACATTGTCGGGCTCATTTGCATAATAGACTACACGGACAAAATATTTTACCATCATTCATTACATCACACCGGGTATTGAGGAATTCCTTCCTTTGCTTGTCAGCACTTCAATTGTCTGATCCGGCATTTATTTAGATTTTTAAATGCCGCAGAAGAAGCAGAATTTCACTCTTTGAAATAGCTTTTCGTCAGCAGCTCAGCAATGAGTAAAGTCTGGCATTTTCAACGATCGCTGATTCCTTGATATTCGTCAATTTAATATTTTTTATTAAAGGAAAAAGTGAATAAACCTGTTTTTTTGTTTGTCGTTGAAATTTTCTTTCACAAAGGTATTATGTGAAACAGAAAGCGAATACTGCTGTGAAAAAAATTCAGAAAGTTAAGTGCTGTACGCAATTTTCCTCCCTTTCGTCGGAAAATCCTCGTTCGAGGAATATCAAAGTGAGCCTCTGTGTGTGTGTTAACCTACTTTGCTAAAAGCCGAGTGGTGCAGGGAAAAATTCTGCGAACTCGTTTACCGACCCCGAATGCTGATGCAATTAAGCCTTGAGAGTGAATATTAGTACGGTGCAGGTGGCATTAGGGGATTTTACAAGACATGCCGCGACATTTAAATGCAAGCTGCGGAAGGTGAATTCATCGGCCGTTGTTAATTAGCAGGAGCTACTGCTTTTTATCATTCCCACACAGCCTGCATAGTGCTGGCTGCTGCTTTTTATGTATTTTGCATAATGTGCATTTTAACATTTTACGTGGAACGGAGGCTCTTGGTATTGTACGCTGGCTGCAAAGAAGGCATTTATAGAGCCTCATGTTTCTTACATGACAAGAGCTACAACGTCCGCGCCGCAGCAATGAAACTCGGTATTGGTGAATTAACAAGTGTGCTTGTACGAAATGAAAATGAGAACTTGCATGTACACGGTTGGTTGGAGGTTAAAAAATGTGCGCTGCACTTTTCCTGCAATTTAAGAATGAAGGACTCATACGATAACAAATATATTGCCTGTTAATAACTATCGCGCTTCAAGAGCCAATAAGATACACGGTCTCTCGAGCACAGAAAGAAATTGTTGTTAGGTCTCAGGTGATAAATACAGGATCATTATAGCACTTCGAAAGCGGCCTTGATTGTGGTGGAGATCAGACTCATTTTTTACGACCAGAACTGAGAAATTTAAATCATTGACTATGTTTTTCTGAGCTTCTCCAATCAAATGAACACTAATCAAGCAATTTTAAGCAATTTGAACCATACCTAAATCGACTAATTGTAAGCCATTTAAAACTGCCAAATGCGTCATAATCAGATTCAAATCAATGGAAAATTGATTAATTTTGCTTCTTGTTAGATTTTTTGTCCAAACATGTTTTAATACCATGCAAATTTAGTAAAATTGGGTTGGTTGCTATTTTTAGACCTGTTGAAAACAGATAAAAACTTCCTAGCTTTGGTTAAAAGATTTTGAAAAAAATTATTTAGATTTTAAAAATCCGGCAAAGAAAATGCTGTTTATCTTGATCATGGTAAAAATTCACGCCTTGTCCATTTGGAGGTGATGCAAGTGGCATTTAAAAAAGCGTTTAATTCATATTCGATAGAGAAAATCGTAGTACGTTTTCTTTTTATTAAAAATTTCATGCGTAAGAGAAAATAAAAAAGCTTCAAGTTATTTCAAGTTCTTGCATTTGGTAAGATTTCCCTTTAAAATCAAAGTTTACTCCTTGATATTTAGATTTTCCGTCAAAAAAACTAAATTTTAAGATTAAAAAAGTGTAGATGATGTCCTGGAAAACCGGGTTAACTGACTAATTTGTACTAAAATCATTCGACTAATACCCAAAAAGGTCTAAAATTCAAAGTCCTCTACCTATCACTTTACCAAGTTTGGCTTTGGAGAGGTCAAAGGGGCTTGGTTTTTATCCCAGCTTTCCAATCGCATTGAGGCAGGTTCTGCCTCCAAATTCCGTACATACACCGAACGCACAATAAAAGCAGTGAATTCATTCGCAATCGAGCAAGGATGAAGCAGTAAAACGACGTGAAATACTGAGCGTTGAAAATAAACAAGATTCTCGTGTTCAATGGTAATCACGGTCGTATCATCTTCATCTCGCTCGTTGGCGAATGAATTCTGCATTGGCTCATTTTCAACAGAGAACGCGCAAGCATAAATTACTCGATAACAACGCAAATAAAGGGAGTGATCTTTTATAATAAAAATTAATTTTCCTCGCTTGTCTGCTTGCATGGAAAATTGATTTTTTTTAAACTCTTGAGGTTTAGTAAAACCGCACGATTAAGGTGTTATTATTTCAAGACAAACTGTTGAAACTTTGCGATTTCTGCTCGCGAAACTTGAGCAAAATTCACAAAACGTATATATGCGATGTGATTTATTAATGACCGACGCAAAACTTTCCGCCTTGCTCATTTTATATTTTAATGGCTGGCTTTTTGCGCTCAAAAGAAGACGCTCACACACGCATGCTCGGCGCGAAGAGGGAGAAATAATTACTTTCAATTAAAACGACTTTATTCCGCAGATAAAACAGAACCACTCGTGTCGCATATAATATCCTCTCAGAGCTTGGCGAATAAAATTACGATAAGCAAATAGCGGTTGCGCAGCGTGCAGAAAGAAAGAAAACTCGGCGCCGCGCGTATTATGCCGTGTGTGTGTTGTGTTCGGCTCGAAGAAGAGAGCTTTATCACCGCGGAATGTGTTAATAATTCATTACGAAAAGACAACACACGCGATAGCTGCAGCGCGCATAATCCTCTTTCGCTTCATCAGACACTCTTCGAGTCGGGAGAATGATTAACGGAAAAATAAGAGCGCCTCTCCCTTTACTTGAATTTATTTATGCCCGACACACACTGGCAGGAAAACTAATATTCCTGCTCTCTTAAGCCTCGTTTAAACGTATTTATTTATTCATTCCGTGCAGAGGTTGCAAATAATGCGAGATTAAAAATAAATAATATCGTTCTCGCACCTGTGCTCTGCCCGCGTCCGTCGACGAGATATATATTTTGTAAATGCGCGTCTCCAGGAGGCAACTTAATACCTCGCAACCTGCACGGGGTGTCAAATATGATCAGTTCTGACGCTTTGGCTGCAGGGAATTTGAATTTGTATCAGATGCACATCAACAAAGACGGCTGCAACGAAAATTGAGCCTGACCACGGTCTATTTTTTGTGGGAACGCCAAGATAAGAGGCTTGTTGAGTCACCCTCCTGTCAATTTTTTCTTTACCAACATGTCATTCCACTGACATTGTGGCAACTACATGTTCTGTTCAAATTTTAATCTATAAATGAATGAAACAAGATGTTAATACCGATTCAAAGCAGTTAGTATCATGTCATCCTAAATTAATTCATTATATTAAAAGCTTTTGTCATAGTCAAAATGCTTTTAAGACTCTTGACTGCAATATTTATGTCATGGTCAAATTTTGCAACTGCCCACGTCGTCTTGTGTTGAATCCATCAACAAAAGAGCCGGTACGAATTAATCTCATAAAAACTCACAGAGGCAAGTGCAAAATGGATTCTTTAAGACAAAGTGAGTTTAAAAATTAGTTACGCAAATAAATAAAATGTACAAGTGGTGGCGTCTGTTTGTTCATTACTCTCCAAGTCATCTCCAACTCGCGGAGCGTGAATTATTTCCAAAGGTGTGATTCCAGGAAGAAAAAGAGTACTTTTATTGGCGAACGAGCGAGTGGAACTGTCAGAGACGTTTGCCCATATTTCGCGCGGCGACAGGGATGGGCGACATGCATACGTTTGTAAACTGATAAAAACAAGAAGAGGAGTCGAAAAGTTCCATCCGTCAGCAACAAGCATGCATGTCTTCTTGGAGTTTATTTTATTCCTCGCATGCGAAAGCGGAAAATAAAGAATTCGCCGCGTGTGTGTGTATGCCTAAGGTTGGCTCTGGGAATAAAAAAATCAGCATTACACGTACACATTATATGACGGTGTGTGTATACTGGCTGGCCGTCGGCCGACTCCCACAGTAGTGTGTAGCGATGCAATGTAAACCTTGACCAGCAAACACTATACAGCGCGCAGCACAAACAACAAAAAGGAGACGAGAAAAATCGACGCCGACCAATACTTTATTGGCCCGCGGGAGTGATTTTACATCGCGTCTATATAGAGGCTGGCTGCTCGCTCTCTGTTGAGGCAAATTTCCCAGAATTTCCAATGGAGATTAAGTGGCTTATTGGATATAACATTTGAATAAGACAATAAATCTCCAATAATTAGGATATTATTACTGAAATGCCTTAAATTTAATTTAATAAATTGACAGTGCTTCCTGAGGGTTGAATGAGTAAAGGCTGTTGAAAATCGCATGGGTCAACAATTCGACATGACGTGCCAAAAATCGACAGAATCATAAAAAACCGTTACTTTGTTGGTTTTTTAGCAAAGAAAAACGCCTGTGACCAATCAAAGAGGGGAGTGGTTCTCTGATTGGCTTAAGATCGAGACAGCAGCGCCACAGGGACGAACAATCATTCTTGTTGCTTTCGCTGGTCATCGCTGTGGCGCTAGTGTCTCGCTCGCAACGGGTCCAATCAGAGAATCGCTCCATTCTTTGATTGTTCACCGGAATTCTTGTGGCACATTTGACTTGAAATTTCAGGAGGGAAGTTAATTTCAAATTAAGAATTGCTGTATTGTTGATCATTTGGACCAACAATTTAAACTGGATGCCTACATCTTTCAAGAGGTTTTGTTTTTTAAATTTCGAATCGCCACTGATTGTTAATAAAACTCAAACTGAAATTTTAGAGATCACTCTGGTGCACAGAGTTGATTGGTATGGATAGGTCGCATGGTGCACAGAGTTGATTGAGTTCTCTAAACACTAACAACCGAGTGGAGCCACAAGCCATTTGAACTCTCTGGTGCATCTTGTCTGTTCATTTTCTCCGCTCCATTGCCGTGCGCATTGTGTTGTGTGCGCCACGACTCATCATTCAAGGCCCATGAGTAATTTGCAAACCCCATTACGGCCCAGGCTTGTTGGGTGATGTGTGTTTGGCGCAACCACATAATACTCACATCGGCTGTGGATGCGAATGTTATTAATTTCAGGCCACGCCTCCGTCACGCTCCGACATAAATCTTAGTCGGGATTGTGCGCCACCGCTTGTGCCCCTTTTATCTCCAGCTCGGTGATTTTTATCACTTTTCCTCATATACCTGCGAATGTAGAGTGGAGACCAGCTGTTTGTTTTTTTCGTGCTTTTATTAATCCAACTCGACATGCCGGCGGCGCTCTCCTGGCGCTTTGCCTCCAGAGCTCGCAGGTAATTAAGAAAAGCACAACATTATATTCCGCACGAAATATACCCAAGTTCACGACCCACTTTGTCGTCGTTTGCGGAAAGGGAAAATTTAATCAGCGGGGCGCCCCAAATGAGGTCAAAAATGGTGACTGAGTGCGCCCTTTGAGCCGGCAACGGGTGAATAAAAGCGGCTATACGGTGAATGCAACCCCTCAGGCAGCTGTGCCCCCTTCTCCTCGCCGCCCCCAGAGAGAAAGAGAGAGCACGCTTTTACCTTTTTCCGCGCACCGGTAATGGAAAAATAATTTATCAAACGCACACTTCTCCACTGCTGCTTTTGTATTTTCCGATCAATTTCCCGAAGGTCAAGTTAGCCGTGGTGATAAGTTTCAGTGCGTTTGCGGTGTAGTGTTGCATGTGATAGTGACAGGCAGCAGCCCTCCATCCACTGTAGCCTCTCATCAGCCGGCTGAGTGTAAAAGCAGCGCGCAAAATACGCCCCTGCTGCCTGCTGCACGTAAATTGCAAAAGGGCTGAATGTGTGCGAGAGAGTCGTCGTTGGATGGTATTGATTGGAACGCGGGGCAGCTCAATTCTCCGTGTGCACTGTCGAGAGTTGCACGTGGATGAACAGTAGTATATAGTGCTGAATGCTTGCGCAAGTCGCACCGGGATGCAAAATGCGCTGAATAGAGAAGGCAAAGTGCATCTCAATAGCAGCGATATGTGAGCCCAACGCCCTATAAATTATCGTGGCATGTTATGACGCAGGGTCGTTGTGCTACGCGTCCAGACTGAACTGCAATCGGATCGACAGCACGAAATTTTATTCAGATGAAGGCTAAGTGCTTGCAATATTCATCAAATGAGCACTCGCAGATAAATTGGTTTAAATTAACTTTTAATTGTACTTATAAATCGATAGAACAACTCTTTAGCTGCAAGTAGACACCAAATAATCGGTAGCAGAACAAAGGGGGGGGGGGGAGAAAAATGCGTTTGATGACATTTCTGGGAGTGATTTTTTTTCTGTGAAGGTTATCCACACACAAAATCCTATTTTATACACACATTTACAGCATTTTATCTCTAAGGATGTGCCAAAATATTTTATTGTTGCTTAAAATAGACTGATATATCAGATATTCAAATCGATGTCGAGGCAAAAATTAAAATAAACTGTTTGCCAATCAATTTTAAGGAGCGAATAATCGATATCATCAGTGTTTCTTTTTCACTTAAAACGATATTCCACAAGAAAACCGTTAGAAAATGATTGAATTTTCTGAAATAACATTGCATGTATCAAAATTCGGAGATTCTCTATGAGCAGCTTCAACTGGGGGAGCGCGTAACTTGCGGAAATTTTGAAATGGATCAACGGAAAATTATGCAAGAAGACGTGGCACGTGTTGTAAGGCGTGGGAAAATAGTTAAGTTGAACGTTTTAATTAAGAAGTTGCGGGAATTTTTAAAAGGGGCGTTGTTTCCCAAAATATTATGCAAGAAGGCTTGGAATGGGCTGCAAATCGTGAAATTCGACCTTTTTATTAGAATTTTCAGCTATAATCATGTCTAAATGATCGATTTATTGGTTTCGCATAATAAAAATCTATTTTAAAAATGCGTTAGAATTAATAAAAAGTCATGACTGATGGTCCAACCTGCGGCCACAGAAAAATAATTCTTAGTTAGGTCTTTCACCTCCACTAAATGTTGTTATTGTTAAGCATAAAATGCCTTTATGTCTCCGCTACCATTCAGTCTGTTCATGGTGTGGCGTCAGGAGCAGGCGAGTGTTTCATCTACTCGACGCGCAAACACATTTATTTTTGCAAAGTAGCCCGTTCATTGTGGTGTTTCCAGTTATAGCCCTCTTTGAAAAGATAATGTAAAACGTGTTTCGTTTGACGAGTTCCTTTTTGCGACTTTTATGCTGGATTAGATTAGCATTTTCTTCTCGCGTTTGCAGCTAAATTTATCTCCAAAATGCAAATTCACAAAGCCACCTTTTGTTGGCTTACGTTGACATGTTGGAATGTTTGGCTGCATTGTGCGTATCCTCTCCAATAACTTTCGTGATCACGACGGATGGACAGCCGAGTAAATAAAGGCAGCAGGCGTTGTATGTATTGAAGAAAATGCGCCCTGGCCGAGAGTGAGCGATGATAAAGGATAAATAATGATGATGGCCACGTAATGATAGACTCTAAACTGCCAAAAAATTAATCAACATCGTGTTTCTCGGCCGTATCACGGTGTCATTGTGTTTCCATCTCGAGAAAGAAAGAGAGAGAGAGAGCACGGCCATTATGCAAATCTAATGACGCCGCTTTAAATAAATTGCCTATTCAATTTTTGGTCCGGATCATTTGGTCTCGCCGTGTGTCTACGCGATAATAAAAATGCAAAGTATACTCGCGCGCAATACCACCTATTTCATTTGAATAAAATATATAATATCTTGCAACAGACACTCCTTTTAAATATTTCTTTCTCTGCTCGCAAAGATAACGCGCGCGTATTGTGTACTCCGCCCACTTTCAGGTAAAAAGCCGGGCACACGCACATTTTCGATTTGCGATGGACGAAATACGAGAAGTGGATTATCCAAATGTAAACCTCCCAACAATACAATCCGAATGAAACTCTTTTAGCTTTTACGCTTTTTTGTAGGGATTGAAATGTCAGATTTTAGGGCAGCTGGCTGCCTGGTCCTCATTCTCATTCAAAAACGAAATGATCTTTCTTTCTTCTCCTCTCCATTATACTTGTGGATGAAAATAACACAATCTCGAAAGAAGTTTATTCATATAGGAGGAGGTAAACGCGGAGCTACACGAGAGAAGGCGTTTTATCATTTGGCTGGCAGTGAGAAATTGCCGCGAGACTGCAGCTCGCATGCATGCACACTGGTACAACACCGAGAGTGAGCAGCAGAGGAATATTACACGGCCGCAACTTTGCGCTTCATCACGAATTGATTGCTCCCAGAGTGCAGTTCTCTCGCGCGCTAAACTTGTCCCGAGATTAAACTAGTAAAAAATCCTTTGAGAAGCGCGGAGAGAAAATAAGGCGTGAGTGCAAACGTTTAATATTTCATCTGCAGCATCATTGTGGAAGGGAGTCAAAGACCTCGGTGAATTATATTCCAGCCTGTAACGATAAATTTATGACTTATGAGAAAGTAATTGATTGCATTTGTGATGGAAACATTATTTTACTGGAGAAAAAAATGACAAAAGGATAGGCCAAAATCATTTAAAATATTTTTCTATACATCAGAGTAGTTTTGGCCCCTAAGGAATCAGCAGCAGCACTTTACCTGCAACATAAATAAAATAATGCAAAACTTATGAGAGGAAAAGTTTAAATCTTCGGCGTTGCGGATGATTAAGTTGCAAGTTGCATCTAAACGTGGAAAGGTGCGTTCAAGGGGCTTGTCACGCATCAAAGAGCGCATTTGCATAATGAAAGCGGCTGCGAGACAACCCCAAACAAGCTGCATCAACGCGAGATAAGTGCGAAATTTTCACGCTCGTGGGGTGGAAAAATTACATGCTTTATGTCAATGCAGCAGGCACGCATCAAAGCGCGAGTAGAGCGCGAAAGGGACATATTATTTCTCACACCCAGCCAGCATAGAGTGGATGACGCGCTTTGCTTCGCAAAAGTGCTAGTGTTGTCGCGCGCCTCTGTACAAATAGGACTTTGAGAGAATGAGTGAGTATGTGAGAGGAGCGAGAGCAACGCCAAACGCACACATGAATTTATATACGTGCCGTGTACACAAACTGAGGGGATTTTGCAAAGTAGCAGCGAGTTCTTGTCACAAAAGCTGCACGGATTTTGCTTCAGAGGTAGCTGAAATTTTTGTTTATCTGTAAAAATGCAAAAAAATATTTAAATTACAAACTGAAAATGAGAAGTGATTTTTAAAAAATGTTATAATATGTTAAGTTTAATGTAATTAAGAATTTTTATAGGTAAATGAAGAGTACAGAAAATATTTTAGGCATTTTTTGGCTGCTAAAAAGAACAAAAATGCATTTGGCCTAGAACGATATTTTGGAAGGTTTAAAATTCTTGAAATAAAAAGAGAAGCGTGCTTAAAAGTATCAGCACACAATTAATTGGCATTACGTTAAAAAAAACTTAAAAGCCATTGATCTCGTTTTTGTTTCCAACCAAAAACCAATGAAAATTAACTCTCATACACATACTGAATAATACAAAACATAGCGTGTGTGCAGATAAGCTGGAATGCAGAGTGGCTGTTTTAATTCATGGCCGCCCGAAATTTTTTACCTCGCATTTTTGCGTGTGTTTGCTGGCATACAATATCGCATTCCCTCTCGCAAAAACTAACACGCGGCAGTACACTTTTCCAGCAGCACTCATTCGCACACCGCGTTCGCAATTCGCACTCTGCCTGCGCGTTGTTGTTGTTATTATTATTGATCCCTGCTGCCGTCCTTTCTCACTCAGCGCGCGTCCACGGCGGAACGAAGCGTGCTGACTGCGTTGCTCGATGTTGATAATAATGTAATATCAGTGGGTTTGCATATCAAATATCCAGGAGTGCGTGCGAGCGCGCGTCGTCGCCATTAATTTATTGTGTGTGTGTGTTGCTTCGCTTCCTGCGGCGAAGTGGAACGCACAGAGTGATAAAGCACAATTTGCCTGTAAATGCACTTTGGTTCAGCCACGATGATTCAATTCATTTGCTAGCTGGCTTGGAATAGCTACCCTGAAATCAATTTATGGAGTTTCCATGTTACTCTGTCTCTGTAATTAAACCACAAATCATTTCACAGTTAGATCAACTCTGATTTTCATTATTAACGGTCATTGAAAACAATATATACTTGATGTGACACTGGCCTCAGATCGAGACAGCAGCGCCACACCGACAGCCAGCGAGCCAACGCAAACAGAAAATGCATCACTGGTTTTTGGCGCAAAATTCCCCAGCAAAAACCACCAGTTTTCCGGCAAAATGCGGGTTTTTGTAAACCCTGCCAGCAGCTAGACTTCTCGCTTCCGCTTGTCGTCACTGTGGCGCTGTTGTCTCGATCTTAGGCTAGCGCTACGTCCAATCAGAGAGCCGCTATCCATTGTTTGATTGGTTCCCGACGTTCTTGTGGCTATAGATTCAAGAAAAAAACTGCCATTACGTTTTCTGTCGATTATCGTGTTGATGATTCGTCTGTCTAACCTAATTTGACCCTCAGCTATATCGACTAGTTTTGTCAAAAGCGAATATTTTAATTAATTAAACATTGGCGAATCTTAACTTCCCATCTCATCTTCCATTTGCAGTTTAATTGTTGATGCAGGACGAGCCCCTCAGTCAGCTGTATATACACGCATGAAAACCAAGCTCACGTGAATACGCTCGTAATGAAAAGATGATGTACCAATTTAAATTAAAAAAAGCATCGCTGGCAGTCACTCGCTCATTACATCCGCACACGAACGCATGATTTATCAGCGTCGACGAAATAATAAGGAGCGAGAGGCGAAAGAAAGAGAGAAAGAAAAGAAGTGAGGGTCCCTCCCATGAAAACTCTTCGCCGGCTTCGCCGCTTTAATTATAACATTTCAGCCTCGTTACTGGCCTCTCGCCGCTCTATAAATATAAATTAAATTAGAAAACATAATTTCTTTATCAAATCCCGTTACAACACACGCGAGCTGATTTACATATTAGGTGCGTTGGACCGGTGGAACGCGCGCGGTCTTCTTTTGTGGCGTAGTGAGACGTCAAAAGTGTATTATTAATTACATTTCGTGTATGAAGAGCACAGTGGCGGCGCTCAAATGAGCCGGGAATTACAATCATGACTTGCAATCGGCGCGCTCTTATTAATTCCCCGCGATGCATGCATTGTGTTCCTCGCCTGTAGAAATAATGCAGCCTGCCTGTTAAAGCGGCAGCAGCAGCAGCAGCATCGCCCCCCATCCCAAATGGCTCCCTTTTGCTTGTTGTCAGACCGCACTTTGCTTAATTAAGTGCGGATAATAGCATTTTGGGAGACGGAAAAATCGTGGAGGAAATTACTTATTTAAATCACGTGCAGCATCTCCTCATAAATCTGATGTTAATTGGACTTTAAATTTCAGGAGTATTTTTCGAGACCCCTCCTGAAAACTCGTGTATACCAAAAACGTCCAATGGGCTCACAGGCTTTTTTTGAAACGCTAGACTTTCTGGAAAGGTGCGAAGCAGCAAGTAGCGAGCTGGAAAGCTTTCGCAATCCTCCCAAATCCGGATGGGATCCTCATTGCAATGCAAAAGCCAGCACTCGACCCCCAAACATCGTTCGGATTCTCACATTGCAACGTGCACGCTCTGAATGTATATCTGAACGTTCTCAATTGTTCAGCGCAATGCGTTGGCTATAAGTGAGCAGGACGACGGCGCATGCACTCTGTACCATTTCTGGAAAACGCTTATCGGCGTCCAGCGAGCGCAATCTGATCTGTATACCTCTCAGTGGAGCCTTTGTTTTCCATTGGAAATGCGAGAACAATGATCGCAATTACTGCCAATAGCCGGCGAAAAAGAGTGTGACACACACAGCGCATTTAAAAAGCGAGCATGACACGTGCAGATCGCAGCGCAGTGATAATTCTTATTTGAAAACAAGCACCACCCTAATTATTTCAATATGCAGAAATAAAAGCGCGCGCGATAGGATCGTGGAGTGAGCCTTTATATTCCAGCGTCCAGCTGCAATAATTCAGTCGCGACTGCCGCTGCATACTAATCCAATCCATCTCTGCTTCCTTTGTGCAAACTTGTCGCTCGCAGCTCGATGCGAATGAAAAGCGATCGGCTTTAAACGAGTTGTGCGAAAAGACGTCAACTGGCTTCATCCAACTTTTTAATTTGAAATTTAATTATTCATCAAAGCTGCAAATCCTAACCCTCGCGAGGCGCGGACCTCTTTCGTTTTCTGGCCTGATGGAATTTTCAACCGAACCAGCATCAAATTTTCAAACTCCATCCCGGCGTCGACGACGGAACAGGCAATTTGCACATGCGCCCAGCGGAAACAATTTCCTGGCGTTGCCGGCCAGGTGATCTCGTTTCTTCGGTTCGGCGGGGGCTGAATTCGTGATTGCTGCCAATCGAATTACAAATGCACCCCCCGAAGCCTTTGTATCAACTGCGGCCGCGTGGTGAGGTTGTGCGCAAAACTTTTTAAGTTGCCTCTTTAAGCCTGTCACGACGAGCCATCATCTTAGCAAACTTGGCAGCCCGTCGCCTCCCCGCCAGACGAAAATAAGGGAAAAGTTGGTGGCGGGTCAGAACAGTCTTTCAATCAGTTCCTCTTTTCGCACTCGACATAATAAAGATGGAGAAGTCGGTGCTGAGTAGAGGGATGTGCAAAATAACCGAGTGTCGTTATATAGTTTCGTTCTGTGGCCGCTGTCATGTATATAGCAGACCATCAAAAAAGAGTTCAAGTATAGTGAGTTTTGATACATTTTGAAAATTGATTTTATCTGGAAAATCAGTAAAAAACGATACTTTAATGCTGAGATAATTTTAAAAAAAGGCAAAATTTACGGTTTTCCTGTGCTTTGCAACTCATGTCACGTCTTTTTTTAAATTAGCGCGTGACCTCGGTGAAAAAAATAAAACATTATGGTTTTACCGCTCTTTTTAGACTCGTGCGACGCTTTTTTTATGATATTTCGGGAAACCTCGCCCCAATTTGAAAATTCCAGTGAGTTCTCCCAAAGTACGTCACATTTTACGATTTCCCACGCTTGGCAACACATGCGTAGTCTTCTTTTTTAATTTCTAGGGGAACTCGCCCAAAATTCGATAATTTCCGCGAGCTACTCCCTCTTTCAGTGGTCGCTGTTCGCAGAGAACCCTGCGGATGTTGTTTCGATATCAAAAACTGCATTATTTAAAAAAACCTTTTATTTTCTAACGGTTGACTGAAATTGAAAAATCTGAAAATCGATTATTAACCGATTATTTAAGTGGGAAGGAAACGAGCAACTATTTACATGATGGCACCACATGGCACTTAACAAAATATTTAAAAATTTTAATGGTTCTCGTGTTCCAATTGGAATTGATTTTTTTCTAACAAAAAGAAACAATTTTAAATAATATTTTATCCCTATAGTTGTCAATTTCCCTGCACGTGATAATAAGATGAAATTTTTGTGCGAAACGGGGAAACGTTTCTTTAATAACATGGATCTCTTAATATGCTTGTGGCAGCTGAATAAAAAAATTGAAATCAATGAACCCCGTCTAATTTCAGGAGTTAGAAAAAAATCTCTCCAGTGTGGCACTTCCCTCTCCTGTAAAAGAGATTAGTGAAGCACAGATCCGCACGAAAAAAGTTTGGTGCCACGTCATCTTAATGAGAGGGATTGTGCACGATCTTGCATTGATGAAGAAATGCTCTCAGCGCTCATTAGCACCTCTAGTCTCTCGTTAGGGTCTCTGGGTGGCGAGAGAACGCGCGCGCCTACTTCTCAGAAATCGCTGATTGGCATGAAATAGATCTCCAGCAGTTAGACCTAATATGTGTTTACAGAGACCAGTCCTGCTGCTTTTGGGAATTTCTTTTTGTCTCCGTCGCAACAACGACGCGAATTTGTAGCGCTAGGGGCCACTATTGTTGCATTCCTGCCTCATTGTGCGCGCTGAGGAGAGAGCAAAAAGCTGCACGATCGCTGCTTTTTATTAATAGGGCTAATTACTTCGTCGTCTCTCTTCATTATACCAGTCATATACGTACCAGGTTTTATCTGATCCGCCGGCCGAATGAGAAATGGTCGCAAACTTGCGAAGAACTACGGTGTGTGTGTGTGTGAGCCAACGACCGCTGCTTGGCAACGTAAATAATTAAAAAGATGCCATGCGCCTGAAAAGTGCTAATACCAAAATGAAATCCAGCGCAGACGGAAAATGAGCAAAAAATCGCGACGCTTTTAGCGGATCCGCGCCGAGTGGCGCGAGTAGAAATAAATCAAGCTCTCTGCGCTAATTAATTTTTGCGACGGCGGCGTCAGCTAAACGCAGTTTAGCGCAGTTAATTCTTCCCCCGTGCAAACAGCAACGCGCACCCAACTGCAGCTATTCGCTGACGCATTTCAGCACCCAGCTCGGACACGGCCGTTAGCTAATGCATATAGTTAGCGGACGCTAATTAAAGGCCGCGTGTGCGCGTGAGAGAAAAAGACAGCAACACAACGTTGCACTGCATTTGCTAAAGGGGGATGAAATACTATAATCGTGCACTGGCAAATGGTTTAGGGATTGTTAAGTTTTAAAGAGGATTCATACAGCAAAACCCCGAAAATCCTTGCTGACAATGCAGTGAAATAATCCCAAAGGATTTAATTAGAGCCGAAATTGACCTAAATGTTTTAGAAAAGTAGCTGCAAAGCAAAGGTAGCTAAAAATGGTGAGGATTATCTCCCTACCTGATTTTTTTATTTCACACCAAAGAGTTTGCTCACAAAGTGTTATACACAGTTGGATAGCTTTTGGAGAAAAGGAAGCGAAATTTACTAATAAAATGTGGTCAAGCTATTTAAATTGTGAGAAACACTACACAAATTTTAATTTTAACTGAGCATTTTGCATTTTACAGCAAGAAGTTTATTGTTTGTGAAATTTAGCAACAATTTATCTCTATTATTTACAATCAGGACCGACAAATACTTCAATTTCAAGATGACCTTAATTTATCGAAAAATTCAATGAATTTTACGGTCTATCCAACAGAAAAATTCCCTAAATTGTGAAATAAATCTAGGTTTTACAGGGAGGCAATTGTTTTGAGCCAATTTTCTCAAATTTAAACAAAAAATTTAAGCTGTTTTCTATTTTTAAAAATTTTCTGTAAAGCTTTACTTGAAGAAATGAAAGGGAGAACCACAACTAAATTTCCTTTATTTTACGAGTTAAATTAAAAAATATCACTCGTTGCAACTTGAAATTTGATATTCACTGTTTATTGTTTCAGGTACGTGTTCCAGTTTAATGTGACTCACCTCCTACTGCGCTTGCCAAAATCTTGTAAGTTTAACAAATAAAGATTTTATTTACGAACAAGCTATTTGCGAATTGAATAAATACGTAGGCTTGAAGTTTTTATCTCAATTTTCGTAATGAAATATGTAAGCTATTTTTTGGGCGAATCAAATTACTCGGATCTGAAAATTGCCCACGTTTCATGAGGTCGCTCTTTGAACCCACATTAGATTGTGCCCGATACGATCAGCAAGCGCAAGATTGTCACCTTTGGACTGGGAAACATGAAAGTTTGGGTGGTGAAAATGAAAAGCACTCGGCGGCCTTGAATAGCAAGCTCTACTAGCATCAAAATTCGCCCAGAGGAAGAACGAAAGCGTTCTGTGTGATATAATCGCCGGGCAGGCCAAGCTGGCCGGCCGGCCGGCCAGTGTCCTGCAAACGGTGTTTTGTGCACCTCTGAGGCAGTTGTGTCGAAAAATATGAAAGAAGATCGAGCGCCAAAGAAACACACACACACACACACTAATGGGGCGCAGCGCGAAAATATGAAAGGCGTCTGGCGCGTCTTGATCGCCATCTCGGCAGCATGAAAAAGTGCACGTGCATTCACCCCGGCGAAAGGACGACGAGAGCCAGCCACTACCTGCCTCGCTCTCCCCCCGGCCACCCCTTTCATCATCTTGGTCTGGCTGGCTGAGTGACTGACTGAGGATGCACTTGGGGGCTGCTTTTGTGCCGTATCTCTGGGCGAATCGGGCCGCGCGCACCCTCAGACTGTCTAGAAATGGGTCGCGCGCGCAAAACTGTGCAAAACGAGCCGTCGACTCGTCGTCAAGGTCACGCGAGGTCGTTTTTAATTAAAAGCTGCAAATATATACGTGCATATACATTTGTAAAAAGACTCTTGAGCACCCAGGGAGCGGAAAGACGCCGCCGCGCGACAAAGGCAATTTGATTGTGCGAATTTCGCAATGCAGACCGGCTGCTCTTTGTCTGCCAGAGAGAAAAGAGGGTCCGCCAAAATGTATAAGACCAGCGTCAATTAGGACGCGTACATTTGCCTTTCTTTTGGAAAGCGGCGTCAAGAGCGGGACGGGACGCTCAAAATGAAGCAGGAAAGAGAGTTATTTGAGTTTGTGAATGGGCCACTCAAAAACGTCTGAGTAGGTCTGTAAATAAAAATGATCTCATTCCCGTTGCTGTCTGCGGTATATTGTATGCATCAGACGAGATCATTCTTTGAAAAAGTTAAAAGTGGATCTGCATACTGAAAATTGTGTGAATTCATTTATATATTTTTGACTTAAATGTACGAGATAAAATTTTACAGGTAATATATCGTTTAATTTTATGGGAAAATTGGCGTAAATTTGGTAGGTTTCTGGAATTCCATTTTTGACTAAGCCAGTTGATTTCTGAGAGTTAGGTTAGGCAGCCTAATCAATTCAACCCGACGTGTCGAAAATAGTTGGAAATTCCTTTACATACGTGGTTTTTGGTCTGAAAGGTAACAAAAACCGCCAAAGAACGTTGGCGACTAATCAGAAAAGGGAGCTGTATATACTCTCTGATTTACCTAATAAGATCAAGACAGCAGCGCCACAGGAATAAGGCACAAAGAGCAGGCGAGACAAACATCCAGCATTATTTCTTAGTTACGCTGGCTGTCGTTTTGGCGCAGCTGTCTCGATCTCAGGCCAGCTCTACGTCCAATTGGAGATTACTGCTCCCTTCTCTGATTGGTCGCTGACGTTCTTGTGGCGGGTTTTTTAACGGTCGTACAAAAAAACTACCAAATTAACGGTTTTGAACGTTTAGACTGATTCTCGGCGCGTCTACTGAGTGAATCGGCTGCTTAACTTAATTGGCCCCTCAGGAATTGATTGGCCCTGTCAAAAATGAAATTAGAGTGCTACTTTAAGCAGGGAGCATTGTCTCCTTATTGAATGGCATGCTTTACATCGCCGGATATCAAGAAAATATGCAATGAAAATACGTTTAATTAATAGATAAATTTAGTCCTGATTTGATTATTGTGCATTGTGAGTATTTAATGTTTGCTGAAATATATTAAATGGACCTCTTTTCAGAGCAAAAAATGCAAAATGTTGCCCTTTAAAGATCCTCTTTAAGTAAATCTCTCGTAAAACTAAATCACTGAATAATATTGAACCTCTTTGTCCTAATTCATGCATCAGCAAAGCTTTCGGGACAAGTTTGTTACCCAACATGCTCATCCTAAGGCCCGAGAGTGGCTGCCAATTTTCTGGAAATTTCCCGCCTAAAATATTCAAACGATTGTTCCTCCTTTCTTAATGCAAAACCGCGTAGCAGCTCGTTGGCAAAGTTCATGAAACTCCTGACTATTCGGGGGCCATTCTTTCGTGAATAAATTATCCGCAGCTCGCGCGCGCGGCGGTTTCGAGTTTAGTTCGCCGGTTCTCACAGCGTCTTGCGCCGCAACTTTGCTCCACGGACGCCCAGCGCAGACACTACTGGGTGAAAAATTAATGAGCTCTGTTTGGTATTTGCCGATGAGCTCTTTTCGGCTGCAGCTGCGGCCGCACACCATCTTATTATTATTTTACCCAGTGTCGGCGATGATGACCTCTTGCTCGGATGATTTTTCCCTTTCAAGCCGACCCGCGGGTTCACGCGGGCCAAGAAGAAAAAATCTAGAAAAGTAATTTGCATCCTGGGCGTGAAATGAATGACTCACTTCATCTTTTTCGTGACTGAATTTCACGGCGTCCTTTTTGCAGAAAATAATGGAATCCAATTTAACTGTACTGGAAGGCTAAAAATGAGACGTTGCGTCCGCTATGAGCAATGGCCAACATTAACAGGAGCCAAAGCAATTTTTGCACCTGCAAAAAATGATTCATCATGGTCACTCGCTCGCTGGTGGCACTTGTTTTAATCACGAGAATATATATTTTGTCGCGACGCAGGAGGTGCTTTTGAATTCGTATTTTTTTACACCGCGGCCGACGGGTAGTCGCAAGAAATATCGCTTTGTTTATTTTAAACTGTGCATTAGGGCAGCTAATTATTTTAAAAATACGACTTCTTGATTACCTGGCAGCTCCGTGTGAAATGAATATTATTAATCGCCTCGTAAAGTGGTCCGATAAATTAACAGCTCTCAAGTTTATTTTTCACTTGGCTCGTCGGCTCCGGAGTCTGGTGCGATCTTTTGCGGCAATAACACGGAAAAACATCAAATTGGTCCCATTTAGGCCCGGGCGAGTATGCAAATTTCTCGACGTCTCAGCCGGAAATCGCGCACCATGCACAATGGGTCGATATTTATTTGCGAGAGAGAAAGAGCTCCTTTTCATTATTATTAGTTTATGGCCGCGCGATTGCAATCACGCGCACAGGTAAACAAATAAAAAGCGCTCTCGCGGTCGGCAGTAAAGTGAAATGAAATATGCGTGCAGTGAATGAGCCGGCCGCAGCTGCAAAATATATATACGTGTGTGTGTAAGTGAGCTGGCTGAGCTTCTTCTCCTCTTCTTTTAATGAGACCGCGCCGTTGTCATTATGGCCGCATAAAAAATCGACCCATTGTGTATTTTGGCAAGCTCCTGACAACGCAAGCAGCCGACCGACCCGCCTACCCTTGGCCAGATTCCTCCGATTTTTTCGCTCGTACTCAAATTCGGAACTTGCTTATCTGTTTGCAATTTGTGTACCAACACGAGAATATTTGTTATTAGTGGAAGGGATTTTATTAGTTCTATGAATTTCATTTAGAATTTGTTAAATCCTTCATTAGTAGCACAAAACCCGTGGGATAATAGATTATTTATAGCAAACCGGTTATATCTTAGGGAAATAGCAGCATTTTTTCTCCAATAGGAAGCTCTCGTGACTCCCATTTTGGCATTTATCAATGTTCGATCGTGTGTATGTCACTCAGCAGCTAATTATTTCCAGGCAGATCGTGTTCCTTTTCTACCTGATCGCATGTTTCGCTCGTTGCTTCGGCAAAGAGCGAAAGAAAGGAACGCTCCCCGAAATGAAAATGAAATTTATTGCCCAAGAGAGAAGAAAGGCTGCTCCTGCTGTCTGGCCGACTATTTACATTTCAAGCAGAAGAAATAGCTGAGAGCGATACATTCTCCTTTTGCTCTGTGTGTTAACAATAAAAAAGTAGCTCGCAAAACACGCGGCGCAACCGCCAACATTTTGCTAACACAAAAAGTGCCTCAAGAGAGACTCAATTTTTATGACGAGGACGAAATAATGCTCGAAAGAACCGACCTCAGGTAGTAGATACTTTTCACTTTGAACATGTAATGCTTCAAAAAAGTAAAATTTATGGGATTCGGCTTTTAAAATGCTTACGATTAGTTTGATATGTTCTTTTGAAAAATTCTTGTTATCTTAACTTGAAATACTATCTAAAAATTTGGGTTATGCTGATAATTTTCCAAGTTGCCGAGAAAATCTGCTTAAAGGTTTGCAAGCGGCGAGCAGCAATTGTCCCTTACTGTAAATTCACGATTTATATCATAATTAAGGGAATAATACCTTGTTATTCGCTCATTGCAGGATAGATCGTGAGGAGAGGGTTTGAAATCAAGCAAAAAAAGCATTTAATTTTTCGAGAAGTTAGGAAAAATCTGAAATTTAACTGTTCCTTGGTCCTGATTTTAGGGATAAACTGTTGCTAAATTCCACAATCAATCGACTCTTTGCTATAGTCGACAATTCAAAATTGTCTTAATTGTTGTAAATTCTATCAAAAAACTAAGATTCCTAAAAAATTAAAAAAATCGTAACTTTCTGGAAAGTGCACAGCCCATATTTTGCAATCAATGCATATGACTGATGACCTTACATAGTAAGTCAACTAATTGTAAGCAGGATAAAGGCATTTTCTATATATTTCAAAACTGAAATCACGGCCCATCAGAAGCAGGTCTTGTCTCTCGTTGATTGCTGCGAGCGCTTTCATGCGCCTGGCTCTTTTCAAGCAACTCGCTATGCAAATGACGGCCGCGGCGCTGTCGAGCTGCTTTTTTCCAGTGTATATATGTGTGTGTTTATTTATTTATTCGCACCGCCTGGGTAATAATAATAATATTCCGCGCGCCATAAGGAGTAGGAAATTTAAAAGTTGACATTCTGTGTAATTTAGCACAGCGTGTATTTCTCTCCGAGGGCCATAAAACAGACGCTCCTCGCAACTCGTCTGCCCATTCTTCTTATGCAAACTGTTGAATCAGACTAGTAAAAAATTGGCTATCTTCCCGCGCCCGCCACATTTACATACACATCCGTCCGAAACCTCGGCGGGCTATAAAAATTCAATATTTTTACTTTATGAGCGCTTGTAATAATAATTGTTTTATGGGACACGAGGAAAAATGAATAGGGCATCAACAGTCTGCCGCCGATGGCAGTAAAAACGGACTGCAAATATAATTTCCCAAGTGTGCCCGTGGAAAATACGAATTCCATTCACCGCTGTTGCCTCTTTTCTTTCCCTGGCTATGCAATACACAAAGGAAATTTGCTTCGGATCCGAGCAGGCACAAGAAACCTTTTTGCCGTCGCGCGCGCACGTTTTTATGCATTGCGCCCGCTTTTCATTATATTCCCTCCAGCAGCAGCAGTCAGCCAGCCAGCCGCTCGCTGCCCGGATGCTGGCCGTCCGCCTTCAGTGAAAAAATTGCATCTAGCAGCCACCCGTTCCTTCTTTACGGCCCGCGCCTGCAGAATTTAAAAAACCCTTCGTGCCAACTGCTCATTCCCTCTGTGGAAATATATAGGTCGGATACAAATGAAAAGATGATGAGATTATTTACTGCGTTCTTGGCCAATGGAATGGACAAGAATCGATACAGGGTAAATTGTTGGATGCAATAAATATTTTTTTCTAAAATTTGCAAAAGTTAATGGTAAAAATTCAAATTATTCAAAATTTCTCCAAAATTTCCAGCGCTTTGACCTCATTTTCTTGGCGGAAATTTTCTTGGCTAAAAATTTACAGTGCTACTTTGGCTTCAACTGAATCCTAAGGGATCAGTTCATGCATTGGAAACAAGGATTTTCCAGGATTTTGCAGTACCATTCCTCTTTAAAATGTGAAATATCAGTAAAGCATCAAGTAATGCGCTAAAAATCGGTAGACATTATTCCCACACACGCAACGCCAGCCGGGATCATCGCTCATTACCGATGAAAAATAAGTTGGTGGAATCACTCCCGAACAATCGTAAATTAGCATTATACAACCACCGAAATCGGCTTCTCGAGCTTGAAAACAAGCAATAATTTTAATTTAGCATGTCATGTACACCCAGCCATAAAAGAGCCTGATTGCGATTCACGGGGCAGACTATCGTAAAAGTAATTGCAAGCAAACGTGCTCGATCAGTGGCTCAGAGTTTTCCACGCCACGTTCCCACCCAAAGCAGCGGGCGTTTCCAGTCTCATCCAAAACCCTTATGGCCATCAAAATTAATATCAAAATATTTTTATGTATTTGTTTATGGCACCTCTGCGTCAGGGTATTGAATAAGTTGACACCCACTTGGACGGGCAATTCCGCAAATGCTTCACCTGGTGAAAGGGGTGAAAAGGTGGCTGCTGTTTTTACGACCGCAGACGTATTTTTCCTGACTTACTTTCTTTCTTTCTCTCCTCCGCCGACGCGCTCACAACAATATCGATTAGCCGGGCTGAAAGGGAGGCAGAAAGAAACAGGCAGAATAGAAGAACTCTTCGCTTTCTCTCTCAAATGGAAGCGGCCGGAGGAAAGGAGACGAGCGAGCGTTTTGCTGCTTGGTTAACCAGCAAAGTTGGGTTCCATTTGGCGAAACGAGTTGCTAATTTATGCTGTATCGATTCGGAATCGGCACTTTTGGCAATCACGACCGCGCCAGACTTCATTATATCGAAGGGGAGCGAGAAGTGTCTTTTTTGGCAGACAAAGCGTCCATTTGGTTGCATTTTAATTTAAGGGTTAATTGCAAATTGAAAAGATCCCCCTCAAAATTAATCGTATTAGAGGGGCAGTTTCCTGATCTACTTTTGCGATTTGATAAATCTGGCCGTAATAAAAAGAGTGCGGCATGAACGGTCAGAGGGTTGAAGATATCTCAGCAGTCGGGAAAGGGTGAGCTGCATACAGATTGCCGGGCATCAGCCGGCACCTTCGACGCCCATATATTTTATTAAGAAGAGCAGTGAGGCGCACAGTAATTTGATATAAATCAAAAGTCATAATTGGTATGCAGGCCGGCAAAGACCCGGAGCGTCGGCCGGCCGGCCGATCCTATCAGCCGCTCTCGTGCCAAGGGTTGCTCAACTCGGCGCCGGCCATCACTCACTCTTTACGCCGCACAAAATCACCCGTTTGAATTAGGGCATCTGGAGGAAAGAGGAAAGTTTTTGTTCTTGTTTCTCGACAGCAGTCTTTGACACGAAGACGGAAAATGCATTTTTTTCCTCTCCGCTCTTTCTGCAAAGTCGGAGAAAAGTCTCAGCTGCTGATATTTTTCCATGTTTCTCCCATCCTTCTCGCCGAGGCACAAAGTTTTGCCGCAAACTTTATCCGTTTTCAATTATTAACTTGTGAGCTTTGAGAAAAAAGAACTCTTTGTTTGCGAAAAATCTCGCGGGCTGTCGCGGCGGAGGGCGGAGGGGCGCGGGAGTTATCCAGGGGTGTGAAAGCGGCCGGCTTATGCAACCATTGCTTCCCCCGAGCGAGGCGGGTTGCATATTTTACCATTCGGCAGGGGTCCGAACGCAGTCAATGGCTAATGGAGTGCTATTTTCCTTTGTATCCGTTTTGAAAGGGTTATATAAGGTATAATGCGGCCGTTCTTATCTGCCAGATAGCATCTCTCGCTGCTTTTTCAGTTTGCGCTGGCTGAGCCCGAGCGAGCTGCGGGGATAATATTAAAACGCCATGTCATTGCTACCTCGCGTTCAGAGCAAACACCTGCGAGAAAAAGCTTTGTTGGCCTCGCCATGGGAAGTGAGTGATACGGGCGGGAATTATTTACTCTTTTTTACTGTCGTTATTCTTATCATTCACCGCGTGTTTAAGAGGGGGAATAAAAATGGCGAAATTGCAAAAACTCACTGTTGGAACGTTGTTTGCTCATTTCTTTCTCTCATGCTCACTCAGCAAGAAAACAATGGGTTGGTTTCCTCATCAAGCACAAATACTTGTTGATTTTTTTGTGTTATCTTTATTACCGATTAATTCAAAGCACTGGAATTTTTAAGATGGCAGTGATAATCGATTCCTGAAGGTCTGTGTAGGTCATATTAAGCCAGGTAACCGAATCACTTGGTTGACAATTCGATAGACTTACCAAACATCAGCGGAAACGTTAAAACTGTTGCTTATTTGGCGGTTTTTGTTGTAAACCCGAAAAGAACGCCGGCGACTAATCAGAGATGGGAGCGGTTGTCTGATTGGACGTAGAGCTGGCCTTAGATCGAGACAGCAGCGCCACAGTGACAGGCAGAAGCACTTTTCGCTTAATTGACTCGCTTCCACTGGATGGTGCTGCTGAATCAAAGAACCGATCCCTCCTCTGATTGGTCCGTGGCGTTCTTGCGGCTAGGTTCAAATAAAAAACCTGCCTAAGTAAAGGTTTTTACCTCTCCACCGATTTTCAGCACGTCGCGTAGAATTTTCGACCCAACCTAATTAGTCCCAGAGGAATCGTTCGGCTCTGTCAGAATTGAATTTCCATTTTCTTGTGCTGAAAGCCTGTTAGCATTTTTGTAACCAATTATCGCAATTTTCTGTTCAAAGCACCTGCTCGCTTTCTCTTTAAACAACAAAACAGGAGAGGATTTATGAAAAGCGAAAATTTCTCTCTGGCAGCACCCTCTTCGCCTGAGGACAGGAAGAAGAATTTTAATTATCAGCCATGCGGGAGGGGCAAGGTGGAAGGGGGCGCACTCCACCGAAAAATTAATTAAGCCAAAATTGATCATTCGCGGGGCTGGTGCGGAATTAAAAAAAGAGAATAAATTACTAGCCCTCTCGGTGGGAGCGCGAGAGGAAAAAAAATCTCGACTCGGTGCTCATTAAGCCTTTGGCTGGCGATTATAATGTCACCGCGTCCCTAATGCCCACCGCCGGCGCGGCGATGGAATCGGGGAAAAATGCGCTGCCCACCGCAGCAAACACGAACGAGATTTGCATCTTTAGCCGGCGCAAATTTTATTATCGTTCTCGTTTTACACGCTGCCGGTGCCGAGCTACTAGCCGACTAGTCGGGACGAAAAAGTAAGGCGAAAAGGAGGCTGTGCATAAATTGGCTGATGAAGACGCGCGATTTACTCTGTGGCAAGGTGAACTGGTCTGCACGTAGGTGTTAATTTGCATGCCGCCGAATTTGCATACTCAATTCTGTGCGCCGCTCGTTCTCCGGCTCGCTGGCTCGTTTATTCACTATCAAGGGCCAATTAATAGCTCGCTCCTTATCGCGCGAGATGTGTTTTCAATTGGCTGTGTCACTTCGCACCGCACTACACATATTCATGCAAAGCAGCTCGCCCGCTGCTCTCGTTTTTTGTCGTCTCTCCTGCTCCGGATCAACCGGCGCAATTGAAATGTGAACGAATGGCGTTGCTACCAGAATGAATCGATTATTGCCACTCGTTGTCGGCTCATTCGCTGATTCGGCACAAGGCACTTAATTTGGCTCACCTCCGTAAAACCTGCGAATATCGTCTTTGCAACACAATTCTAAATTAAAACTTTTTACTCACCGAATAATAAGGAAAAATCAATTTCGGCGTACCTCCTGCCTAATTAAAAGTTTTCTTTTTGAAAATCTGTATATTTATTTTTGTCAAACACATAGGAATATTTTCCTCTGCAGTTTTTCCTTCTTTCCACTTATCCTGTCAACACGGCAAGTAGATTGATTTGATGATTTTAGGGATTTTAGTAAAAATAAACAGCCAGTGAGTAAAATTTCCTGTTTTTGCTGACAAATATGGGTCCTCAAATGGAAATGGCACTAAAATCCAGCCAACGTACGTTAGTAAATATTGTATTTTAATTGCTTTTAAAATATTTACTAAAACGAAATAACCATTCGTGTGAAAATAAAATGATAACTCTTAAAATGGTCCTCTCTTCCCATGAACTCCATCATTTCACGCAGGCATTACTCTCTTTTTTCAAAAAAAAGGTATGTGTTGGTATCAAATTTCGCTGGTTGGTCTCTGGTCTGCACGCATGACAAGTATATCAATAGGCAGCGGACAATAATGGTATGATCTCTCACACCTTTGCTTTACTGCAAACTTCACACCCGGCCGAATCTCCAGTCCCGCTCAAAAAGCACACTCTGCTGCCCACCCGCCGTTCGCCAGCTCGTTTTTCGCACACACCTGAATAGGCTTTTTGTTTTTGCAGAGCTGTAATGCTATACTTTCGCGCAAATTCCTCTTTCCGCCACTCTCCTCCAGTCGAGCGCATGCAAAGACGCACTAATTGTCGAGCAAGCGCAGCAACCAAACGGACGCACCACTTGACAACAAGAGCAGCAAGCCGCGTCTCTCTCTTTTGTTTGCCTGGACTGCACTTTGTAAGCTGCTAGCACGCCAGCTGGAACGCTTTTTTTGCCTCAACCCTTTGTCTTTTCACCGTGGAGCAGATGTCAATTTGCTGCAAATGATGTGTGGAGGCTTCCAGTTTCAGACACACCAAGACAAATTTCTGCAATCGACCCGACACGGAGGTGCAATTAGCGTGTCTGCCGCCCTCCTGAGGGCACGCTCGCTATTTTTTTCTTTTGGTTTGAAAATTTCTTTTGGTTGTAAATGCTAAATATTTTTATTTATAAATGGAAAAAGGACAAAGGAAAAAATAGAGGGCAAAATTATCTTATGCGTTTTTGTAATATATTAAAAACAAATTCAAAACTGTATCAAATCTCTTTACAAGCCAATAAGAAAATTAATCATATTTTTAGGGGAATTGTAAAAATAAATTTAATTTGCGTGATGATAGATTAGCAAACCCTCGAATTGATAAATAATTTAACTCCCGTCTAATCCAGCAATTTAAGCCAAATTCCATCAAGCAGAGCGGCCGAAGAGCGTGAAACCATTTTCCGTGTGATTACTCGTCGTCAGCAAATTGGGAACCCATGAAACGGCGGCGAGCAAATTGCTCTCGTCACCCTGGATGGATTGATGAAATAAATAACAATTTTGCCACTCACGATGCTGTCATTGGCGGCGAGAAAGAGTGTTCAATGGCGCACCCTCTTTCGTCGTCTTAATTTAACCCCGGCCCGGATTGAATTTGCGTCGCGCCCGCTGCTGAAAAGAGACGAAATACGTGTGCATTTCTATATACATACACACTCGCACACACAGCACAAACGCGCGCGACCCCCGGTTGTCGTTTTGCACCCCCGCATTTGCATGGCGCACAACAAAGCGGCAGTTTGTTCAGCACGTCCCCGGCACACGCGGGGGTGCGAGAACGGAGCAGGCGGCTGAAAACCTGCCCCCTTTGTGCGTCGGCCGACGATGATTTTGTTTGCAGTTCGGGTCGAGTCCGCCGTAAATGCATTCCACCTTGTCATCATTGGTTTTTCTTCCGGCTCCGCGTGGCGTGCCCAGATGGTGCTCATTGTGTGCAACTTCCCACCCCTGAGGCGCGATTGAAGGTTTCGAGCCTGAGGGAGATGAAAGTGCCACCATTAAATATGCCATTAGCGCGCGTGCTTTGAAGCAGATTTGTGTGTGAGAGCGGCGTCAAAATTTTTCCCGCTCGGCCAGCCTAATGGCTTACTTAGAATTAGAAGCAGCAAATTTTATTTTGATGCATTCGGGTAATTCGTTAATGTCTCATTTGAATTTCATTTATGACAGTGCCGATCGATTCCTGAGGGTTGAACTAGGTAAGGCAGCCGCAAAAACTATTACTTTGACGGTTTTTGTTCTTCTAAATGCCTCAAGAACACTGGCGACCAATCAGAGAAGAGAGCGGACGTATAGTGGAGGCCTAAGATTGAGACAGCCAGTGGAAGCAAATAAAGTGAAAAAGTCAAGTTGCGACCTCTTCCCTTGTTGCTTACGCTGGCTGCCACTGTGGTGCTGCTGTCTTGATCTCAGACCAATGCTACGTCCAAACAGAGAACACTGCTCCCTTCTCTGTTCTTGGTGGTATTCTTTTGTCTAGGTTCAGACCAAAAACCGCCAAAAGTAACGGTTTTTACGTTTCCACCGATTGTGTCGGATTTAAACTGATTGATTCGGCTACTCAACCTGATTTTACCCTCAGGAATCGATTGGCATCGCCTAAAATAAACCTCAGGGCTATTTTAATATGGCGCTGCTCGGAAGAACAAGCGAGAAACATAAAACCGTTGCCATCTTGAACGCATCGATGTATATTGGAGTGGAGCCCTTTACGATCTGCAGGCCGAGTCCAATGCTGATAATAACAATAATTGAAGCCGTCTGACTCATCAATTTGGGCCCGATATACCGAGCGTTTTATGGTCAGCATACGTCGGAGTCCGTCCAATTATCATGCACGCATTCGCCGTCAGAAGGAGAGAGTCTGCCGCTTTACGGCCCTTATGGTGCGGCCATGCTGTACACCTGATATCTGCCCATGAAATTAGTTGCTGCGGACCCTCAAAACACACAGCATTTGACCAAATAATATGAATGTGACCAAGAAGGGGGCACAAAACCAAATTGCAAGATGCGAAGAACTGATAATGTCTTGCTGGCATTGGATTTTGAGACGATGAGGAAAAAGGTTTCACATCTTTCGTACGCAGCCATTAAATTGAAGAACAGGGTGTGCAAAAGTGTAACCTTGGTGCACGGACGCTAAATATGGATATATTCCCAACATAAAGCAGCAGACGGTGTGTCTGTGTTGTTTCACGATGAAATCCAGCACCAAAAGCATTACACTACACCCGCGCGCGCGTATGTATCTCTGTGTGCGCTGTGTTGATGCCGGCCGGCGCTCATTAGGCCAGAGGATCATCAAGAGGATCCTTTTTCTCTTCCTCCGCGGTGCGCTTGCTAATAGCGAGACTTGATACCTTTGAAGCTCCCACGCATGACCATATATGAGCGGCGGCTACACGGGCCAGTGCAAACGCATTATTTTATCCATAGCAAACCCTCTCTTCACTAAAAACTCGGCACACTTGGCTTTGGATTGGATTCCCGCGCATCATTATTTGCGAATAATTATTTTGTGCCGTGTCGAGATTGTAATTATCACCAAAAATAATCCCTACTTCACATCAAAGCACCCCTGCGGAGCTCCCGCCGAGAGACGCGAAATGTGCGTTCTAATTTGCAGAAATGGGGTTGTTTTAGATTACACGGTGGCCTGTTTTTGGCACGCTCCGCGTTCTTAGTTAGTGATGGCGCCACAGCATGAATTTGGTTGTTTGGAATTCAATAATCACGCATGCAAGTCACGGTGGTCGCGCCATCAAATTATTTACCTCAATAATCACCATTCGGCAATTTTTACGAGCCGTCCGTGACCTTCATTGCGAGCTTATTTTAAATATCCGGGAGTGGAGGTTTAGTACGTGCGCGCCGGGCTGGGCCGCCGACACCGCGACTCGGCGCGTTAATAAAACTGATTGTCACACCTCTCTATCGGGCGATGAAAATAATTTAAACGCGGCGCCAGCCAGCAAGTGCGTTTCTCTTTTCGGATAAGGCCATTGTTTATCGCCGGAGCGAGGTGTAAGAGCAGGCCATCAATTCATCCAGTTACATCATCGAGATATGACGGACTCTACCTCGGCGGTCTTATTTATTTGACGAAAAGATTTATCGACAGTCAGCCCTATAAAAGCAGCCTCGGTATATTTTAATAGCGTACGCGCAAGCAGGCAAGAGATGTTAATATCGCGCTCCATCATCTCTGCCCGCCGCAGCCGCCGCCGCGTGTGTACAAAGCAATTTTTAAGCAGGCTGTCTGGCTGTCCGTGTGACACGCAGCGCCGCGCATGAAATATAAATTTTCGCTCTCCGCGTGCATGCTTTGTAGACGCATTTTTTCGTGAGTGTGCTCTTGTAATGTTTGTATTGTAGCAATCAGTGACAGATCGCAATCAATCAAAAACACAATTCGACCACTTTTCTCACTCGGACGCGAAGGCCACACATGCTTGACATAAGTATATCATTACGAAGAGCCAAAAAGCGATTGATGCGTCCAGTCTGCTCTTAATAGTTTCCAACCGTTTATTAATCGATTCGCAATTCTTTTTTAGAGCTGTGAATTTTATGCGATAGTCATGAGATGATAAAATAAGCACAGAAATACCATTTTGAAGTGTCTATAAATCGGCTGAAAGTCCAATAAAGAGCATAATTGTTTGGTGTTTAACATTTTAAATAGCTCACACGTCTTTCAAACAGGATAAAAAGTAACACTCGCAGCTCCAACGATCTGAAAGAATTGATAATTAATGGAGAAATATTATGTAGACCACTTATCAGCTTTCAAAACACGGTGAACTGATTGATGGACAAGTCCTTATTTGATTTTCGAATTCTCAGTCCAAGATTAAGTTGGCGATTGTCAAAATAAACTTTCTCCGAGGCGAGGATCCGTGATAAGATCTGAAAAATGTGTCTCCTTTTATTTTTTCGCCTCTTCCGTCGGCGGGGTGGACACGATTTTTCTTCCTGCCAGATGGACGCGCATTATCGTCATATCTGGTGAGCGGCCAAGAGCGCCGAGGCGATTTCCTAACTCTCTTGCGACTGCAGCTCCTTTGATGGATGATTGTGCCCCGAGTACTTTTGTGTCCTCGCGTCTAATATCCTTCAACTCACCTCTCAGATGTTCCAATTCGCATCGTTTGTAAGCGACCCCCTCAATGATAAGTTGTCGGCCAGTTCATAATAGGATGGTCGGAGAATTCGGGCGCGTTTTTTGCTCTTTTGCCGAGAGAACCCTTTTATTTTTAAAAAGAAGGCGTAGATAAATTTCGCTCTTGCTGGTGCTCTAAAATAATTTCCCTCTGAATATATCTGCGCTGAAGTGAAAATTGTCTCCAGCACTAAGTACGTACTGAGGCATATAATAAAAGTAATCACCCGCGCGCTGCGTCCTCTTGCTCCTCCGTTAGAGTCTGTGCCGCGCCGGAATTCATTTTCTTCTAGAGAAGCTTCTTCTGCATCACCCAGTGCTCTTTAAAAAGCTGTGCGTGAACGTGAATCGATACTGGAGAGAATGTCATTGCATATTAAAAGCAAAATTTATCTCGGTCTTGTCGCAAATTACTTTTTTTAAGAGAATATTTTTCTCTAGGATGTAAAAAGGGAAATATTTTTGCTAACATTCGATAGTTTTTGTTGAAATTAGATGAAAATTTTTAAAAGGACTTATAAGACCGCCATTGATAAAGTTTCTGAGCACACCAATCGATTCTTGAGGGTCGAATTAGGTAATTAATTATAGTTTTTTCAGCCTACAAAGTGCAGCGCAACGCGCGTAGCACAAGTAGAACATTTTTCCCGCTAAAACAATATGAATGCGAGAAGTGCGCATGCGTGAGAGCTGGCTGGATCTGACAAAGAAGTCGTTCGTACAGGCGGTCTCTCTGCAAGTGCTCAAACCAGCTCTGACGCATGCGCACTTCTCGCATTCATATTGTTTGCGCTGTATTTTGTGGTCGGAAAAAATATCCACTTTACCTAATTCGACCCTCAAGAATCGATTGGTGTGTTCAGGAACTTCGTCAAAGACGGTCTTTTAGGTTCAACAATTTAAAAGTCAAAATCTAAGGACAAATCAAACTGCCATAATTTCTTAAACTTCAATAAGCCTTGAATATTTGGAGACAAATCAAAAGGTGTGCCATTTTTGAAAAATTTCCAAATATTTCCAACAGAAAAGAATTCTAGGAAAATCGTGAGCAGAAATCTAAATTTGGCTTTAATTATTTCTAATACATGTAGCTTTTATAAAATCAAGCTTTATTTCGGTTACTTTAGGTTTCTTTGCGGGTTGCACATTTTTTTATCAAGTTAATCAAAACTTGAAGACCAGGTGAACAATTGTTTAACGGATGCTTTGAAAGGGTGATGAAGCGTTCAAAGCCTGTGGCTGTGGCTGCACTCCAGGGGAAAAATAATGACGATTCTTCCTCATCCGCACCACTGGTGAATGCACTTTAATAGTCGAGGCGCGCGGTGTCGTCGTCTGCTGGTTGCAGCGCGCGAAAGGAGTGGCATGCATAATACATTCTGCAGCCAACACGCTCCTTGGCGCATTAAAATAAAACCCCAACTGCGCGCGAGGCCGGCACAAACACGTATTTTTCTCCATTGCACGGGCTCGGTCGAGTTGATATGCATATTTATTATAATTAAAAGTTACGTCCAAGTGGCAAAGTAAGATTAACGAACGGACAGAGAAAGATAAAAAGCTGCCGTTTTGTATTCATTAAGGAAAGTGCGCTTTTGCGGAATTAATTTCCAAGATGGCCGCGCCGCAAGAAAGGAGCAAAAGTTGCGCGCGGTTGATGTTTTATTGCACGCTTGTACCAAGTTTTTATTCGAATGATAAATTTCGCGAGGAAACTGCAAATGTCGGCGCGAGTTGAATGATTTAATTAAGGTTCGCGTCGCTCTGCGGTGGCGCTGCGGGCAAATTTTAATGACGAGCAAACAAACTGCGAGATGCAGCGGCCAGATTAGCGGCTTCTTTTGCTCGAGAACATCCCGCTCGCTGTGTCCAGCCCGGCCAGATAAGACATTTCATTTCGAGCCGGCGCTTTTCTGATGATGTATGTGAGCCGCAGCCGAGATGTTTTTCATACGGACGCGAATGTTGCACACGTTCCATCATTTCTCAAGAGGCAGCACGAGAAAGAGATGTGTGCCTCGCGCGTCGAAATAAAACTTTTCCGCGAGACGTGATTTCGAAATAAATTCTTAATCTGCAATCTGCACGAGCGAAAAGGGACGATTTTAATGTGCATCTCCCGGTGGATTTAGCCAAAGTAAGTCGGGTTGAAAAATGACGAGGCAATAAAGCTTTTATTGCGCCGCACTAGTTTATTTGAACAGCCTAGGCAAAGAAGGTGTATTGTTGTATCTGTGATTGGTTTGGCCATATAAACCAAATTTGTTGCCATTTTTATGATTTCGCCTTTTTATTGGGCACGATTTTGAGCAAAATTTACAGGCGGCATTAAATTTTATTGCCCCAGGGCCAGGGGAACCGGGAAATAAAATGAAATACCTCCTCGAATTGAAGGAGCCTGCTTTTTAAGTAATTTCAAATAAATTATTTATTTGCTACATGTGAGATTGTAAAACGAAACACGCGCTTAACTTGCTCTCCGTAAGTTTACAACTTCAATGCGCCTCTCATGTTTAATGTAAATACACACATAAAGACGAAATGATAAGAAGGAGAAAAGTTTGAACGTCTCTTCGCTTGTTGAAAAATAAAGTTTGAAATCTTGCTCCAATCTGATTTGTGAGGAAAAGCGATACGCTCAAAGTTTTCCATCAGAAGAATCCCATTGCAGCGCAGAGCCTGGAATCGTATATGATAATTTGGAAAAGTATGGTGCTTCGCTGCTCCAAGGCACTTTATAAAAGAACACACGGCATTGAAATTGCTCCGACACGCATGTATTTCTCCCCCATCAGGAGCGGCAGATAAACAGCAAACCAGCCATCCAAATCCAAACAACATGCACACGCTTCCGTCGACGGAGTATATTTGCTCGGCAAGCACATTTTTCGCAGTATTCGGAAGCCGAGGGGGTCCACCACTGACGCCGGCAGTCGGCAGTTTACTCGGCACGTCATGCACCTGATAGGTATACAGGCCCGCAATACTCCCAGGGGCATTAGGACGCTGGAATAAAAAGCAAACCCACCGGAGCTTCTGCGTTTATCAAAGGAATAAAAGCTCATGACTACTACTATAAGTAGATAGCTGCCACCGCCGAGAGTGTGTTTTCGGTTCTCTCTCTCTCTCTCTCTCTCTCTCTCTCTCTCTCTCTCTCTCTCTCTCTCTCTCTCTCTCTCTCTCTCTCTCTCTCTCTCTCTCTCTCTCGGTTTCTTTTTGTCTGCGCGCTGTATGCGTGGATAATACCCTCGACGAGGATACCCCGCGGTGTGGATACCATTGTTTAATCATCAAAAGTCAGATAAGAGGCCCGTGATGAATGATGCACGAACGCGAAAATAACTGTGCCAACTGGGCCGAATGTGCGCGACGGAGACGCGCGACCCTGCTTGCCGGACTGCGCCAGGTCGCAGGTCAAAGGGATGCAAAATACATCTCGACTGATACTGAACAGGATTCGCTCTCGCGCGTGCGAGATGATAACATTCCTGGCTTCGTAATGGAAGGTCGTCCCGTCATGCAATTTTTTTATACCGCTCAAAATTAGGGAAAGTGTCTTTTTGACTCGGACGTTTCTTGCTTGATATTTTATGCGGTTGATAACTGCATTCGTAAAAATTGACTATTACCCCTTCTATAACTGCACGAGCCATTCAAAAACCCTGGAAAACTTCCCATTTTCCTTAATTTAAGGATATTTTTATGTATGCAGCATTGCCAATCGATTCCTGAGGCTCGAATTAGGTTAAGCAGCTGAGTCAATCGGTCAAAAAATCGACAAAAACATGTCCAAAGTCAGCATAACTGTATAAACCGTTACTTTCAACCGATTTTTGGTCTTAACCTTGCAAAAATGTCAGAAAAACAATGACGAACAAATAGAGAAGAGAGTGGTTCTCTGATTGGCTGACCTACGATCGAGACAGCAGCGCCACAGAGACAAGGCAGAACATTCAGAAACTATAGACTATTGACTCGCTTCAGCTGGCTGTGGCTGTGGCGCTGCTGTCTTAATCTTAGGCCAATCAGAGAACTGCTTCCTTTTTTAATTGGTCAGCCCTATAAAACAGTCAAAAGAATGGTTTTTACGTTTCCACTGATATTCGCGTCAAATTTTCGACAGGGTAATTCAGCTGCATAACTAAATTTTACCTTCAAAAATCAATTTGCAGGGTAAAAATGAAATTCCAACAAAAATTTTGGTAAGAATGTCCCAGAGCATTAAATTCAAATATTAAAATATGATGTAATTTGATAAACATTTCACATCAGCCTCTAAAACCTCAAGAATAGCGGCGACTGTAACCTAATATTTTGATCCTGAAATAATTGTCTTCGCGTATTTCTATATTCCCCTTAAAATAAAATCTGTTAAAATTGCACTAGCGTACATCCACGCAGTTGCAGAACACTCCAATGGCATTAATTGGCGCCCACAACCCTTTATTTGCAAGGCTTTCAAATATTTCCTCCACTTCAGCTTTTACCACGAGGCCAGATATCATGCATTCAACACGCAGATGAGAGTATGCGTCTCGTCGGGGGCGTTCGGTGTAGCGTGCAACCCAGTTTTTGCGGCTGCCCAAATTTAATTAGAACCAGTGTTTTGAGGCGCGGGTTTTTCGCCCGTTACCGCAGCAGCAGCAAAACACCTGTGCGGCGGGTGGCCAGGCGTCAAGGGTGGCTAGCTGTGCCGAAATTACAAATTTGGCCCTCGTTGAATGGATGGCACGGCTCATCGATCCCCTAAACCCTCAGAGTAGCAGCTTGCTGGCGTAGGTTGGGGGTTGCAGCCCCTACTATCCACTCACTACACTACATATCTTGAGCGGCAGGAATCAATACTGCTCCTCTCTCGCTCGCTCGCTCTCTCGCACATACACACGCACGAAAAGATAGGAGAGCGAGCGAGCGCGTCAGCCAAAAGATGCTGCATGCCGGTTCTGGGCTGCTGTGCCAACGTAATTCCCAGAGAAAGGACACCGGGAGAAAAGCGGCGCGCCCCAAATTGCGATTTGCGCTGCGTCGAGGGCCATTCAGGAAGACATTTTGACTGCGGAGCATGCTCCAGCACCTCTTTAGTGCCGCCAGATGGTCCATTTCTGAGTGAGAGCGCTTCACGGCGCGTTTTTGGTTCAGCAGGCGATGCCCTGACATCTTTTAATTTGCACTACACAATCGATGACCCAGAATGACCGCACTAGCAGACCATTGCTAACATCGTCGTCCACGCTAACAATCAGACTTTTGTGAACCGTTTTACTGCTTTGAAATAATTCTGTAATTTTGCATGAATAAGGCATTAACTTAAGGCTGATTTTAAATTATAATTTAATTCAAATTGCGTTTAAATTATTGAGAAAATCGTTAGAAAAGTTGGCATGGCAACCAAGTAAAATCGTTATTTCACAATTTACGAAATTTTCCCTCAAAACTCGCACACCGTTGGATGGATCGCGACGAGAGGGATTGAAATCATTGAGAAATTAGGAAAAATCTGTAATTCAACTGTTCTTTAACCCTGATTTTAGAGATAAACTGTTGCTAAATTCCATAAAAAAAATAAACTCAATAAAGTCAACGATGTAAAATGTTCCTAATTTGTCGGCCTGTTAAGCACTACTTCAACAGAGAAAAGTTCATTGTCTCCCAGTCAAATTGAAAGAAAAATAAACTATTTCTTAACGGTTTATGAACAGACCCTTTCCTCCAACGCAACTGCAATTCACAACGTAGCCGCTAACAAAGTTCGATCGTATTCTCGTGACGAGTTTGCCTTTGTGTGAGAGCAAACATGAAGCCTTCCCGCAAGCTAACATGCTGCTCCTTGGCTTACGATCTGTTTTTTCCCCAATAAATGCGTGTATTAAGCGAATAGGGCTTTCAATTATTTCTCATCCACTTAAATCACTCTAATGTGACGTGCTGTGCGGCTAGTGCGTTGGGCAAAAAGCAAATCTGATTGGCCATTATGAGATACTTACTCGGCCGCAGCATGCTCTCTGCAAAAGCAATAAAGGCCAAGTTACGACGCTGCTGCTGGCTGGTGTCGGACTTGCACGCGTAATTCTCTCTCTAGTTCACTCGAAGCTATGACCGCACACATTATTGCCCGCCTGCAATTATATCGCATTATGCCTGCGAAGGGAGGATAAATTTAATCCCCAATTAAGTGAGCCGGATCGTCTCGCGCACGTCCTTAATCCGCCCCGTACAGCACGCGTGTATACTGCGCTGCGCTCGCTTCTCCGTCAAATAAATTTGTTAATATCATGCTGCGCAGTTCGGATTACGGAGGATGGTTTAAAAGAGACGATTATTGTACCTTTTTTGCCGGCGCGTAAACGGATTAAAAGACTAATTTCACTAAATTTCTACTCTACGTTGAACGTTGTTCCACCACTTGGATGCTAGGAATTATGCCTGTTAATTCTTGCTAGTCAATACATTAAAAAATAAGAAGCAAGAAAAGGCAAATAGTGATAGAATGATCAATTAGATGTACAACCTCTCGCGCGGACTGCTAAAATTTAAAACTTGGTAGAAAACGCAAGCGACCAATCAGAAAAAGGAGTGGCTCTTTGACGGCAGCGCCACAGTGACAGCCAGCGCAAGCAACAAGGCAGGTTCCACTGGCTGTCGCTGTGGCACTGCTGTCTCGATCCGGCTAATCAGAGAGAACCACTCCCTTCTCTGATTGGTCGCCGGAATTCTTGAGCTAGTTTCAGAGCAAAAAGCGCCATAGTAACGGTTTTTTACAATTCTATCGATTTTCAGCACGTCGTGTCGAATTTTCTACAAAATGGCTTTCATTCTTAACCTCAGGAATTAATTGGCAAAGTCAAAAATGAAGTTGCAGTGCTACTTTTACGAAAGTCGAAATAACCATCTTAAACAAAATCCATTTCGTGTAGGTTTTTTTTATTCACATTACGATTGGATACAAATTCGAATACGATGAGCAGGTTTGTAATAAAAATATTGTTATCAAACGTCGAGGACAGCCTAGGAACAATAACAAAGCCCAATATTGTGAAATGAGCGTGCACAGAGAATACCTTCCGACGTAGTTTCCACCTCCGAGTTTTATTTTCTTGGATAAACACGAAGGGTGGGTTTTCGTGTACGTGTGATCTGTTTAGTCAGCCTGCTGCTCTGCGTCCATTGTGCGCACTTGCCAAAATAAACAAACGCCGGACAAACAACACAAGTAGCAGCGAATTCTACTGCCGAAGTGTAAGAAAACAAATTTCGGGCTCTGAATTTCGCGAAACGCACGTCAGCAGGCGAGGGCCAGAGGGGCCGAACAAATCACTCCCACCCTCTTTATTGGGGCGATGAAGAAATATAGAGATGTCCTCGCAGTTTGTCTTTTTCGGGTGCGCGCGCGAGCTATAGGCGGAGGTGATTGCCTCCATTTCTGGCACCGTGTGCGGCGGGTGAATTATGGCTCCATTGATCATTTTGATGCACGACCCTGCTCTGCCAATGCGACACCACAATAAGATGAAGTCATCTCGCGTCTAAAGAGTCTGCCTCTGCAAGGGGCAAAGTTCACACTTGCTTGCTCGTTCGCTTGTCGATTTCTTCTCTGCACTTCGGCTCCTTGGCTCTCATCCTTATTTTAAGAGAAACAGGGATTAAAAAACGGTTGTCTTAAATACAGAGACATCAAATCGATAAATGCTTGAACGTTGACAATATTTAAATATCATAAAAAATGAAACAAGCACATTTTCTTGGAGTTTGTCAGGAATTTATGTCTTTAGAGTGCTTCTTGGATGCACTAAAAATGATTTTTTTAAGTCTACGCCTAATGAGACGAGACTAACCTTATTTCTTGTTTTGATATTTAAAACCTCTTAACGATCATTTGCTGACTGTGAAACATTTGTTGGACTGCAAGGTGTGAGCTGCACGATTTCCCTAGCACGTCCAGAGAGTCACTCACCGTTGGTATTTGCACAGCAGAGGTGCTGCTGACGGAAAGCAATAAAAATAATGATAATAATGCCAAGCAGTTTCTGCCTTTCTCATTTCAGAGCGCGCTGATATTAATCTTGCGCCTGCTTGTTTCTCTCTTTCGTCTGTGCTCTCTCAGAGAGAAACACAGCCCATATAGAGGCGCAGAGAGATGATATTAAACGTCGAGAGGAGCAAGCCAGAGAAAGAGCCTGGCCTGCCTGTTTGTGTTTTTCTCTCTCTTTTTTTAATTTTATACCGCGCTGGCGAATGTAAAGGGCTCATGTCAGCGGTGTGGAAGGCAAAACAATGGCCGTGTGCATCATCAAGAGAGGCGAAGCAGCGATTGCAAACATTTTATGTGCCTTGCCATATGACCTCTTTATTTATATTTAGATTCATCTGCGCCCACAACCCAGTCCTTTGCGGAATCAGGGAGCAGGCGTTAGGAGGGATCACCTCTGAACTGCATAATAGGCACTTGAACATGCATTCTATCCTATTTTCCTATTTTTGTTCATTGTTTACCTCGGAGGATGTAAGGTCATTCAAACGTGCCACCCACAACCATAAATCAGATTTAATCACATGATATTTTAAGCTTATACATCCACGCACGTAATGCCTTGCAATTTTTTTAATAATAAAAACCTTGGTCTGAACTGTCCATCCATCCCAACAATGTTTTATTTTAATAATTTAACAAAGGTTTAATTCGATTTTGCAATGGCGAACAAGCAAGGAATAGTTGCCGTACACAATTAAATAATTATAAAAAAATGTCACACTCAGTATTGCGGTTTTAATTTTTTTATTTATTGCATTGCCTGTAACTTTGAACCTCACTATATGGATACAAATTAAACCAACGCTTTCCAATGCACTCTCTGGACGTGGAATATTGCAAACGGGCACAAATAAATATATTTGCGCATGATGGAAATGCTAGCCAGTCAAAGTGCCTTTGGCGATGATGCAGCAGCCATAGCATTTTACACGTGATTATTTTATTCAGCGCGGCTTGTTGCTGATCGGCAAAACGTAATGGAAATGGATATTCGCCTCGTGCACGAATGGGTATGTTGTATTAGTTAGTGAGCTTTGGAATTCAAAGCAGCGCCTGTAATAAAATTTGATTTAGTCGCCATGAGCGAACGCGGCTGGCGCTTAGACAGGGATAAATCGTGTTTATTTTGCTTTCGCACTAAAAACACCAGCGAAATGTTAAAATCCGCACGTCCTCAATTCCTAATTTTAAAGGAAACAATGCAAGCTGTCCATGCATGCCGCACAAAAAAGGGAACTGTAGGCAACGAGGAGAGTAATCCCGAGCCTGCATGCATCGTGAGGTTGAATAGATATTAGCATCGCCTGCAGCACTTCCTCGCTTTTTGCACGCAAAGAAAGAGAGCTGGTTTTTATTGTAATTTCTTGCAGTGCCGTTCACGAGATCATTAGCTTTTGTTTCCACCCTCGCCGCTTCACCTTCTAAACATGAGAATCCAACCTTTTGTTTCCCTACTTGTCTGCTTACTCAATTAACTCGTGCAAAATTACTTTCCGGCCGCTGCATGCAAAAATTGTTTCCACTTGAGGATCAAATTTAATGAATTTCCACGGAGGCAGCAACTCTTGTCATGCCGACGCAGAAAAAGCACTTTCCCGTCACACTGCGCAAAATATTCGCTTAATAAAACCGCATGAAATTTTGATATTTTCAGTGAAAACTGTTTGAGTGCGTTCACTTACGGCCTATTTACATTTATCACCAGCGGACGGTTGCCATCCATGTTTTTGCGCGGCACAAAGTGGAAATTTCGCAGAAAGCCCTCTCGCTTTGCATTTTCGGCGCACATTTCTACATTAATCCCTGGCAAGCGCTGTACACGCGTGCAGCACCAAAATGGAACCCGGAACGAGGCCCGCGAATTTAATTCCGCTGTTATGGTGGTCTTCTGGTCCACGGAGCGTGATAATCCCCTTGGTGGTCATTGAGCGCGGTTTGTCCGCCGATAAATACCTCGGTGCGAGAGCGAAATGCAAAGCCCCTTTGCACGCGCGAAAGATGTAGAGCGAGGTATGCAAAACCGCCGCTCGCTAAGTTGCCACCGCAAATTTCAAAACGAACCCGGCAGCGTTAGTGACAACGCGGAATTTGCGTGTTTTCGTGCCAGGAGGGCGGTCAGTTTTACGGCCTGAATGACAGGTGGGTATTCCTGTACCATTATCAGTTTTTATGGACTGACGGGGTTAAATTTTAACTAGTTGGCTTGCATTCTCTGGAAGGGAAAGGCAATGGGAGATTTTTAGGATCTACTTCTGGCTCAGAGATGGCAAAAGGCGGTTAGTTAAAGTTACCCGAAATGCTCAAAAAGCTCAACGGGATGGTAGGAGGCGCCACTAGCTGGTTTTCGCTCCTTTCCAGCGGCTTTAGGGAGAAATGTCTAGCTTTTCAATCAAAACTTCGTTGCGGAGAGGCGAAAAGATGCCGCAATTGGGTCTAACCTACTCTGCGGCCATGTAATCCGCTCGACGGTGTTATTGGATGGAACCTGGTGAGGTCATAGCCTACGGGAAGTGCTGAGCAGAGGTTAAAAACTCTTTTGTCCAGGGTTCGCCAATTTTGCAATGTGCAACAATTCACCACTGATTTTTGCGCAACAAACAGCAGTTTTGGGATTTCTGCCTTTTTTCTGAATTTAACCACGAAAAGGTGACATTTGGCGTCAAAAAATTAAGAAATTTTGGAAAATTGCCATGAAATTTAAAAATTTTGGTCAGTTATTCGTGAAACCTGTGGCTTTATTTTATAATGTTTGTAAAATCCCTATTTTTTGTCATCCATCCTGAGAGTTTATGATCTTAAATAAAGATGCATGTGTTTCGGAAAAATGCACAAAATTGCAGAAAAACCGCAAAAACAGCTTTTCCATAAAATTGCGAATTTTGCGAACCCTTCCTCTATCTCTATGACAAGAAAACTGGAAAAATTAGAGCCAACACATGTTTTGTTTGGCCTTCGGAATGTTTACTCCAAATTTCACGGCCTTTGAAATTACAAATGGCTGCTTATTCAAAAGACCCGAACTGGAGAAAGCGTCATCTGGGGAGGCGAAATTCGATTTGGCAGAGAATGTGCGAAGCACGGTCCCCCTATGCCAGACGCACAATGGCGCGTGTGTGTATTTGCTCGAGTGTCGGCAGCGCCTCGAGGAACAAGGATGAAAGGGGCCAAATGGCAAAGGCGGATTTGGCACCTGAACTCGAGCAACGTACACAAGCCACAGACGACGACGCGCGTATTACCGCAGGTATTTCAATTTGCATTAATGCACGGGCATCATCCAGCCGTGAGAGAAATGCGGATGGAGTCGCTCCTCATTGGAGGAAGTCGTCCCAAAACGCAATTACACACCGCTCAGCACGCTGCCGAATATGGATATTCGTGAGGGAATTACATTTCAAAGGAGCACGCCAGCAAACGGCTAAAACTATATGAACCCTCTGCAAATGCGAAAGCATAAATTAAAATTTCATTTTACGCGAGAAAGGGAAACATTTAAAATACTTCCCCGTCATTGCGGAAATTATGGGAAGCAGTGTACATCAGTAGGAACTTTAATTTCCTCCCTACAATGTGGCAATAAAGATAACAAAAGCGAAACTAATTAAATATCTTCATCTGTTGCAGGTATGACTTATGACCGCGAGGCAAACTAATTATTGTGATTGAACCACCACACCGCCATTAGTTACAGCAATTTTTCAACCGCCTGGTGAGAGCAAATCCAATTAAGAATATCACATTACTATTTCCCGGCACTAACGTGTTTTTTTCAACTCGTTTATTGTCTATTTGCGTGGTTTGACCACATAAAAGGCGAAACATGATTAATTAACAATTATTAGTGGCCATTCAAATGGTAAATAGCCGATGTAATGGCCAAATGTCGTTCATAATTTGAAATACAGCGCTCGCATTTATTGTATAAATGCGTGTTCGCAGCGAAAAATTTATTGCCAACCTTTGAATAGCGCTCATTAATTTTTGAAAATGGAAATGCCTCTCGCTCGCAGCGCGCGCTGTAAATAAATTCCACTTTGGCGACGCGGACACCACTATGATGGAGATCCTCGCCAATTTATTTGCGCACTGCACCCTTTCCTATCGCGCTCGAGTACAAACCAAGCAAATTGATATGCCGACTAGATATTTATTGACTATGAAAATAAACACTCCGTGATGGCTGCTTTGTTGGAAACGTGCAAAATGATTCATGCCCGAGATTTTCTCTTTTTTTACAGCACATTCTGAGGGCTATGAGCTCACAGGGTCCCCAAGAGGCCAACATGGGGCCCAATGTGGCCATCTTTTCACCTCCCCGCACCGAGGTCTTTAATTGAACCTCGAGAGATT
Source organism: Cloeon dipterum (assembly GCF_949628265.1). Lineage (NCBI taxonomy): Eukaryota > Metazoa > Arthropoda > Insecta > Ephemeroptera > Baetidae > Cloeon > Cloeon dipterum. Next base: position 3,707,030 of record NC_088790.1, on the reverse strand, counting down.
AGTCCATAAAGGAGCTGGACAGGTGTAAAACCTATTTGAGCATTTCAAGTCACTTAATTAACCACTTTTCTGACATCCAGGCAGCCAGAAATAGATCCCACAAATGCTAAAATATCTCTCATTGTCTTGAAACTCCTAAGAATGCCTAGTGGTTTTCTTGCAGTAAATATTCCTGATGATTTTATCAGTCCAATCTGATCCGATTATAAAACAATGATGCCACACGCGTGCCACGAAGATGCTCAAATTGGAGTGTGCAACATAAATTTCGTCTCTAATCTGAACGGCATGCTCACAGCATCCGCTATTTGATTTACCCCTTTGAAAGAGGACGAGCTCGTCCACTCGAGCGTCGGCCGCGCGCGGTGTGAATCATATCATCCCCCTTCACATCCACCGATTAGTTATGGATTCCGAACCAGCGACGGGTGGGTGGTGGTCTTATTAGTTTTTAGTTGGCGCACTAATGCATGTCCAGCGCTCGGTTGTCGTTTTTATTGCCGGCTCTCGCAGGAGCATACGGCCCGAGAGCGAATTCGCCCACTGATAAAGTGAGGGACTGAGGCAGGGGTGAGCAGGAGCAGGCAGGGAAGCCGCTGGGATTGGCCCAACCCTTTTATTTTTGCCAATAAAGAGAGACGACGAGAGAGATAGTCGAATACCCCTTGCTGAGAGAGAGAGAGAGAGAGCGAAAGCCGGACAGACGCACAGCTTTCCCCTGTAATCATCATTGATGGTCCGACGTCCTGCTATTACCCCATTAGGCCAGCCACCCCTTCCAACCCCCTTGAAATTCAACTCTGCTCTATCCAGGCATGATTCAAAACTTTGGGAAACTCGAGGTTTGAAGTTTCATTCTGATAATGTAATTTGCACCTTCGTCACCCTTCCACCAAATTTGATTTTGATTTTGGTTTTAGAGCTACACGCGGCTAAATGAGCTTTCGGCTCGGAATTTTCCCAGCCAGTGGAAAAAGGCAGATTTTTCGAGTGAAACGAGACAGCGCGTCGCTCGTAAAAATGGAAAGTGTCCCGTGCACGGGGAAATATCGCTGGCGCAGCCGTTTTTTTGTCTCAGTACACAGCCAACCGGTGTGCTCTGCTCACTTACTACACTGCTGGCTGGCAGCTGAGAGTTGTATAATGCGTGAGTGTGCCAGCGCACGGTGGGTAAACCTGGCAAAATATAAATATAAAAATGCGCACACATAATTTGAAAGCATAACCAGCAGAGCTTTTGTTTCCACCGTCATTTCAACGCCATTGTTTTATATTTTCCCGCAGCTTTGCATCAGAAACTCGACCCGGCAGGCTGACAGCACCATTTTAGATAATGCATGAACGGTCCGCTTGTTTTTGGGGCGAAAAATTTACGAATCCGGAGGCCAAAGTTTAGCGTACGTTGTTGGCTGTTAATTTGGCAAAAACGCTCGGCAAGCAAATCGTCGCGAGAGTTGGGCGGGCTGCACCATTTCCGATTGCTAAACCCTTGAGTGAGTAGTGCTCCAAGGAGCCGAGGAGGATCAGTGGCGGCGGGGGGTGAAATTAAATTTCCTCTCTGTCGCACACAGCTCAAGAAGTTGTTCCTCAGCGCCTACTCAGGCATTTTCAACTTCTTGCTTTAATTTCCGCTTTTTAATATCGTCGTTAAGTTGTTTGCGTAACTGAAACTCGTGCTTCCCTCTTCCATTAGATAAGTTTGCCGGTCAGCAGCCTGCCAAAGTGTGTGCCAAGACGTGACACCTCTTGCGAACATATAAAAGTAAAAAAATACTAACTTGCTGTCGTATAAAAACACTTGTCCTCTTTTCTCATTCAACGATAGGAGATATTTTTGAACTAATAAATAACCAGCAACAGTTGAAATTAAATTTATCATTTCTTTTGAAACCCTGTGACCCGAGAGAGCAGCGAGCTTGACATTTTATTGATTAATTCCCGCCAGCATTCTCTCGTTCAGTTAAATATTTCCATTGCTCTTTTCCAGGCAATAAAATAAGATTTAGTGCTGGCGACGAGCGCGAGAAAAAGCGGCAGTGCAGCGACGTGCATGCAAATGGCACACGGCGCGAAGCGCGAAGGAGGAAGGTGGAATGAGCATTTTTTCGCCACAACCTTTTCTTGGCGGCTCCGGCCAGCCGTCATCAATCATTCATAATCCAGCTCTTTTTCTTCCTTTGGCCCATTCTTTTTCTTTAAAAAGCAGGCGGGGAGAATAATTCACGGCAAGGAAAATCGCTCGCGCGACAACGCACGCATGTTTTATTAAAAGCGGCCAAATTTATTTATCGCCGCCTAAGCCTCTTTGCATTTCGCCTTCGGTTTCAGTGAATAATGAGCCTCATTGTGCACACACACCAAACTCATAAACACCGTAATCCTTTGACGCATCGCCGTCATCTGTGTCAAAATACGCTAACGTCGCTCCAGGACAAAGAGGGAAGTATACAAAAGAAATGGAATTTTTAAAATATCAAACGTACTTGAAATTGATGGCGAAGAACCGAAAAAACTCTACCGCATTTGTTAACTGTCCTTGCATTGGCAACGATCAAATCGGCAGACAATCTTTCGACCTCGGGACGGCATCGCTTTGTGCCGAATCTTCATTTCGCACTGCTGGCAGCCGGATTAGTGTCAGAGGAGGTATTGAGAGAAAGGGAATAATGGGCGAGTGAGGCGTGACATTTGAGAGGTTTTATCTCGTCGCCAGATTATCGTTTGTAATCACACGGCTGTTATAAACGCCTGCTAATGTGGCGTAATGACTGCCAGAGCCGAGACGCGACTTAATTCTTCCTGACGCAAATTCCCGTTCGCGCCCAAATGAACGCTAAAAATCGTCTGCCGCGGCGAATTTATTAATGAAGGCGTCGAAACGAAATTTAAGAGCTTCATTAAACCTGATGCCGAAGACGCCCAGAATGAGTGCCGCCTGGAGAAACATTCACGTTTGATTGAGCTCATATATACAGGTTTAAATTTCAGACCTTTTCGTCTCATTCAAATACACCCTTTAAAGGCTCTTAAAAATTAAATTTGTAAAGCCTTCATTCATTAAAAACGGCAAAACTGAATATATGTTGAATGGGCCTCTCAAGAAGAAGTGTTGCATCTACATTTTCCCTTGGTACCGACGAGGGTGCATCTCTCGATATCCTGCGAGGCCATAAATCCAATAAGAGAATAAGCCGGCGACACAAAAAGCAGCTATAAATAAGTTCACCACGCGCGATTGATTCATTCTCCACACTCTTCCGAATTCGCCGCGGATAATTTCCTCTATTTCTGCATCCGCATTCGCGTCCGCATTCGGTTTGATGGCGTCAAACCGTTTTGCATCACAATATATTGCTCTGCGTGTGAGTGTGTGTATAGAAAAAGCTAACACATTCCTTTATTGTTGGCTCGCTACTTCTCAGACAGTGCATATATATAAGTCGAAAGTCTCCTGTAGTGCACGTAAAAGAAATCATCGCCAGAAGAGAATTTACATCACGGACGCGCCTCGCTTCCTCGCTATAGCCACGCCGTGTGTATTTTATACCCGCTGCTAATTTATACACAGTGGGTTTCTTGCTGTTTCTATTGACAGCTGGATTTTTTTCGGCTGCTATCTCAATTCAAGAGTGCATCATCATCATCAAGTGAGCTGGCGGAAAAAGATGTTTGCGACTCGTTCATCAAGCGACCGCCCATCCAGCGGATGGTCAATGACAAGGGGCCCGACTCGCTTTCTAATGTAAGCGAGACCCGTGGAAATTCGGTTACAAAACGAGTTTATTAAGACCGCTAAATCACCTCTAATTTCCACGTGCGTGTGCTCAACAAATATTAACTTTTGAACCTTCCTTGATAGTTTTAATCCAGAACAAGTCGGCTCAATTTACGACTCTTGTGTGTTTATTTAGTGTTCCACGTCAGGTACGCCCCTGGTAGCTATTGAACCACAGACCTTGGCTGCTGCTCGGCTGCTCGTCTGGCCTTGATCAAATTTTATTCTAATATGTTTACACGGAGAGGAAACACGAAATTGGCCTCATGCTAATGAAGTACAGGCGCACGGGATCGAATTATTTTGATCTGGGTCAACGCTGAACATAAAAATAACGTCATTTAATCCAAATTTACGCGAGCGCCTAATTGCGGAGCTGATTAATAATGTTGTTGGTGTCATTACTGCATGAAGTGAACGTGCCGCGTTTAATTCCTGGTGCATGCAGCTCGCGCATTTTGATGAGCGAGACTTGTTCGCTCGAGTTGACGAGAATAAATTTCGGCTGTAATCGAGTATTAGGTTGTGACATGAATAATTAATGCACTGGAATGCATGATAATTCATCGTGTCGTGCCATAAAATTAGAAACAGATTAAATTGGCTCTAATAATAGCAGCAACGGCCGTCGACTCTGAAGTGAGAGGCGTACGTTTGAACAATCTTTGCTCGTCGTCAGGGGGTTTGTAACCAAAACCAGTCTTAAAGAGGTTCACTCCTGGGCCTCCGCACCCGAAAGGTCTTGGAACTTGAGGGGTAGGCAGCCCTCGGGCAGATGTGACGAGCACGTTGCATAGCGACATCGATTCAAAATCGGATGGAGTTTGCTCGGATCGTCCTTGGAAGCAAACAAAATCTCAATCCTCCCAGCGGACTTTGGAGCCAATTTGGGATTATTTGGCTGTCATTTCTGGCTGACATGCTCCAGGGGAGCCAAGCTGTGTGTTTCCATTACGCCTTTTAATCCGCGTGGGATCAAATAATGCTCTCAAGTCGGAGTATCGCGCGAGCATTAAAGGCTGAATTGGCAATTCAATCCATCCGACTGACTGACTGGTTGGCTCACCCGCTCTGACAATATCGCGCGCGCGCGTCCCACACAATTATTTTGATGTTCCAAATAATAGCCGGTTCCCCGCCGCCACCGCCGCCTCACAGCCATGCCGAGTGTAATTTGCAAAATAAGACCGTTAACCTTCGAACTAAACTGGAATGCGAGCTGTTAAAACTGCGAGCAAATGGCGAAACGCGTTACCTTCTTTATTAAACGTGCCACGACCCTCTGTGCGCTCTAATACAAATTAATCCGATTATTTTGCACGGTTGCAGGCTGTGAAATAATTCAAGCTAGAAGAGAAATCGAATTAAAAGTCGAACGCTCTCTGTAATGAAATTAAGTAATTTATAGTGAACGTGACTCAACTCGAAAAAAATCCGATCGTGAATCAGTGGTGCAGGAAGGAAATCCTTTGAAGTGAGAGAAAAAGGGACACGGAAAATCTCTGAGAGAAAATTAGAGGTTGTGCTTTATGGCGTGTGAAAGTGGTGATGGCCGCCAAGTGTGATGGCCAGCAGCGGTGCGTTTGAACGGAAACAAGAGAAGCGAGAGACAGGATAATGTCTTAATCATGCCGCAGCCAAGTGAGCGGGCGATCATTTTCTTCCTCGTCGGCCAATTCAATCGAATTTCTCTCTGATTGCTGTTGTGGTTGGTGATTATTTATTATTATATCATTGGACGGACGCATGGTGTGTTCTTTTGTGGTTTAGATTTAGACCCAGCATTCCGTGTTGAGTCACTTCATGCTCTCTTTGATTTCGAAACGTTGAGCCAATTGGTACGCCATTGGTAACAATTTTTTGTATAATTGTTCGTAAATGAAGTTCACCTTCCCAAAATTATGACATTACGGAGAAGATTTGGCTGAGGCAATCGCTCTGACTCACATTATTTGAAAAGAATGAAATTCGCATCGGTTTTCTCCTTCTCCTGAGGTGTAGCTTTGCCGCCAGACGTGATTCCCACACCAAACGAATATAATTGAGCAATTTGGCCAATAACATTTGAGCGGCAGCTACACAACACAGCGCACTCGGCGCAGGAATCGAAATCCGGCGTGTTTCGCTCGATTAAAAATGATCGCCGCCGCCTTCGGGGCCGATTCGCCAGCTCGTGGTGCAATAATTTACGCCTCATTTACATCGAATCGCGGCCGGCGGAGCGGCCTAGTAGAAAATTCATTTATCAGCGCGTCAACGTGGCCGCGGGTCATGAAATGCAAATTGGCGGATTGCTTTATCAAAAGGCGGTCCAGCGGCGGATGTGACGTCACAAGGGCGCAAGAGGCAGGGAAGGGGACCACCTCAGCACGCGGACCACCCATCCATCGGCGCGCCGAGCTGATCTCTCTATCTGCAGAGCGCTGTGAAAGAACCAACGCACAAGGCCATGCGGCCCATCCATCGCCTCTCGTACACAGCAGAAAATTCGCTTTTGCTTTTTTGGTACGCGCGTATTCTCCTCATCTGCAGACGCGCAATTTATCATTTCCACTCTCTGGGCGCATCACTCATCTACTCAATTTCATTATACATACATTCCACATTTTAAATAGCTTTTCAGTTTACATCAAGTTAGATAATCATTGAATTTAATAAAAATCACCAGAGGAAAAAGAGGTAGATTTAGAATTGAATAATTGCTTCCTTTTTGCTGAGACACTTCATTTTAAATGAAATAACAAATGATAAATATTAAAGTAGCTCTGGAATTCCATTTTTTACAGTGCAAGTCGATTCCTGGGGTTAGATTAATCAGCCGAATCACTCTGAGGAAACGTAGAAACTGTTATTTTGTCAGTTTATGGTTTGAATCAGCGGGGGCCAGATGTGCTATAAAATTGGTTCGCACTGCGCAGATCCAAGATGGCGTCTGAATGTGGGAAACAAAATGTTCTCTTTGGATTCCTGTACGATTGTCAAGAGTTTGTTTCTACGATCCAAAAGACACAATTAAGTATACAAGTAATGCAAATTATGAGAGAGAAGGGAGCGGCTCTCTGATTGGCTCTTTGACGTAGCGACGGCAGCGCCAGCGTAAGCAACAAGCCGCAGAATCTTGTCGCTGTGGCGCTGCTGTCTCGATTTTAGGCCAGCGTGTCGTCCAATAAGAATCATGCTCTCTTCTAATGAAGCAATTTCCTTGATGTGCATTGAATTGAACCAACTTGCATGCTGCTTTAATGATCTAAAAAATCTTGGAAATGAGCAGTATGTAAGTCTTGCACGTGAATGCTGCTGACTTGTTTACTGTCACTACGCGTGGCATTGCTAATGTAACTAACAACAGCGGTAATAAGTGACAGCTCTTCCCTCCAAGCAAAGTGCAGCAACAGAAACACATTGTGATCGAAATAGCGCGCGCGTACGGTTCAAACGCGCGGAGTAGCAAGAGAGACAAGGCACGCTACAATAATACATAAGCAGCAGCGCTGAACGCAATTATATTTTGATAAATACGCCATTCAAGCATCAAGCGCAAGCGAGCGAGCGGTGAATGATGAATGAAAATGAGCCTGGCACAGCGCGATAGGAATCCAGAAGCCACAGCAGCGACGAGTTTCATACAAAACTCGGCGGCGGCGCCGGCGGATTAATTATAAATGCATTCGGACAGAGAGCCACAGCCCTGCTGGTGATTGTGACACTGCGCCAATTAATTAATCTCTCTCTCTGTGTGCCGCTCGTGCTGCTGCTACACGCGAGGCATTATTGTTTTTAATTAAACCGATACTTTTGCGTGCCGTTCGGGCGTTGTCGATTTTAATTATTTTGTGTGATTGCGATTCGATTTGGATCTCAAAATTGGACTCTCAGAATGTCGAAATTGGAAATATTATTGCTGCTTTCATTAATTTAAATCGATGAATTTTCGCTTAGTAAAATTAAATCACCCTATAGGACGATCAAAAGTAGCCAAGCCTTCAATTTGCCTCTCGGAGTCGTCGGCGTGTTGGAGCGATATAAATATTTTTGGCACTACATTGTAGCCTTTCAGCTTAGCAGCATGTAAACAGGCTCTTTCTCTCTCTCACACACACCGAGTCCATAAAATATTGAGCAACTAAGTTCATTTGTTATTAGCCGGGCTAAAACAACACAGCAGCAAACGACGGCGGCAGCAAAGGGTCCTCTAATAGCGCTGCCGTAGTTGTTGTTGCCTGCAAGTATGCAGCATCGCCGCACACACCGCCTCGGACCTGTAATTTATTATTTTGGCTGCTATTCCAAGGCTCTTTCCGAACGACGAGCGCGGGCATTACTCTGGTAATTTATCGCACGCTGGCATTTTCGAAAAAGCGAGAGAGATAGCCACGATACAGTCTGCTTGCGGCTCAGTCAACGCGAATATTATCGATCTTCGGAGAGCAGCTATTAGGGAGAGCGAAGAGCAGCAGTGCAAATTATTAGTTGTTATTTGGCGCGTTAACTGATTCTCATCACGCGGCTGTATACTTCTTTACTGCACCTCCGTGTTGGAAATAAATTTGTCGATCGTGCAGCCTCCACACAATGATGCCACCAACTTGGCCGATGAGAGCCTAGCAACAGAAGTTGCGAGGAGGAAAGTCTATTAGTCGCTGAACTTTGGCTCACTTTGAAAAGGGTTTTCGAGATATTCAATAACGGCTATTCTTTTGTTTAAAATCCTGGAAATTCGTGCTGCCAATGCACGAAGTTGATGCCGAAATTAAATTTTGAGAAAAGTGGTTGCAAAGTTAGCATGCTTTGCAAATGGTGAGGACTGTCTCCTTACCTGAAATCATATTTTATTTGACAACAAAGAGTTTCCTTAAAAGGTTTAATACGCTGTTGGACAGATTTCGAGGAAAGGAATCGAAATCTGCCAAAAAAATGTGGTCAAGCACTCTAAATATTTGAGAAAATTGGCAAAATTTGAATTTTTACTGCAGCAAGCAAGATCCTATTTTGATTATTGCAGATTGTAGAATAAAATATGTTTATCATGCGCCGCTTTGTTGCATCACGTGTTTTATTTATATCTTAGCTAAAACTAAATCAACATTTATAATAATACAATTTTTCATTACGTGAAAGTAGATTAAAGATTAAATTGTCTTTGTTTGCAGACGGCACAGAAATTTCTCAGCGTTGGAGTCGAATTTCCGAGCCCGTCTAAGCCCTGCCGGCGCGGAAAACGTGAGTGGATGCCATTAGCCGTAACTAGCTTTATATAAGGCCGCGGAGAAATCACCCTGCTGTTTTATAATCCGCATCGGCCGGAATATATAAAATGAAATCTACGCACCTTGCTAACGAACCGCGTCCAAGGCGAGCTAGGGGGTTCGCGCCCGTTGCCCGGCGTTTTACGTGCGAATAATCACGGGACGACGAAACGCCCCGGCGCGCGCGTGTGCATGTGCGTGTATTTATACAAGGCTTTTATATGTGCTGCGACGGCTTCCTTTTAATACACTCGCTTAATCTGGATATAATAAAGCCGAGAAAAGAGGAAGCAAACCCCGCCTCGTGATGGCATGCTGTCATCGCACTCGTAAAAGTCCGAGCGCGCACACCCAGCATTATATTGCCTGCGCTTTGTATGTTCGCCGTGGACCCAATGGCGTGCGCAGATATTTATCTCGCTTTTCCTCATCAACTCGATCAAAACCCTGCCGCAATTCCAATATACTCAGTCAGCCGGCATCATTATTTGCTCCCTCCTTCTATACCCACCGCGTCGTTTCATTTAGAAAAAGTAAAAGTAAGAGGGTAGAAAAAAATAAGAGAGAAATGAGATGTTATCTAATGTATCGACGCGAACTCTGCGTCGTTGTCGCATAGACGCGCGTTATATTATACTCAGTCCAAATTGAAATCTGGAGGACACGCCCTTAGCAGGCCAAATGGATTGAAAGCTAATTATTACCATCGCAGCATTGATTGTATGCCCTAAAACCAAACAATAGGCTTGGATTGTAAATTTAATTGTTTTATTTTACAAAATAAAAAAGCAACAATTCATCTTTTTAATTAATTTAATTTCTTATCTGGGTTAATTAAAATTAAGATGATATTCATAATTAGTTAAAGGCTTTTAAATTTCTCTCAAATGAAGGTTATCAAGGTTTTTCGAACGTCTGCACACAGTCGATGAGAGGCTGCAGAGGAGTTTGGACCCAATCGTGGCCATCTTTTCGCATCCCCACACCGCAAAACGCCAGAAAGTTATCCCTGAAGCCGCATTCTGACATTAGGCAGCCAGAAATAGTTCCCAGAAATGCTGAAAATAATTAGCAGATCGTAAATGTAATTTCATATTTTTTCCCGCCAGCAGAAACGATATGCGGATAGCTTTCCACTTTCCGCCCTATGTCAGTTAATAAGAATTTTTCGTTCCAGCAAAAAGTTGATTTTTGAATCCATTTGAAAACCCAATTCCCCTGACTAATTGAAATTCCACTGCCGCTATCGGATTTGCCAATAATGATTCCCATCCGGACAAAGACTCTTGCACACATACGGATTGAAAATAAAAATGGTTCATCAGTAAAAGCTTGTTCTGATCGCCAGCAGGCATGGACCAAAAATGTCGGATATTGTTTAGTGCGAGCGCTCGAGCTAATTAGCCAGCAGATTGAATTCTTGTCAAAGTCCAACTTCGCTTAAATCAATTATCTTTTCCAACTGGAATAGAGCAGTGAATCCGCAGAGTCCATCCCGAAAAAATTGTAGATGAAAGAAAAATTCTACACCATTTTTGCTTGAACTGTCCAACTCAAATATTTATATTTTTTTCCGGTGTTTAGAAAATACTTTTTGCTGGAAATTCGAGCAATATAAACTTTGCAGTAGCAGCGCAAACTACAGTGGTGGAAGTAAGCGGGCGCTTCTTTTTTGGCACTGCCTGTTGGACTTCCGTCGATAAAGTCGGCATCTAAGAGGTTTTTGATACACAGTTAGACGCACAGCAGCTGGGCGATGTATTTTGGATGATGCACGTCCCATTCAGCCGCAATTCAGAGCGACGGCTGCACGAGGGCGGGGGCACGAGAGGTGATCTTTCAATTTTTCTCGCGTACACACTCACAGTCAGACTTCCGCATTTTCTTCCTCTTGTGTATGTCGTCACTGTGTGTTCGCTCACCCCTAGCTCAGAAGGAAAAAAAGAGGAGGAACGCGAAAGAAAGTTGCCATTACAAAAGGGAAAATGGACTCTGTCTGGTGAGCCGTCTGCCAGATCCACTTTTCTGATAGCAACTCCATGGCTTATTGATTTCCGTTGGCGTGTCAAAGGCGATGGTTAAAAACACGTTGACAGAGCTCGCTCCCACCCAAGCACATATAGTGAGCCTCGCAAACATTTATTTACAATGATTGATGTAACCGATTCTTGACGAATTTTTCCATGATTTTTTCGTAATTTTTTCGCTTGACTTGGATTCCTATCGTCACGATTGCTCTAATGGTGCGCGAATTTAGAGGAAAAATCACCAAATTGTGAAACACGTCGTGATTTTACATTAGGGAGCCAGTGCAAACTTTTGAGCCGTTTTTCTCACAAATTTAAACCTGGGAAAGTTTTCCAATTTTTATAATAAGCAAAGGTTGGAATTATTTTCTAAATAATTCTGTACAGTTCCATTTTAAATGGTTTATTTATTCAAACAATCTCTGGAAACAAGCCTCCTTACAATATTTCATGTAAATATGTCGAATTTTACTTTTGGACTGGAATGTTTTATCAAGATAAACAAAACTTGCTGTATTTTTGCTCATGGCGAAATCTATTCAGCGCTGTAGCGAGATCAAATATGAAGAACTCTGCAAGAGCTTAACCTCGCCGAGAGAGAGCCCAAGTAGATGCTTATCGGCTTACTTAAGTGTCATAAATATTGGAGTGCCCTCGTCTTTTAGGCTTATTACACCTAAATCTGGAGCCCACGCACGCGGCCCAATAATCTCTATGCTCGCACCCTTATTAAATTTTATTCGGTGAGCATTTCAAGGAGTGCCTGCGCCTTCTGAGCCTTGATGTGCGTAAGGAAGAATATATCGCGCGTTGTGCAATTTTCCTATTAGCACCTCTCTTTTCCCGGTGTGTGTGTGTGTGTGTTTTGAATTATTTGGGCGGGGTCTGCTTTTTATTCTGACGGCGAGAAATTCGTACCTGCGGGTCTTCATTAAAGCAAGCAAAAGGCCCATGCACGCCGAGCAAAAGGCAAAAAGTCGGCTGGTTGGCGGTGGTGAGTGCCACCTGCAGTTTTTGGCTCGCAGTTTCGCGCTGCTCCGGGTGATTCGCGCTCTCTGCCTCCTCCGCCAGACACATTATTCACGAAATTGCCCGCGGGAGGGCTTGGGCTGCCGAGACGCCCGAAAATATGGGTGAGGAGACGTGAGAATTCGCGTCGTGGGTGCGAAAAGTTGTTCCAAACAATATAGTGCTAGAGAGACACACAAACTCGCTGAGTGTGTTGGAGGCGAAGTGACGTTTTCAGACAGAAAGAAGTGAAATGTTATCAGGCTGAATCGTGACTTTCGAGAAAATTTATGCTAACTCGCTGCTAAAGTCGAGAATTTATTCATGAATCATTTTAGAGCTTGCGCATTCCTCGCGCACAGGTGTTCCGATACGATTCGAAAATTGTCTCCTTTGTATGCCTGGCAAATTCGCCATGCACATCCGGATTTGAGCCAAGTGCGTGCTTTTGTTTCAAATTCAGATCGGCCAGGGCAATCAATCACTCGTGGAGCCAAATTAAAATTCATGAGATGCCTCTCGCTCGCCGATTTGCGCGCTTTCTGACCTGTCTACCTCCAGACAATTTTTGTCGTGTTACAAGCTTTTGTTGGCGGAGAGAGTCTGATATTTAAATGCGTCGTGCCGGTAATAGCCACGGACATTTGCATTATTAGATCAAAATGTTTTATTCAGGCCAACAATGTGACAAAAACACAAAGGCTTACAGGATTTTGTTCTCTGTCAGTTGGCACAAAGTAAAGAATACATAAATTCCGATGCTTGCGTCGAATGTGATTTGACACTGTGAATTCAGCGATGATTAAACAAACAGTGACATAGTTCACTGTGAGCTCTGTTTGTAGGTGGATGTGACAGATGCTTGAATTAAATTATTCATTGACTATCGATATAGAATTTCATTGACATTGTTAGTGGTTAGAACATCGTTTAGTTTAGTCACCATTCCATTTTACTATTGTGTTTTTTACTTGAACAATATTATTCTTTGAAATCAAAATAAACGATTTTTTTTACTTTTGATCTTTAATAATTATAAAAATATGCATCTGCGGGGACATTTTGCTTCATCTCGAAACGTCCGTGTTCTTTTTTCCGCGAAATTCTGCGTTTCATCTTCGATAAAAATCTGTACACAACTGCAACAGACTGCAGAATATTTGTGAGAACATGCGAAAAGTACGTGAAAAAGCAGCTTTCGGTCTGCTGCATCCATAATGCAAAATGCGACGACGCCAGTGCAAACATAACTGCCAATCCTCTTTGTCTGTCGGCAAATAAATGTGTTTGTTAAGTCGGCGCGCTGGCGAAATGCATGAAAAGAGCGCACGGATGGCGTGCACGCCAGATGATGTATTGTGGGAGCAAAATGCGAAAGCATTTGTTTCATTTTCAAGTGGATGAGCGGTGCATAATTGTGATGCTTCCACTTCTGCATCCAACCGCGTGCATGATGACTCTTGTTTGGAGAGCTTGCATTTTGAATAGTTCACCAGACAAATGTTTAAAAAAATTGTAGCTGAGGTACTAGCTTCGAGGATTTTGTTTTGATTCACATTGTTAATTAATTATGGGGGTTCATTGGCATTTTAAATAAAAATAATTGAAAGCTTAATGAGATAAAGATGATTTATTGAACCGACTAAACAAGCACAATGATTAGGCCTTAGAATTATTCATCGCCAAATGTCGGGTTCAAGCAGTCAGAATTGCAAAAACTGCACACCATTCGACTCGTCTCAACCTCCCCTAGATAGTCGATGGGTTTGGGGGTGATCTGATGGCCCACCAACCCCAATTTGCATTTTTTCTATACTTTCCATCCTAAATATTGTTAATTAAAAACGCGATTTTTTCGTTACTATACAATGCATGGGATGGAAAGGGGGTGGATTTTGGGGGTGATCTGATGGCTCATGCACCCCAATTTGTTTTTTCTCTTCGTAATCAAATTTGATTTGTAAATATAAGATTTCTGGTTCTACTATTTAAATTTTTATTTTTTTACCTTTTCAACCTCTATTAAGCGTAAAAATTGTAGTTTAGGGTAGTTTTTTTCATGAATTTAAGAAAGTTTTGATCAGTGAATGAGTTTGCTTGAAATTCAAAGCGATGCGATTTTTATTGCAATGCGTGGGGTTGAAGCGGCCTTCCGGTTAGTCTAGGGGTTAAGGTTCTAAATACTAAAACAAAAGCTAACGTGACGGGCACTCCGACGACGACTAGGGAATAGCCGACCGGTCGCGCGAATTTAGAAAGGGACTTCACTCGCAATCGGCGTCAACCGGAAGAACGGTATGACGAACAGCCGGGCTGTACAGGGGAAACCGCAGGCCGGTTTCTCCCTTGCCGATAGCGAGTTAGGGTTTGGGATCTAGGAATAAAACTCTAACTAGCTGAGCTGTATCGCTCCTGCTCTGGCCGGCTAACTAGAGCGGCCAGGTAGCAAACTCAGAATCAGAATGATAAAGAATATGAGCAGGCGCGCTTTATTTATACGCTTGTCCCCTACTCCTCATTTACATACAGACATATATTGACAGGTTATATCTTGCATGGTGTAGGTCGTCTCAGGGTGGAAGGGGGACGATGTTTGATCACACTCCAAACTATTTAACTAACTAGGGGAGGTTAAGACGATTCGAACGGTGCTTAGTTTTTGCAATTCTGACTCAATTAGAACCCGAGATTTAGCGTTTACAATATTTGGCAAAAATTAAACAATTTATTGTGTCACTCGTCGCGTATATAAATATTGTAAAAGCCACGTCTTTAAAAACCATGGCACCTATATTATTATTTTAGGACACCACCTCTTCTTCTATTTAGGCTCTCCTTTGAAAATGCTTTTGCGCTTTTTAATACTTTCATGACAACCTCCTAATGGCTCAATTTGCCGGGAATTTTTTTTCGTCCCTTGCCATCTACTAGACATAATTATTAATTACAAGCTAAGACGTGGTCATTGTGCTCGAGTTTGCGTGTTTTCCAGGCAAAATATTTTGTGATCGGTTCATTCTTGTGTTCCACGCCGCGCGGCAAAAAGAACTCGGCCGGTTTTTGTGTGCCGAGGTGGCGAGACGTGTAATCAAGCGTGTGGCAGAACAAGCCATAATATTCTCTCTCGCTCGCTTGGTTTGTCCAGTCGACAGGAACGAAATTAAAAGTAAATTTCGGCCGCTTTTTGCCAGCATCGCATGGGCTGAAGGGGAAAAAAGGAAAACAAGACCGCGCGGCCGGCTTATTGTGAGACACGCAAACCTGCACTCACGCCTAGTGCGCAAAAACCGCTCTTCTCGCGTCTGCGGCTCGTATAGCAAGAGGATTATCAAGTCATGAAATCTCAGTTTACCACCCCTAAAGAGGCTGCGGAGTAAAACAATTTCATCGGCTTTTGCATGCGAGCACGTAGCAATTGAATATGAATTGAGCCATGAAATATGTATCTTGAGGAGCAATAAACAGTGTACTACATGTCCGTGGCTTGTGTCGTTGTTGCTCTGCTCATCCCGCAGCGCTCGCGTGAGAGGATTTTGAACTTTGATTGACGATCAGATATAGTTTCTGTTGCTTTACCATTGCAGCTGAATATCTTTCAATGATTAGCAAAGCTTTTATTTGGATATTTGAATTTTTAAGGACAGAAAAATATCGAAATTTTCACGCATGAGTTTTGGTTCCCCCGTTTAAAATGTATTTAATTCAGCGTGAAAGTGATTAAAAATTGGGCCCAAACTTGAAGGTTTGAATTTGTAAAAAAATTAAAACAAAAATATATGTTTGGGAGAATGAAGAGGGATGAAATGATGAAGACCGATGAATTCAGATGAAGAATTTGTTGGTGTATTAGGTACAGTTGGAAATCCGATCGGATACTTAAATCAAGTACAAGAACTGAAATGGTTTACAATAATAAGTTACAAATTCTTTAGTTTAACTGACGGTTGGACTCACCCCTTTGAATCGGGTTCTGCACTATTAAACGAATCACGTCAGCACCGTGTGGCTGACGGACGAAAACTGAATTCTTATTTTAAAATCATCTTTCTGCTGTTAAACAATAATGCAAAATTACAATAATTCAAACCGCCGACAATTGTTGGCTTCCAACAAAAAGCAGGACCGCGTTGTTGTACCGCTACATTAGTCCGGGGGTCATAAACTGGAAGTTTGGAAAGCCAAGAAAAATTTAACTGGACCGACTTTAAATCGCCGTAATTAATCCAGCACTTTGGTGTTGCACTGCGGTGTCGATCGAGCTTTGCGCTCCAGACCAACCGCAATCATCAACTACCAAAAATCTAATATTTTGTCATACTGTACACTCTGTTGCACGGGAATTGTCGAACGCGTTGTTCAGACAAGGGCAAATGAAAAGGAGCGTGAACTCCTATTCCACTTTAAGAAATGCAACAGCGAGGACAGCGCGTTTGAAATTATTTTGGTCTGAAATTTAAACGAGTTTGTTTATCAGCAGAAAGGAAAATTCTTAGGTGACACATTTTGTCTTTGCATTAAAATTATGGAAACTCAATCGCGACCGAATTTAACCCGTGTCAAATGAGGCAAACCTTTTTGTGATTAGTCGAGCAGAACTAGGCGTCTTTTGTTCTTTCGCGTTGGCCCTACGCGGACGCAGTTACTGCTTCGCATCAAAATTCTTCATTTTTCTTCTCATTTTGCCGGCCAAGGGAAGTTCTCCAGACTTCCTTACTCCACACAGACAGGGAGGCTCTTAGGCGAAATTGTCGCGGCCGCTGACACGAATGGGGATTAAACTTGGAAAATTCTTCAAGCTGGTGCGATGGTCGATTGTTACTATTGCTTGTCGGTTGATGCTGATGACTACTGTTGAAAATTCTTGCGTTCAAACGGTTGATTTACTTGTTGCTCATCAGCATTGTTGCGAATTTAAATTTTGGGATTGTTGTACCCGAAAAATTCTTGAACTTGCGATTGGCAGTTTGTGAGTCCATTTTGTGTAACGGTAATCGGTCTCCAATAAAAAATTCTTGGTGCTTGCGTTCGCCGGGTTTAAGGAAACCAGTGGGCATCCGAGCTTGCTGGTATCCGGCGAATTCGCATCTTGAAATGGCTAGACTGGGTTACTTGAAATGGCTTGGCTGCGTTACTGTCACGTCGGGGTCACCAATTTGGGAGAATGAAGAGGGATGAAATGATGAAGACCGATGAATTCAGATGAAGAATTTGTTGGTGTATTAGGTACAGTTGGAAATCCGATCGGATACTTAAATCAAGTACAAGAACTGAAATGGTTTACAATAATAAGTTACAAATTCTTTAGTTTAACTGACGGTTGGACTCACCCCTTTGAATCGGGTTCTGCACTATTAAACGAATCACGTCAGCACCGTGTGGCTGACGGACGAAAACTGAATTCTTATTTTAAAATCATCTTTCTGCTGTTAAACAATAATGCAAAATTACAATAATTCAAACCGCCGACAATTGTTGGCTTCCAACAAAAAGCAGGACCGCGTTGTTGTACCGCTACATATGCAAAAAATCATCATATCTCCATTATTTGGTATTTTTTAAATTAAATTATTTTTCCTTCTTCAGTATTCTGTTATGTACATGGATCTGAATTTCACTTTTTTTTAAATTTTCTCTTCATTACAAAAGCAAAACTGGACCTTTTCAACGAACTCTCTGCAGCTGAAACATCATACATGCTTTTAATTTTTTCATCTCAAAATTGAATGAATCCATCCATCCATCAGTAAATCCCCGCTGATTTAACAATTTAAAATTGTTACCTGGAGTGAACAACATAAATATTTTAGGGCTCAACTAAAAGCCCGCTCCGAAATTCTGCTCCTTTCTCCATGCCAGTGCGATTACGAGTGGAGCTGGAAAAGGATTTTAATGTAGAATGGAAATGGTATGTTTATTTCGGCGTCTAATGACTTCCGGCCGCTTTATTTGCACCCGAGCTCGCGCCACCCTCTTGCTCGCAGATGGCAGTTGGTGGCGCGCAAAAAGCTGCGAGCCAGAGAGAAGGAGGGAGGAAGAAGGAAAAGAGCTGCTTTGCACGAAACACCAGTCGGGCGAACGAGCGAGCAGGTAAATTCAGCAGGTGCAAAAAATTCGCGTGACACATGCCGGCAGTTCATTAGGCATTTCGCTACGATTCCACGGGGAGGAGTTTTTCGTCTTACGAGAGGAATGGCGGGGAGGAGTGCCACCATTGTTTGCCATTTTTAATAACGTGAAATTAAAAGCCATCTCCCTAATTTCCATAAGGTGTTCAAATTATAACTAGGCACAGAGAAAGAAGTGTTAAGACAATTAAATTAGATGAAAATAACCCTTGCGTTTTTGCCTCATTTGGACCGTTTCTCGAGAATTTCGAGACTCATTAAGTGGTAGCCTATCCATATAGTAAAACCAAATCCTCAGCGCTGACAGCCGAGCAGCGAGATGAATTCAGCGCCGCGGGCCGCGAGCGGCTCAAAAGATGATGAGGCGTGTGTGTGTGTGTGAGTGTGCGCCTTGAAATTACACATTTTCCAAACTAGTCTCTCGTAAAAAATGGATGTGTTGTTGATCTCGGCGTATTATGTTGTTGGAGAGTTCACGAAAGACTTGAGGATAACTCAATTTCGTTTTTTGCCTTTCACGCTTTTCGCGGCGCGTCATTATTCCCGGCCATAATGACTCCTCATTCTCCTCGATACCTTTGAGGCTTTCAAGAAATTCCTTCCAGACGGTTCAACTGATTACGAAAGCTCTGTTTTTTATTTTACATAAATGAGGAGAGATGTGAGATTTATCACCACTAATAAATTTAAATTGTGTTCGTCGCAGGGTTTCATTTGCTTTTACCACTGGTTTTAGAAATGCAAGAATTGAATTTTTCCATTTTGTGAATATCTGTAGTCGGAGTGGTCAAAATTTCCTATACGGTGCAGATTTTTTCTTTAAAATTGCTATTTCCTGCCTGGCAAAAATAAAAAATAATTTTTTTTACCATTTTGCACTGCATTTTTTTTAAATGCGGGTGTTTTGCAGCCCTGGTTCGTCAGATTTTCTTTCAGAAGAACCTTGAAAGCAAGAATCTCGCATCTCTGTAAATTATGCTGCGAAGACACCCCCGTTTTCCATCACATATTAGTCTCTTGAGACATGGCTGCGCTCTTCTTGCTCTTTTATATTTATTGTCTTCCTCCCCCGCGTGCGGATCATCATAATAGTAAAATGGCAGCGTGCATGACAAAGGAAAAAGAGGCGAACTTTGACTCTCCATTGTGCACTTTCTGACGACGCTGGGCTGCATTTCTGCAGCGGAGAAAAGGGTACATATGTGCTTGTGCCGTCGAAAGGGTGTCACCGCCCCATTCATCACACACACACAGACGCGAGCGCGGGTGGGCGATGACAAATAACGGTGTGTACTCACTTTTCCGAAACATCGCCTTTTGTGCATTGTCAGCAAGATTTATGGATTTTAAAGAGAGCAACGCGCTGACATTATTCTTATGCCCTGGCTTTTCAGAACGTGAGATGAGTTATTTTCACTGGTTTTGGCTTTACTGCAAACATGTTATTACAGATAAAATGTTAATTTCGCAAAGAAGTGGTTGCAAAATTTATGCTTTGGGCTGTTTCGTTATTTTTAGACGGCTTTATTACGCCAAGGACCCTTCAATTGCAGACATGTATTTTTTTACTCGTCCCTCTTTCAAACAATATTATAATAAAACTTCAAGTGCCACGCCCGCCTCGATATTAAAAGTGCGAGGAGAACCATAAACTCACGCTCTTCTACATTAAAATGTAGATTCGGGAGAAACTGCTGTGCTGTCAGCTACGAGATTAAAAACTGCCGAGCAGGTGGATTTTATTTTTTGCTGAACCAGATCCACCCTCGCGCCCGAGCCATCCGATTAATTCTAGGAAAATCCATACGCAATGCGCTCAAAGTTATTACAACTAATCATAATCAGCACAGCACGCAATGTATATGTTTGTATATTCGAATTATGAGAGCTAGAAGCCAGAATTACTCTGGTGTCCGTTGAAATTAGAATTGCATAATAATCGTCAGTTCTCACTTTTTGACAGAAGGGAAAACAAGGGTCTGCTACGATAAAAACGTGAACGTGCTTTGGCCTCGTGTCGAGGAACGTTGTTTAATGCTTCTTAGGAGTCTGCTAGAAAACTAATCTTGAAACAACCATTCAAAGTTTCCATTTTATCAGCGCCCTGCATCCAAGAGGCTCTCCGAGCTTTCAACTGCAGCTAACCAACTTTCCGCACAATTTCAACTTGATTGCAAATGAATATAAAAGTTTGGTTTTCTCGTGTTAGCAGAATATAAGGAAACTAGTTATTGCGGTGAACTTTAACTAGATCTCTGCTTTTCTCGAGGATTTATTGTCAAAAATTTATTCCGAGGCTGCAAGCACACCCAGTGACAGTTATTAAAAGGAAAAAATGCAATTTATTTGAAATGCACCGCAGTTGGTTCATTTTAATACCATTATGCACAGCGAGGCACCGGGCGCATGAGAAGAAAATTTCTTTGATGCAGATGTAATGCAGTGCGCTGTGGGATCGTAAGAGGATCTCCTGCTCTCTCAGCACTCTGTGTGCACGCGTGTCTGCGTCTACAGTACATATATATGGTGTGCATCTCGTGCAATTTAAAATAATGCCCAGCCCCGGGAACACGAGGGCGCGCCTGCCTCGCAAAATAAACACATGCGAACGCACGCATGAAGCGAGCGCGAATTCGGAAAGCCGCGCGGCGACTGCTGATGGAAAGGGGCTGCTTTTTCTTTTTGCGCCGCAGCCTCTAATCCTGGATTAAACTCAATCCACAGAAGTAACAACAAGGAGATGCCCGCGAAATGAAGTCTCTGGCAAATGTTAGCAGCCGCAAAAAGGGACGCCAACGGCGGACCGCTTCCTCCCTTTATTCATTCTGGCTTTGCCCAAAGACGCGGAATGCGAGAGGAATTCATAGAGGCTATATATATAGCTCTAAAGTGAATTTCGGTGTTTTGCACTTTGTGGTATAATGGTAACTTGGGCTAGTCATATGCTTTGTGCATAATCATACGTCATGACTTTTTACGGTATATGATTTTTATTTTTATTAAAAAGAAAATAGGCAATTTTGTCATACTCATATTATGGCAATAAATAAATTTGTCACTTGCTACATAATAAATGTGGACTGTGTGATTACCTATTTCAAATAATTAATTTTAGGTTATTCAGGGCTCCCTTAAGCAAACAGTGATATTTCAATTTTGACGGTGCCAATAATCGATACCTAAAGATCGAATAACATTTGACAGCGCAGAATCACTCGGTCAAAAAGTCGATATGAATGTGCCGAAAATCGGTAGAAACGTAAAAATCGTTACTTTTTCCGTTTTTGGTTTGAAAATCTAGACAAAATAAAGCCGGTGACCGATCAGAGAAGGGAGAAAATCGAGACAGCTGCGCCACAGCGACTCAAGAAACAAAAGTCTAGCTATGTTGGTTGACCTCTGCCTTGGCCTTCTCGCTTACACTGCCAACAATTATAGAAAAACTCAAAATGGTTCATATTATTATTTGGTTAAGAGTATTTATTGTCTCTTTTAGATATTAAAATAGGTCCTCCTCACTCACCTTATTAACTCGCTATAGACTGAACACAAGAGATCGAAAAATCCAATGAGATGAATGTTCGACCTTGGTTGTCTTTGCGAGGCTGATGAACCAAAATCCATAGTGAACAATGCGGTATTAATTAAGCTGCTTGAATCTGCAAAAACAAAAACGACCGCTTGGTTCGTAGAAGAGGGAATTGGCTGGCCGTGGAATCTGCCTGATCATGCTCATTTGCGGTCCATTTGCGACGCACGCCAGCCGATTCATTGTAGGCGATATTCGGCGCGTCTATACATATGCATGCTATTATCATTATTGTCATAGTGACGCGACCAAATTAATGATGCTGCATTACTGCGCTCAATATATAATGTATGTATATAATAATACTAAACTGGCAGAGACAGCGCCGTTGTAAATGCATTATTGATGAAGCTCCGTCATTGTGTTTCCTTCATCTCGCTCTCGCTAAATACTTGGAATTGTTTGAGATCAGATAGTGGCGGGCCCAATTATTGCCGCGCGGCCAAAA
The DNA here is from genome assembly GCF_949628265.1 of Cloeon dipterum. Taxonomy (NCBI): domain Eukaryota; kingdom Metazoa; phylum Arthropoda; class Insecta; order Ephemeroptera; family Baetidae; genus Cloeon; species Cloeon dipterum. The sequence continues at coordinate 3,684,812 of NC_088790.1, read as the reverse complement.
TGCCACACAGGTTTTCCGACGAAAAATAGTGACTCGGCTGTCGCTTTGTGTTTGCAGTGACAAAAAGATTTCACTTGGCGATCTGTCCGCGTGCCAACCGACAGACGCGGCGGCGGCGGCATATTCGATTTGAATCGATTTACGGTATGTGTGTGCTGCCCAATTTGCATTTAGTCGAGACTCGCCCTTCCCTACCCGCGAACGCGAGAGCCGAGCCAATCAAAACTGCGTCGATGTGTGTGCATTTGAAAGGATTCAGGAACATTTCGATCTTTTCGCTCGGCGCGCCTGCATGGAGGCGAGTGAAATATTGAATTTCGCCGCCGCTTTTGCGCTCGTCACTCGCGAGGAACTCGTAAAACATCAGCCAATCAAAGTCAAATATGAGCGGGTGCAAAGTTGGTCTGCCGCCGGGGGGTTGAACGAGTAAACTTTGCCCTCTTTCCTTGTCCCGGAACAATTAGATTAAATTTTCTTACACGGGAAAGAAGAGAGTGATTATAAAAGTTTTGATCGCCTCGGTTGTCAGAGTGGATGGCTCGCGGATGGATTTCTTAATTAAAAGATTAATCGAACATCGAGGAGATTTTCTTCGCTTTCGCTCTCACTTCTCGTCATACAAGCCCAAGCTGCTGATCCGATTATCCTCTCTCGCATTGTTTGTTTGCTTCTTGGCTAATTGCGCTTGTCAGGCAAACTCATTAGGCGCGGGCTAATTAATTATTTAATTAATTAATCCGCAGTCAGCAAGCGCTCTCGCTGGCTGAGCACTTTTGTAGCTTTTTTCATCACAATGAGCGTTTTATTTTTATTTATGTCCCTGCTGCTGCCGCCGCGCCGTTGTCGGGCCGCAGCTGTTTTTAATCCCGAACAATGGCGACGTACTCGCAAAATTCGCTGCCGCGCGCGCACGATCTTTCTTCCCTGCGCCGTTTTATTCCGCGGCGAGAATTTCCCTCTAATTGGCCCCCGGATTTTTATTTTGCCGAACAAAGCAGTCTGCTGCACGCGGACATTGTGTATTCTTTTTGTTTCAATTTTGATGTAGCACACACACCGTACAAGAAGCGAGGCGGGCTCTTGTTCGCAAAGAGTCAACCGACCCGAAAACGTTCCATTTACATAGGGACATGCAGCAGCTAGCAGAAATTCATTGAAAAAAACGCAGACATTGCAAAAATGAAGATTTTCTGATTTGCAAACATTCTTTTTGACATGAATGGAGGTTTCATTTTAATTTTTGGTGAGTTGGAAATTTTTAAACTAAATCATATGTTGCAGAAAAGCTGAAAAATGACTTTAGTATTCTTGTAGAAGTTACTCCTCTTGCCGTTCTGACAATGAGCCGCGGTGAACTTTAGCTCTCCAATGATTTCTTACTTGTCATTTTTATGTAAAAAAATTATCTTTTCCTTATAAAGCTTATAAAGTAGCACCTGAAGGAAATTTTTAAAGTGCACTTATACCTTAATTGAACTTTCGTGTTTAGCCCATCACCCCATCAATGAAATTTCTTCTTTAATTTTATTTTTTATATTTCTAAAATAAAAAATATATTTAAAAATGCATTAAGTTTAAAGTATATTTCTACTGGAATTTAATTTCTAATATTTTCAATCGACTTGCTGAAGGTTAAATTAGGGTTAATTACTCGGTCGACAATTAGACAATTTTTGGCGTTTTTTTGTCTGAACCTTGCCTCAAGGACGCCGGCGACCAATCAGAGACAAGAGTGGTTCTCTGATTGACGTAAGATCGAGACAGCAGCGCCACAGTGACACAGTGACAGCCAGAACAAGCAACAAGGCAGGTCAGCAAGCAGCTTGACTTTTCCACTGGCTCTCGCTGTGGCGCTGCTGTCTCGATTTTTGGCAATCCCTTCTTTGATTGGTTCCCGGCGTTCTTGTGGCTAGGTTCTTTGCTAAAAATCTTATAAAAAATAGTTCTGAAAGAATGCGTTCAAAGATGTATCATTTTTTATGGCTGCAATCGGAATTACAATTTTTTTATTTATCCCACAAATTTAGCTTAAGAGTTTTGAAACTCAATGGAGGCGTGATGGTGTGCAGCTTGACAGTGAGTGAATGATCTGCAGTTAGTGATCTTTAAATCGACTCCATCCATCTTTCTGATTGACGCGTGCAATCTGGTCAAGCAATCGCCGCCGCGCTTTCGTCTTCCATGCAGTTGGAAATGGAGGCAACATATTAAATAACAGCAAGTGCATTTGCTACAAATCGATCTTGCGGGCTGTCAATTAATATGACACAACTTTTGCCGGAACGTCAATGTGATGTATCGCAAGTAAAAATCGGCAAAATTGGCGTTGCCGGGGCATCTCTCGGTAATTCAATTCGGTTCCACTGGTGCGTTAAAACAGAAGAATTGAGAGATCAGAATCAAAGGGCACTCCCACACCGAGAAATAATGAGATTCATGACTTCGCTTCGACGCTTCTATCTTTTTTTCGAATAGGATGCAACGTTACTTTCGAGTCGCAACGTGCGCACGCTGAGGAACAATGCCATGAATGACCGCGCGTCCGACCGACCGGCTGTTGGCGAGTAACGAAATAATTATTATACATATGTATACGTTAATGGCGAGCGGCAACATATATTCATTTATATTAACCATGACAGCGCATGCATTATTAAACGGAACGTGGCCGTGTTCGGTTTATTATTCCACGTCTTGTGCATTTTAATTAAAAGCGTGTGTGCGCTCTCGCGCTTAAGAGCACCTCTCTTTCTCTCGCGCACTGCAATGTTAATGCCGAGCACGCGTTTTTCAAACACGAAATCGCACTGCAGCTTCTATAAAAGGCATAAATCTGCCGGCTCGCTGCCGCACAGATGCATCTGGGTTCAAGTGAAATTAGTTCGTGGAAACAACATTGTACTTGCAGCCAGATTAAAATGGAAAAAATCCGTTCACAAGCTCTGCAAATAATACTGATGAGAATAAGGCTTTCTTGGAATTGCAACGCTCGGTTGGGCATGTTTAAATGGAATTTCAGCATTGCGCTTATTATTTCAAAAGTATGTAACACAAAGTGAATCTTATTAAATAATTATATCAAAGCAGAGAGAGGATCCTTGAGTTCTGATTTAATTATGTGTTTTTTAATCGCATTCCTAACAATTTAAAGATTATCTCTGACGAAGTTTCTGAGCACACCAATCGACTCTTGAGGGTCGAATTAGGTAAAGGGGATATTTTTCCGACCAAAAAGTGCAGCGCGACGTGCGTAGCACATTAGTAGAACTTTTTTTCCTCCAAAAAATTATGAACGTATATACGAGCAGTGAGCATGCTAGCTGGATGTGAATTCAGATATAAACTTCAGAGATAATTTCACAATTAAACTAGTTTCTATGTAGTCAACAATGCAAAATGTTCTTAATTGTTCGCCTGTAAAAATCTATGTACTTGAAATCATTTTTATTCTTTTGAGACAAATTTGCTTCATTCTAAAAACACATCATTTCGTTACCTTTAGCTGCCACTCACGAAAAGGAAAAAAAAATATTATTTATATCATAACAGCTAAGATTGTACTTTTCCTGTAATTTTTCCTCTGCCGTTGGCGTTCAATAAAATTATCTATACATATGTATTATCTAATTTTACCGGTGCAGCTGTACTCTTATTACCTTTTTCCTTTATATAGGTATTATAGGTATGCTAATTGACCTCAAAAAGTAATATTAAAATAACAAGAATGCGATGATGTAATTTTCACAATAGCCGCGGCATTCCGATATCGTGCTAGGCTCGGTTGATCAGCCAATTACCTCAGTTAATTACGAACAAAGAGGCAAACAAACTCGCTCTCGGCGCGAAATAATCACGTAGCGGCAATTAAGCCGAGTGCGTGGGTGCGCGACAAGAGCGAGCGAGCGAACGAGTGATCAGGCTTGGTTTGGATAATCTGCATTATGAGCGATGATTATTACACCGCGCGTACACACACCCTCGCACCTCGCGATAATTATCCGCGCGACACTTCTTGCGATATAGGATGTGTTGTGAGTTAAGAGTGCTCGTCGGCCGTGTGTTTAATTCCCGGCGCGCGCGAGAGCGTTGATTGTTCTCATCTCAAAGGGTTCACTCGCTAAAACGAAACGTGCAAGTAATTCGGGATGGAGTTACAGTCTCTCTGGCGTGTGTGTCTTGCCTGCATCGCTCGAGGATTAATAATTGCCAAGATAATTACTCATTCATGTGTCGCCGCGCGCGCCACTCGACTTGTACAATGCCTGCACTGCGGCGGATAGACACTTGAATGTTGGAGACAAAGAAAGTCTGTACCCGTGTGTGTGACGTGATATTTTTTTCTAAATCTTGATTGCGTCTCTAACTCGTTGCCGCAGACAGAGTGTAATTTGGGGCGCATTTGTAAAGGTGCGGTCGGGTTGAGACAGTTTGCGATTAAAATATTCATGTTGGAAGCTTAAGTCAAGTAGATATTCAATGTTCCCTGAAACATTCTATTAATTTGAGAACGAGAATTTCTAAGAAATTCGGCAACAAAGTTTGCACGTAATCAAGCGGCGAGCACAGCCTCCTTATTGAAAATCATGATTATTTCGCCAGAAAGGAAATTTAGCTCATATTGGATATATTACGACGAGAGGGATCGAAATCAAGCGAAAAATCATTGAGGAATTCGGCAAAATCTGAAATTAAACTGTCCCCTTTGTCCTCATTTCAATATTACATATATTGCAGAGATGAACTGTTGCTAAATTCAATGAACTACTTGTTATAGACAGCGATGCAAAAATAGTATGTTGGCCTCTAGAGTTCTGCTCAAAATTAAATAAAACGGGCCTAAAATATATTGACGTTTTTATGACATCTGAGATGAAATTTTTACAAATAATAAAAGTTAGCGATCGTTTAAGCTACTTGTTTTAATGCTCGTCGTGACCTATCCAATAGTGTGCGAATTTTGAGGAAGAATTGGAAAATGAATCGTGATTTTAAAGTTGGGAAAAAATGCTAACTTTTCTCAAAAATTGAAACAACAATTTAGGAAAATGTTAGCAATTCGCAATTCCCTAATTTTAAAATATTTATTTCAGAGGTGAAAGGACTTCCACAAATTTTTTAAACGCTTTTTACCCTGAGCGAAACAATAAATTAAACTGGCATAAAATGACAGTGTTGTACAAAACGCGCTGACAGAACGATCAACACACAAACACACATAGAGGCAAGGCAAAAAGGGGGCACAGGCGCTGACTTAATTAATTCAATCCGTTCGTCGGTTTCTCGAGGCTGTCAGAGCGATTTGGTGCGCCATCAAGCACGGCGCGACTCTCTCGCGGCTATTCAATCTATTCGTTGAGCATGTTGCACCTTTTACACGCACAAAGAGCGCGTCGCTTAAAATCTAATTAATCCATTACCGAGGGCCCCGTTTACGTGTGCGTCGTGGAATAATTTACGACGGGTCTCGGCGTTTTTCTAACCATTATTCTGCTGGGGGTATTAAAAAGTTAATTATTATCTGGTCTCAGCGCTTGGCTATCTTGCGTTTTTGTGTGTGTATCAAGTTATTCATCATGGCATGCGTGTAGCCGCGGGAGAATGGCATCACCGAAAATGAGAGCGAGTGTTAGCTGGTCGTAAAATGGTCAGTACAAGCCATAAAGCAGCCATAAACAGAAACCATCTTCCTTCACCATTATTATAACAAACGACTCTGTGGCCACTGCAATACAAAATAAATAATACACCGCGTGCAGCCCGGCACCAAACGGTTTTCTGTCCTTTCATCAAATAAATTTTGCACTTAATAATCCAATTCTTGCCCGCTCTCACATTTATTAGCAGCCGGAGAATTTTAAGTACGATCGCAGCCGCCCAAAAACGGTCAAAACTCCTCGGTACTTTTTTTTCCTTTCATTCCGTTTGCGGGCAACGAAGCCTATTAAAATACTACCTCCTATAAAATACCAATAGAAAATAAGCGATAAAATAGCAGTCGTTATGCAAACTTTACATAAAAATAAGCGCCGAAGATTGTTATCGCGCGGCCGCGCAGCAATATAACTTTTGTGTAATGCCTCTTACATTTCTGCTGCCGCTTCTGGTGTGGCTCTCTTTCTCAAATATTTATTTCCCTCCTCATTTATGGCTCGTCTCATCTGTTTTATACAAGGTATCGAACTGAAGAGATGTGTGTGCACGTACCGCGGCTCGTTTTACGAACGTGTACAGCTGCAAAAGTTTAGCCAACTTGTATCATTAATCTGTTGCGCCAACTCAATTACTGAAAGTTTGTTTTGCAAAAGCCAGTTTATATGTGTATTTGATGTGTTCTTTTAACTTGTTGCAGATTCAGCGCCGTTTGAGCGACGAGCGTGCTAGAACAGGTAAGGAAATTTTTCCGAGATGCCAGATGAGCGTTAGAAAAGATTTATCCCGCAACTTAAGTGCAGTAGTTTTATTTTGAACTTACAAATAAAATTACTTTATGAGCAGAGTTTGTGAGCTATGAAACTGGTATGCAAACAAGGGGTGATGTGTTTTGTACGAAAAGATATCGTTCGAAATGGGTGATCTGGAACTATTCGGAATCAACCGGAAACTGTCCGAATGACTGGAATTTGTGCTAAACACTTTTGTTAATATAACAGGCTTTTTATTTCCCTAAAATAAGATATCTCGTTATTCTAAAAAACACATTTCACCAGTTTCGTAAGTCCTTTTAGTGTTTGAATCGACAAATAAATGGTTTCTTTCGATTTTATCGAACTTGCGCTGTGATTTAAGACTAAATCCTGCTGCTGTCCATTTTTCGTCTAGAATTATGTATTCAGGCGTGCTAAAAACAAAAATCAATCCAGCCATTCGCCGTAGAAACGTTGGAAAAGATTTTTTATTTAAAAAAATAGTGGTTTTCACGATTCTACGGCGATTGGCTTGACCGATTTTGGTTTTCAGCACGTAAAAAGAATAGATATTAAGTGAAGAATGCACAGTGGCTGGATCGAGTCTGAAATCGCAGCGCAAGTTCTTTAAAATCGAAATTATATGTTGGCACCGTCTGTTGGCAGCTTCTGACACTAACTGGTGAATTAATTCCTTAAATAAAGTTGTGTTCTATCAAAATATGAAGTAGCCTTTTCAAATGTAAATCAGTTCAACCTAAGTCGTTTTTGCTTTCTTTTGTACTTCTTGATGCGGATCATAGAGAGCTTCGCTCGAAGAATTTAAATCATTCTTGCATGTTCGTTCAAGAAAGCCTTGTATTTAAGATCTCCCTCCTCTTCATCAAGTTTCTTCGATGATCGCACGGTGGAAAGATCCGGAGTGAGATAAGAGACCTTTCCTCATTCTTTAATACGCACAAAATTCATGTTCGGATAGATTCTTTTCGGACAAAGTACGCGCTCCCCAAACTAACCATTCCGCGACCGTTAGTTTTTTCATCAACTGTCACGTAACAATTTCAAGGCGATCGTGGTCATGTCTTTATAACATTTGATCCCGTTCTTAATTAAACGTGCTTGGCGTTGACGGCTGGCTACCAAAGAAGCACAAAGCGCGAGATAAAATCTGCGACTTCGACTCGAGGGGGACGAGAAAAATTCCCACTCGCCGGCCCGTTTCCATTAAACTGAGCTGTCAGCGCTGATAAATTTGCATAACGCGAAATTAAAGAGAAGCCGTTGCGAGAACAAGCGAGACTCATGTTTTGTGTGGATCACGAATCACCCGCCGCGATAGATAGTTCGTTATCTATCCGCGCACTTGAGAGGAGCCGATCGAAGCAAGAGAGGGTTGACGAGGCTAAATACGAACGTGTCTAGTCTTTCGCGCCCGGATCGAGTGACACGCACACGCGAGCCGGATCGAGTGTCTCGTGTCTTCACACCTTTTGTGTGCATGTATGTGTATGTTAGCATATACCGTCTGCTGATTTTTTTCGTGCGCGCCCACGCACCGAATTTCTTACGCTCAATCAAATCCGCGCCTCTTAATTAGATTCGCTCAGGAGAGGGGAGGGGGAAGTGGGAGCTCCATTAATGCTGATTGTTGTCTCACTCTGCGGCAATAATGCTCTTGTAAATTAATTCATTTCAATACCCGGTTTTCCCAAGGGAATCAAAAAACTTCCAAGGTAATTTTTTCACCTTTTTGTTAAGCACCATTTTTATTTTTAGTTTTGCCTCTCAGAGTACTAATGAAGTTAAAAACATTAAACTTTGTGCCAAAAGATGCCTAATTAGGCGGCCGACAACTTGTAATCTTTTAAGGAATTTTCCAAATTTTATTATAATATTTACTTTAGTTTATTAAAAAAAACTTTGAATATCTTTCAAACGGCCCCTGTATTTTTTCCTAATAGGATGAAATGTGACCATGCTTAGAAATCTTCAGGATTGTGAAACTCTCAGTTTTCATCAATTAAAGATGGTCAAAAAGGTTGAAAAATAAGTATTTTTGGCGCAGGTGAATTTTTAGACAATTTAAATTGCGAGATTGTTTTGTTTTTACCCTCGGTACATGTTAAGAATCACCCCTGAGGTCAGATGAGACCATCAGAGAAAGTAAGAAATCGAACCCTGGCGTCAGAGTAGCCCTCGAAAAATCAAATCATTCAATTCGCATGTGTGGCCACTTTATCGACGCATGAGATGGGCTCTGTATTGGTTCAAATTTCAAAATTTGCGCACTGTTTCCTCGGCCAAGTCAAGAGCTTTCAGAATATGTGAAATTCGACCCTTTGGAAACCATCTGGAACGAGATTTCGGGCACATCAGGGTGTATCCTGAGCGCTATGTTGATTTCGGAAAATAACGCAAAAACAGTTCATTTTTTTAATGCATAATTGAATTTTGTATACATTTTAAAAGCTGCAATTCTCTTTTGTTCTCTTTAAGGCAATTTTTCAAAGAAGTGCGACACTTTCCGCGCAATCTGGGTCCGTCTCTGATAATTCCATCACGCCGCCGAGGACAGTGTGTATATGCAACCGGCACGACACCTCTGGGAAATGAGCGCGCGGCGTCTCATTTTTTACCGTAATGCCAGTTTCATCCCCCTCGTCTGCCGCGGTTAATGCGAATCGTATTGTTCTTTCTGCTGCGTAATCTAATAATGCAAAGGTCATAAATCTGGATATTCCCCGTGCAGGCAAATGCATTTTTTATATCATACATGCATTCGCATATGGAGATGAATGAGACACGTGTGTGCAATATGTGCAGACGCGAGGAGGAATAATGTGTCGGCGCTGCTATGTTTTTCTGCATCGCAATCTGCACCGTGACGAGGTTATGCCGACATTTATCGTGAAATGTAGCATGCATTTTGCCGTCGACTTATTCTCATGTGATGTAGTTATTCAAAGAGCGTGTGCGCAGCGCATACAATGTCAGCTTACTTGTGCTGTTCTATTATAACTGCTTTATGCCAAGTCGATCCGCTGTCTGCAAAGTTCGAATAATTCCAACCCATCAAATTCTTTGCACTTGATGAAGAAGTCGTGCGGCTGCTCTCGGCAGGCACTCCGTGCATGAGTAAATTATGCACGAGTTTCGCGCACCCCGAGTGTCGCCTCGGCTCTTAATTCAAACGCCATTCGCAGATTAGCTGCCGAGCTGATGTGCCGCCGCGAGAGGCTTGAAAGCGCCCTTTGAGCTGCAGCATCTATTTAGCTGAGTGATTGCAGCACGAGAGGGTGCCAGCATATTACCGGCGCGCGTTTATTATTATTTCGCCCCGTGTGTGTGTGTGTGTGTTTGGCAGAGCGAAAATGCTGCGTGCAAATTTGCCAACTCGAGAGCATGAGAGAAGTGGAAAACAGACTGCGCCTGACAAGCAGCTAGCCCCTCGTGTCGAACGCGAATTTCCACGGCATATAATATCAAAGTTGAAAGTTTGCGCGCGTGGTAAATGGCTTGATTCAGCGCAGCCTTGAGCCGTCAGTTGGCAAACAAGCCCCAAATGAAATTTGCACTCGAGGTCAATGAGAAAGATTATTTCTGTCTCGCAAGAAGTGGAGTGGCCGCCGTTTGCTCGAGCACAAAGCACTCTCAAAATTAATGTGATGCTTCTTGAGTGTACGGCCAGTTCCAGATGCTTGAAATTTTTGCCAAAAATATTTCCCTGCTATTTGTATTGCAAGATATTTTTCTATTTATAGCAAAATGCTCTCATTGTTTTTAAAATCTTAAATAGACGATGGAAATAGCAGTTAAAGTGAATTTATACAACAATGGATGTAATTAGTAATAAAGCGACAACTGTTAAACTAATTTTTAGTTTTTAAAATGTGCAAATAATTAAAAAGACAATTTAAATTCAATTTTTGCCTATTTTCTTAAAAAGTTTCGTCTTGTCAGATTTTGATTTATCCAAAGGCGCTTTGGAAAACTGTTCGATGTGAAATAAAATAAGGATAAAGTCCTCACCATTTGAAAAGCAATACCTTCGCAGCCACTTTTCTTAAAATAGAATGTACAGTCAATTTTGGCTTTAATTTACTCCTCAAGGATAAGCTTATATGCAATGGCAACAAGGATTTTCCGTTTGAATCCAAGTAAATTATGACATGACGAACGAATCTGTCCATTCTTGAGAGGCGAGAGGCGTGCGCGAGAAAAATGCAAGCAGAGCCCCCGCTGCGAGATGAGGCCCCTTCCAATTTCACGCACGTTTTCCTTTTGACACCTCATTTGACTGACAAATGACGAGAGGCCGACGAAATTTCTCATAACTCCCGCGTGCCAGCCCGGATTATATTATTAAAATGAAGAAAGCTGGGGGTGTCATCTCCTTTACTCCGCTCACTCAGTAGCCGGTCCGCTCAATTATTATTAAATTTTCGCCTCGCACAATATCAAAAGCTAAAGCCGCTCACTTTAGGGCTTTCGCAAAACTTTCTTGGGAGTGAGTGACCTGCTCTCTCTCTCTCTCTCTCTCTCTCTCTCTCTCTCTCTCTCTCTCTCTCTCTCTCTCTCTCTCTCTCTCGCGGCACTTTGCAGGCTTTTGTATGATAATGCCTTCGCTTGGTTCGTGCGGTCACAGGAACAGCAAACTACTCCGGCCAGGCCCCACCAATAAAGCAGCCGCAGCCGAAGTTTGCCTGCTTTTGCGGAATTATATCTTCCAAATGCAGCCGCACAGACTCGGCGGACTCTTGCCGAGTTTGTCGGATCTCGTTACTGTTGGAAATGCGAGCCGCGCTGAGTGAGCCCACTACCCCCATTCACGCCCATCCCATCTGCATGGATTTCGCAGAAATTCAATTAGCAAAATTATAAAAAAGGAGGTCTAAATCTGCATGAGATCAAGCACACTCTACCAGGAATCAGTCTTTGCTAGTAATTTGTTTCATAATTGTATTTTAACGAATTTACGGGGAAATTTTGGAAATCTTTGAGACCTTAGTATTTCACATTCCCGTCGTGAAATTTAATCACGGCATCATTGCATTCATGAACTTTTTGGAAATTTTTAATACTACATTTTTTTACGAGAAATTGCACTCTAAAACTCGAAAAAACACGAATATTTTTACTCTTTAGTGAATCGAAAATGTTGCCAAATCTAAATCTCGGGTTCTAACGATCAGAATTGCAAAATATTGCACGCCGTTAGACTCGTCTTGACTTCCCCTGATCATCCAAAGGGATTAGGGGTGCTTAACATCACACCTTTCATCCCCTTGGAATGACTAACTCATTTTTACTATTTTTAACTCTATCTGAAAATCAATTTAATGTTAAATTACTATTCTCGAGTCTGAAATTAGTGGGAACTGGCCAAAATTATGCAATTGGGAATGGCCGGTCAGGGCAAACGACACTAACCTCTCATTCTGGCCAAAAAGTTTTAATGGCTCTCCGCTTCGCGTTGCCTCTCGCGTCTCGTAAACTCAATTACCACGCATCATAGAGCGCGGAAAAGGGCCGAAAAAGTTTGTCGACCACTCCATCTCCAACATTAGCTGCTCGGCACAGCCGGGGAGCACACACAGTGCTGTTTAATTGTTTAAATTTTTGTGCCGGGCCACGCGCTGGGAATATTAATCGCGTTTTTGCCGCCTCGTTCCACTTCCTCTGGCCAGAGAGAATCAAAAACGCACGGCCAGGCTTGCGTTTAATTTCATTTCGCGCTCTACCAGAGCGCTGTGCATTCTGATGTGAAATTCGCGAGCGCACACGAGCCTCACAGCCTCAGACACATGTGTGCCGGCTGCCTTTTCGCTCTTTGAGATGGAATCGATGTACTTGTTAGAGTGAGGCGAAAAATCATTCGCTTGTTTTAATAAGGCCGTTTTATTTCTTGTTTCTGAATAAATTTATGGCCGCTTGTGGGTGAACCAAACACGGGCCAGAGAAATAATCACCTGCTCATCGCCGAGAGTGCTTTTTCTCACCGCCAGCGCTGCACCTCCTTTAATTCATAATTGTTTGTGCACCACGCCCTTGATTGCTTTGTAAATATGGTGAACCCGACCGCGCGTGAAATCATCGCGTTGCTACTCTCGCGCTTACTTATACACACGGCCGCCGCCACGCCGGTGTGTGTGTGCATATTATTGTTGTTGTTTTGCTACACGTATTTTAACTTTCGGATTCCACGCGAGCCGTGTATGCTCTGTAGAGAGAGAGCAAACAGGTGTGGATTAATCACGCACCTTGACAACCCGCCGCCCTTTGTTCTTTGTTTGGCTAAAATCTCTTAATATTTACACTGCACGCCCTTGACAGCCAGCAATTTTGCTTTCAATCAGATATAACAGAAAGAGAAGGAATTAATTGCAATTTAAATAATCATTTTTGCTATAAAATTCGCATCACCCCTGCGCAACATTATATTGCAAATGCGAAATCTGAAGCGCAGAGGGTGCTCTTTCCCCCATGCGTTTCCCTGCCGTCCTGTGCTGTGATCTGGCGATCCTGGAAACAACTAAGCTGCGCGAGCAGCGTGTTCCCAGGAGCTCAGCGAGAGGGCTCGCGCTCCTCCACCGCTCACTTGGCGCAAAGCAAACGCTCGTGCTCGCTGCTGCTCGTTTCAGCCGTTTTAGTCTGCGCCTTTTTATGTATTTAATTTTTCAAGCAAGCTGAAAATTACATTTAAATATTTTCTTAACGAGTTAAAACATATTTCAAATTTAAAAAGATAGTTTTTATAGGGACACGCATGTAACATATAACATATATAATAACCTGGCAAATTTTTATTTATATTTTGCAGGACGATACATAACTTAATTTTTTTATTATTTAAAACAACCTAACTGGTGCTTTTTTGGCTTTCCATTATTTTTTTTATGTTTTCGCGCCCAAATCTCAGGTTCTACTGGTCGGATTTTCAAAAACAGTTCATCGCTGGACTAGTCTCAACTTCCACTAAATAGCCAAAGCAGTCTGAGGGTGTCACCCCTTCAACCCCCTTTAGCACCCTAAAAAACGGAAATCTTGAAATGTTTTGTTTATTTGCACCTTACTGTTAAATGGGGATGAGTGTTTATCACCCTTAAACCACTTCAGTCCATCCTGGGACGTGAAGACGAGTTGAATGGTATGCAGTTTTTATGTTTATGATTCTTTGGAACGCACTTTTTATCATATTTAGATAAAAAAAACTGTTTTTCACCAAATCTCGGCTTCTAAGCGTCAGATTTACAGAAACTGCACACCGTTCGACTCGTCATGACCTCCCTTAGATAGCTGAAGCATATAATAATAATACTTTTTCCTTAAAAAACACAATTGGAATGAAATAAAATAATAAATTAACGTTTAATTCCTATTAATGTAGTATGTGATGAAGTACAACAATTTTTTATTTCCACGTCCAAATAAGCAGTGGGCTTTTATGGTCGTGCAAAGGGTCAGAAAAGCCACTACTCCGGGTGTGTGGGAAATGCACCGAGAATAAGCCTGTGGGATAATTGCAAGCGGACCGCAACGCACTTTGAGAGACGATCTGGCGTCGGCAGCAAACGCAAATCTGATGCGGAGCAAACAAGAAATTTTAATTAAAGCGGCTAGAGGGCATCTAATTAAAGAAACGGTCGTGGACAAGCAATAAATTTGCATAAAGATAAGCGGCTTTAGAATTTGTGCGCGGCAAGAGGTGTGGTTTGCTTTTCGAGAGCGCAGCATATAGAGAAAACGAAGCCACTTTGGCAGCGTGTGGATATTTATTTATTTCACGCACCTTTTGGTCTGCCGGCTGTCTATCTAGTGGGGGATTATCTCAGGAATGGAAAACAATCCAGGCATACGCGGGGGCGCGTGGAAACTCGCTCCCGTCTCGGGGGAACAGGTGCTGCCCGGGATTAGATCAAATAACAAAAATCCCGCGATTTCCAACGGTTGTATTCACGGGGGTTGAAAAGCAGGTCCAGGTGGGATTGCGTTTCAAGTGGCCAGAGAATGGAATCGGCGCGGCTGCTTAATTAAAGTGCAGAAGGCATGCACAAACTCTGCTTTATCTCCGCATGCACACAGTATGTACCGAGAGGGTAATTACATATGGCTCGACGCCATCTATGTAAATATATTTACATACGCGGCGGCGGCAGGAAATTAAAGGAAGGGCCTGTTGGTATGCAAATGCACGCCGTCGTTTCAATTTCGGCTCTTTTATCACACCATCGCGCGCCATGGCCATTTATTTGTTGTTGCTGAAAATTTGCCGCCCCACTCGCTGCTGCCGTGCGGAATTAAAATTATTATTTTAATTGTCTGATGCAAAGATTAGTTCGAAACGTACGCGCTCCCCCCGCACTATTTACGGCCGCCGGAGTTAGCGACTTGCTTAAACAGTTTGAATTATTGTTGCGTTCGCACACCTATGCTCTGCCGCTTAAGTGCCTTATTTATTAACCGGAGTAGAATATTATCTACTGCCAGGTTGTTATTATTGCCTCAGAAGGGGGGTGTCGACGTGTTATCTCCCTAATGACAATTGAAACCACGCTCTCCGTATTGTTTCAGTCTGGCAAGGGGATTTCATAACTCGTTTTGACGGTAATACCTTACACTTTTGGATAAAAGCATTTGGAAGCTGTGATAAAAATTTTTAAAAATAAAGAAGCAAAATGTTTCGATGCAATATAAGATATAAGCAGTTGATTAATGAACAATTATTGCAAATAATAAAAAAGAACCTTGCTAAACAGTCAAAAATTCAACTTTTTTGAATTTCTACTAAATTTCCAGCGCTTGACAACATTTTCTTGGCAGATTTCGATTCCTCTCGTCGAGATTTGTCCAACAGCGTATGAAACCTTTTAGGGAAACTCTTTGTTGTTAAATAAAATAGGCTTTCAAGTAAGGAGACACTCCTCACCATTTAAAAAGCATGCTAACTTTGCAGCCACTTGTATAAAAAGATGTGCAGTGCTACTTAGTCAATTTTTAATTCAACTGAATCTTAAGAGGTGAGTTCATGCACTGGCAACAAGTATTTTCTCTTTAAAAGAGAGAAATCTTGCTTCTTTATGCATTCCACGGAAAATCTAAATGGCAAATGTTATGTGTTCTTCTGTTCATAAAATAGAGGATTGCGTTTACTAATCGATGATTTAAATTTTAACTATGAAAACAAATGAAAAAGGTACAAATAGACAATTTTCCATGAATAATGAAAATTTCGCTCGGAATGTAATATTTAAAACTCTTTCCTGCTGTTTCTATAATTAAAACATTTTTCCTCTCTTTGAAATTCATGCGATTACGAAACATTCTATAAAATGAATAAAGCCCATTTGAAATGAATCGACACATGCGGACATAATAAAACTGTTTGTATTCAAAAATACAAGGGAAAAAGGAAAGCCGCATACACATGCTCTTTTTCAGTTCCACAGTGTCTGCAATGGGCTACAAACATAACAACAAAGGGCCTCCTGGAACGAGCGGTGGCCGGGATTATTTGTGTGTGCAGGTAATATTGACAAAATAGCAATCAACGTAATCGAGCGTATTAGTTATTTGCACGTCCAACTGTGCAGTACCAAGCGTACCTGGCCGAACGAACGAACGAACGAGCCGACGTTTCCTCCGTGATGAGGCTGCTGCTGCTGCTGCAGACAAATGGAAAGCCGCCGTTTTAGCTTTGTTAATTGCCGGCTGAAGCACAATTTATCACCTCTCGACCCCCTCCCTGCGTGTCAAATGCATTTGCACTCGCGCACACCAAATAAATTGGACGCGCCAGATAAAAATCAAATAAGACAAGCTCGCTCTCTCGCGTCCTTTCGCAGCCCTTTAATTCGAATTAGCGATTGGCTGCAATTGGTATCGAGGAACGAGAAATGGCGGAGCAATTCGCCTGCTGGTATAAAAATTCCTGCGGGCCACTTTGCGGCACGCGCTCGAAATTGCTCAGCTGCATTATTTTGACAGCCTATTCATCATGCAGCTCGCCAAGCGGCTTTCTTTATCTGAGCCACTCTTGGCTGCTCTTCTCACTCGCCGCCGTCGCGCATTATTCGGGTGCAATATTTCTTTTTTGTTCTTCCTGCACACGTACGTCTCACTCTCGCCCTGCCGCCGCCGCCGCCAGAGTGAAACGAAAAACGGGAAAAACGGATGCCACGCTGCAGTATATTTATTGCGGCGGCCCATCTCCCTGGCAACGTGATGTTTTGACTTATGGCGACGCACGCAGCATCTTGGACGACGCTCAACACGCGGTCCAGGCCAAGAAATTTTAAGCGCGAACGTGCAAATTGCTAAAATGAAAGAATATGAACGCTTGGTTGCTCTCCGCCAGTGACTGATTCGGTCAGACGTAAATGGATAGATGAGTGCGCACTCCGCGCGTATACGTATGCATGCATATTGATCTCTCCGACTGGTTCTTTTGATGTCCACTTACAAATGTATGGTCTCGAGTGAATGTCTAGTGAGACGTGAACGAAATTTGAAACGGAGCACTTTTGTGACAGCGTGCGGCAGAAGCGAAAAGAGTGGAGTCATCAGTAAAATGACAAAGCAGAAATTTCCAGTCCGCCAAAAACGAAGAGCCTATCCTATATAGTATCGGCAGAGCGAATGTTGGAGATCAAAACGGTAATTCCTGGCTAGAAGTTGAGACATTTCATCTTCCACCCGATTTGGCACCACGGATTCAGATTCTCTTCGCCTAAGGATGATTTCGTCTCGCACTGTTTTATTTTTGTCTGAGATTTCTTCCAGTCCGGTGGCTCGCATTGTTAAGGACATTCCTAGGATGATATTCGAGCATTTTCTGGCTGTCCAATGTCAGAGATTGCAAAAAGTGGTTGATTAACAGATTTAAAGGCTAAAATAGCTCAACTGGCGTTTTAATCAAAAACCTCGGTGTGGGAAGGCGAAAAATGGCCACGATGAGGCCCAAGCTCCTCTGCGGCCACTCGGGCCCCGTGTTATCAGCTCAGCGGTGCTATTGGGACTCACTTAAAGTTCTGAGTACAGGCTATAATATTTTCTTCCGACTTTGGTAAGGCAAAAGAAATAAATAATCCTGATTTGCTCAGCCAAGCAATAAAAGGCATAAAATAATAAACGCAGCCGATAGAAATGCACCCCTGAAATGCATTACCGCACATTATTTATTTTCCCAAGGGTCACTTATTGCTGGCCCTGGACCGAATAGGCATTACGCCCTCCGTGTACTTCATCCGGTGTAGGATTTCCCTGCTCTCGCTCGCCGTGAGTGCATCGCGCGCGCGATTTATATTGCCGCGCGCACGCAATAACCGAAAAGGTGAGGGCACGCGCGCGCTCTCGCTCCTTCCCGACGTCGAGAGAAATAATAAAAGACACGCAGGAGTGTCGGCCCGAGAACAAGAGAGCAGTACGCCAAATACACAGGGGGAAATTGAATCTTTGATTATTTCTTTTTGCAGCCGGGGGTTCAATAAAATGGAAAAAGCAGCTCAGCTAGCTGGTTGACTGTGCTTGTTCCAAGAACGAACGAAAGAACGAGTGCCAGAGCAGACGCGTGTGTGCACCGAGCGGAATCATTGATTGATTCTCGTGCGCTGCCAAGTTTCCTTGCGATAAAGCAAGCATTTGATTACGAATAATTCTTTAACAAGCACAATTCAATCACGTCTAATGGCGGAATTGAGCTTCGATATCTATGGTGGCACCCTTCTTGGCATGGGTCTTCAGATTTTGAAGAAATTTTGGGAGGTGCTGCCCTCCCTAGAGAACCCTGAAATATTACAAGAAATTTCGATTTTACAGGGATTCAGGGATTTTCTGAAAAATCAAGTTTTTCAAACGGCCTGGTTAAGATAAATTGAAATTTTTGATGTCTAAAATTTGGTTTATGATGTGCTGATCAACTTGTGATCATTGATGAACTTGAAGGTAAAAGGTCAAGGTCACAAAACGAGATGAAAATCACCACAATGTTAAAAACATGATTTTATGGTGTTTTGCACCCTTAAATTTGCTTAATTTTGCTCAGATTTCAAGCAGATTTTATGTTCAATATATATTATGTAATCATGCTAATTCAGATTTCTGAGAGGTTGGAACGTATACCCGGCCTCTAGGAATTAATTTTTGGGCTAATTTAATTTATTCTGCTCGAAACGTAAAGTTCTTGGTGTCAATTCGTATGTTATTCCCCATCGCGAATTCAAATTTGGAATATTTTTCGCAATATCTTGCACCTTTTATCGTTTAACTTGCCCCGAAGTAAAATTAAAGATCTGAAGACCCATGCCAACAACGATTCGCCTTTATTTGGATCCTACCACTCTATTCATAACGCAGTTGAAATACGCACCTGTGAGTAATGGAATGTTTATTTGAAATATGATTCCTACACATCGAGCTATGTTCAGACCGTCCATTTAAACGGGGAGTCAAGGAAAACTCGACACTAAAAGGCCTTTCCCAGTTTATTGATCGCTGGTTTTCAGAAAAGTCTCCTCTGGCCGCCAACTTTTTCCTCTAAAAGAAGCGTGGTTTTAGCCAAGTTTGTTTGTTATCTCTGGACAGCATATAAAATTTGATACATTCCACCAGGGGACTGTTGACCTGGCTAATGGAATCACCATCATGCGGGGCTGGCGTGGACAGAAAAGGCGGCGCGCAAGAAGCAAGCGGCTTAAGCGTTCTCTCACAATAGAATTATTATTTCTTCCTCGGCTCTCGGCTCGCGTGGATTCCCGGCCGCCGCTTTTTATGAGTCGGAGGAGGACAGACACACGATGGTTACATCCATTTAGGTTCTCACCCTTACAGCAAACAATTGTGTTTCCATGTTTGCAGCTAGCCACCCGCCCGCCCGCTCGCTCGCTCTAGCAGCAAAATCTCCTTCCCGACACGCAGCAACTACAGCGGATCCCTCTCTTTCTACTTGTATTTTTTTTTTTACATTTTCCCCAACAACTGCTGCAAAACAACTAGTCCCAGCAGCCGAGCCGGTTTTTGCCCTTTTGTGCTGCTTTATCCTCTTTTTGTGCGAGACAAGTGCATTTGTTGGGGTTTGAGGAATTGGATACAAAAGTCTGCTCGGCAACTGGATGAACGCTTTCCACTCTCACGCCACTATTTTAAAACAGAATTCCCTGTTTATCAGGGATGCGAGTTTGTTCAAATTTTCCATCATCTTCTTTGTGGACCAAAGGGAGGCTGCTCAAAAGAGAACTCATTATTATAACTAGATCCGCCCGCCGAAAAAGAGATGAAGCGGCGGGGGGCACGGGGATTTCCAACGCGTACAGAAAGAAAGTTGAGGCGGCGGCGCCAGCGAAGGAGCTTTTAACTCGTTCGCTAAAAGCCCCCTCCCCTGCACCCAGTGCTCCAGCAGTCACTTTTGTCACCCCCTCAAGACTTTTTCTAATGGACTAATAATTGCCGGCCTTAAATTCCGGCATAACGCTCAGCCGCGAGAGAGCGCCTGCAATATCTTGA
Organism: Cloeon dipterum; assembly: GCF_949628265.1. Taxonomy (NCBI): domain Eukaryota; kingdom Metazoa; phylum Arthropoda; class Insecta; order Ephemeroptera; family Baetidae; genus Cloeon; species Cloeon dipterum. The sequence goes on along the minus strand of NC_088790.1, from coordinate 3,664,911 downwards.
GCTTATGCAACATGTCGGACGCGCGGCTGCAGCGCGGTGGCCTACTTTACACACACACGCGGCCCCGCAGCAGCAGCGGCAGCGGCGCGGCGTGAGTGACTTTCAGTGTTTTCTTCAATTTGATTTACTCTCGGGCGTCCAGAAAAGAAAGAAAGAAGCAGCTTTTGTTTCGAAGCTTTACCTGCAGATCCGTTTGCGCCTTATTGACAGCGGAACAGTTAGAATGCTCTTAGTTGTCGTGTCCGACGTGCTCTAAGCTGTGACGGTTGCTCGATAAAGAAATACGGCCGATGAGACTGGGAAAAATATTGACGTTTTTATTGCGAGCGCTGGAGAGGTGGAATTGACAACGCAATCGACGTGAAATTGCTCAATTGTTCTACACTCTCAACTGCTGGTGCGAAAACTATGGCGTTATTCCATGAATTTCTCTCAAATTTGCAGCGGTCTCACGAATTGGATCGATGGCAATTCTCTCGATGCTGATTAAACTTGAAATTCGCCGCCGCGAAAGTTTTATCCAAGTTTAGTGCATAGTGCGCTCATTATTCCGAAACGAGCTATATAAAGCGAGTGCATTATGCGAGCACGTCGAGCAGGCTGAGCTTTGTTGTTCACTTTTACGATTCTTGCGCTTGTTTCCTCATCTTGTACACACGTGTGCCCCGGCTTCTGTTTGCTTACTTGCTTTCTTTAATAACAATAAAACGTAAGCAAAGTTTAAACTTTGTGCTGCAACTACTCTTCTGCATTATTGACTTTCCCGTCAAGCCAGCATTTTACTCCTATGCGCACTTTACAAGTGGAATTAAACCGCACTTGGCCGTTTGTTTAATTTGAATTAATGGCTGCATGGACGGAATCCGTTGATGTACGCCACTGCAATAATATTTACGCCTCTGAAGACAAAAGCAAAGCAACCTCGCACAACTCCCCCGCTTTGTTTGCTTGCAGTGCAAAACAAAACACGTAGAATCAATTGTTAAGCAACCAGTACTGTACATTATACAAACGGGTCACAGCACACTTCTATCCATTTCTCAATCGGATAATTCTACAAATACCTTACAATATTTTGTATTTAATGTTTAAAATAGTGCAGCAATAAATTAAGGACATCCTAGAAACGAAACACTCGGTCGAAAATCGGCGGAAACGTATAATATAATAATCGTTATTTTTACGGTTATAGGTCTGAACCTAGCCACAAGAACCAATCAAAGAAGGAAGCAGTTCTCTAATTGGACGTAAGATCGAGACAACAGCGCCACAGCGACAGCCAAAAGATGCAATGCAATCGAAAAGTCTAGCTACTGGCTGACCTGCCTTTTTGCTTCCGCTGACTGTCGATGTGGCGCTGTTGTCTCGATCTCAGACCAGCCAGAGATTCAATCCCGTCTCTGATTGGTCGCCGGCGTTCTTGTGGCTAGAAAGTAACAGTTACCTAAATTAATTCATCCCTCTGGTCCCTCTGAAATGATTGGAACTGCTAAACATTTAATTCCAGTGCTACTTTAAATGGTCAGGAGTCAAAAATTTATAGACAAAATTGAGCAAAGATAGAAATAACATCATCAGTTTCCATTAATTCCCACGCGAACGGAAAAATTTGAATTTAGCTTCAAAACACATTTTATTTGCCTCAGTAAAGATTTTATGAAAAGTTGAATCAGTCGAAATAATTTTTAGTTAGTCAAGAAGCGTGTTGAAACATGAAACGTTCTGATTTTCCCATTCCTTCCTCTCACCTTCGTCGCAATTGCAAGTTCGGAAATCGCTTTTGAATGCAGACGACTGTGAAAGGGGAAACTTGAATTCTTGAAATAATTCCACTAGAGATGCGGTGAGAAAATTAGTGACAAAACGGTTCAATAAAAAGGAAACTTCGCCTCGTCGTGTGCAAAGAAAGTTTTTGGAGAATTCCAATTTAATCCCTGTTGGCGGCGGAGAAAAGTCTCTTTTGTGGGACCGGCTTTGTTTGACATTGGCCTGATATACATGGAAACAAGTTCTTGAGGTGGCACATTATTACACCTAATGCGCGTCGACTGCTGAATTTCAATGCGGCTGCTTCATTTGCTCTTTGTTGCCCGCGCAGAGGCTGAATTTTAAGCAGCGCGCGCTCAATCGAGCGAAGGTGCAAAACATTTCGCGCCTCGCCCGCTTTGATCTCGCATTCCTTTTCCATGCAAAAGCGACACGAGCAAAAAAGGCACGCATTTCGAATCGCGAAAAATCGGCTGCGGGAATCTGCGTTAGCGCTTAAAGTAGCATCCCCCTCTTTCCTAAATGAGTCATGGATCCACCCTTTTTCTCCACAACTAATTTATTGATTGGCCCTCGCTCCGCTGTTTATTTCCTCTATTGACAGAGAAAGAAACTTGGCTATTTGTGCCGCATCAAAGAGACGTTCTAGACTGCGGGGGCCGACGCTGAAATTATACTCACATGCCCAGACTCAAAGTTGAAATTCTGTTTGCTTTCGTTTCGGCGTCTTTGTTAATAAAGGCAAAGTGTTCTTTGTGAATGAGCGCGAGACACGTTTTTACTGTGTGCACCGTTTATACGCTCGCCCGGCCAAACAACGAGACGGTCCTGTCCGTATTATTCGCCAATATTCCCTATGCCAATCTGGCGCGCGCGTGGCTCAGGCGGAGTAGCTTACGCCAAAAAGGGCAAAAGTTTCTCTATTATGTGATGTTGCGGCTGCAGCCGAGTGAGGAGGAACGAAGAAGAGAACGAGTGAATCTCGACAGAGCACTTCCCAGCGAGAGAGACGCCGGAATAAAATGTCAATAGAAAAACAAAGCCCTCTCTTCGCCGACCCTCTGCGTCGTAATTTACTAAGTACGTTTGGCCATCAGACCGGAGACAGTTGGACGGTCTATGAAAATGTGCAGCTGCCAAGATATGGCGGTAAACGTGAATACTTTTCCAAAGTTAATCTTGCATACTCGGTGAGACTGCCATAAGAGCCGCGTCCGGGATGAAAGTTCACTCTTGAGTAATTGATTTTCTTATCAATTTGCCCTGAAATCGTCATCAAATCAGAAAGTAAAAGGAACGAGAGAAGAGCAAAAGGGCTTCGAGAGGCAGCTAGCTTCTTTCCTCTTCCTGCGCTCCTTTGCCGAGCAAATCGAGTGTGAAACTAACCCCATTTGGTCTCAGGGAAGATTGGTGAACTGCCATTCTGCGGCCGACCTCGCATCTCCAGACTAATCAAACGCCACGGATGCGTTCTCTTCTCCGTTACTCCGCTCGCTGCTCTCTCTCACGAGAAGTAAAGCTTTTGCGACGCGCTTCATTGGCGAAATGTTCTCCTATACACCCTTTTTGCGGCACGCACCTTTCATCCATTATTTGATCAGCGATCTCCGCCGCGCAGCTGATAAAGAAAAAAGACTCGTTTCCCATCTCCGGGAAAAAGCAAAAAATGCTACGGCACTTCCAGATTTCGCCGTATTATTTATAGCGCACTGCCCGACGCGAAAGCTGCGGGAAATTTAAGCGCAATATCACTTAAGCGCCGGAGTGCGGGAGAGAATAGTGGAGGAATGAAAAAGAGTACACTCTTGACATTTTTATCCATCCCCTTATGCAAATAGTGGAGGCGCGCTGCGAGTAAAAGTAGATATGAATCAAGTATTTATACAAACCAAATAGGAAAGGGGATGTCCCCGCGGCTGTTTTAAATGTAAAAATCTCGGAGAATATTAAAATGGAAAATATTGCTACTTCCCTTTTTTAGAAAAGTAATTTCCCGGTGTGACGTAAATGGATTCTTTTTAAAGGAAGACAGGTGGAAACTAAAAATAGAATCTCTTATTTTATTTTCTTTTTAAATTAAACCACCGTCGTTAAGATTTGTTTTTGTAGCAAATCTGGCTTTAAATTTGCGGCTAAATCAAGGCCTCTTTTGTTGCATAAAAGATGAGTCTGAAACCGGCGTAATCAAGCCTTTACACACAAGCGAGCAAAGAGAGCGTGCACAGGGTTATCAAGTCCATCCGTTCTCTGGCTGGTTGGCTGGCTCTCTCGTCCGCCACTCGTGACGTCCAACTAGCTGACCCGACCGTGTGTTGTTATAATTCATAAACAAAGGGCGGTCTATTTGTTTATTTAAAGTGGCCGCGCGCACGGCACTTTGAAGTGAGTGAGCCGTGAGTGTACTGTACGGTACACGCGCAAAGACAGAAGAGCCCACACCTAGTATGAAATTAGAGAAAGCAGGCAGCTGCCGGCTGCACCGACGCCACCGACCGGTCGGCTTCTCTTTCGGGTCATTTCACGGCCGCCTCACCGCAAGGGACACATACACACACATACGCATTGCAATTTAACATCTGAGCCGAGGGGCTTTGAGCTTTAATTAAGCTCTGACGCCGCCCCTGGCAACCGGCGCGGCGAAAACGCCCAAAACGAACGTAAGCATCCCGAGCGGGAGCGCCTGCTGCTACACCAGCTGGCTGATTTTTCCCTCCTTAATGAAATTAATTTGCAGTTTCGGACAACCAAGTTTTAATTTGATTTGCAACGCCTGTGGTGCGTGCTAAGCAAATATCGCTGCCTCAACCTGAGCTCCCTGCTCTCGAACGTGTCCTCGGAGTTTGAAAAGGGATTTTTATCTACTCTTAAATCGGCTGAGCCTTATTTTGTACATTTGCAATTGGTAAATTCTGGATTTGCAGTTTTTATTACAAACAAAATACAAACATGTAATCTATGCGAGACACTTAGTTAGTTTTACTTTATATACATAGCACTGGACTTTCTGGAGTTTCATTTTTAACTTTTACCACAAGAACGCTGGCGAAGCGATTTTCTGATTGGCTATTAGAGGTAGGCTGGAGGAAGGTCGAGACAGCAGCGCCATAGGGACATCCAGTGGAAGCGGGTCAAGTGATAAGTCTAGATTCTAGTTGGGCTGCCTTGTCACTGTGGCGCTGCTGTCTCGATCTTTTAAGCCACTGCTATACGTCCAATCAGAGAACCGCTCCTTACTCTGATTGGTTCTTGTGGCTAGATTCAAAGCAAAAGCCGCCAAAGTAAAGGTTATTACGTTTCCGGCGCCGATTTTTGTTTTAAGGGATTCCATCGTATAGCCTGATTGACCCCCAAAAAATCAGAAATAAAATTCCAGTGCTACTTTTAGGACAAATAGTCTAGGAAATATTTTGAAGAGCTGAAGCAATTTATAGAACATTTCTTCAGCCTTTTTCTCAATTCGCAAGAGTTAGTTATTATTTAATTACTCTATACATTCAGCAGTAGGATTCCTAATAATGAGAACAAGGAACCGTCTACTGCATGCAAAATCGTTGTAGACTTCCACTTTTAGCATTTCAAAGAACAATGACGCAAATCACGAGTCAAAATATAGCTAATTTCCATTTCCAGCCAGCCTCTGCGCTCGAAAAGTGGTCACTCGAAAAGCACCAACAATGATTTCGAAAGCCACGCGGGAAAGCAGTGGTGTGCTCGCTCATCACCCACTCATTGTTGTAATTTCGAGTACTGCACAGTGTATAGTAGTGAGCCAACCGCCCTCATTCGCTCGGTTTCACGTACACAAAGCGCGGCGTTTCGCCACATTCGCTGCAAAAGCCGCGAGAGCAGAATTCCAGAGTTATGTGTGCGAGTGAGGCGGCGTTATTATCATTATTACGACTATTTTTATTGTGCGGCAGTCGTGCTGCTGAGAGTCACCCCTTTCATTAGATGAAACACGACCACTACGCGCGGTTATGCTCTCGAGTGTTGTGGCCAAACGCCATAAATATCATCTCGAATAATAAATCGGAAAAATTACGACTGTTTGCCCCGTCAGCAGAGAAAGCAGAATGCTTTTATCCACATATGCAGGGGGTAAAAGTGGCTTTCCTTAAGTCTGCGTTCATTTCCGGGGGCTATGCAATCTCACCAGATTACCAAATCCCCAGCTTTTTGAATTATTAATTTTAAAACTGCAATGTGGCATTCATTTTCTGCATTTTCGAAATCTCGTGCATGCAGCAGTTTTATTTAAACAAGGAGAGCTACTCATTTTCTCTTTGCTGCTTTATATGTAATGCTTTCCCCTCGCAAGTGCGTGTAGTGTTCCAAAGAGAGACAACAGACGACTAAATAATTCACGTGCAAATAAAAAAGCTATAAATGAATAGCCGCGTGTGTGCGGCTCCTCTCGTTTCGTCTTGCACACTCCCCTGCCTGCTTGCTGCGAATTCCTTTCGACTTTTTTCCCTCAGCAGTTGGAGAATTTTTCGCCCCGCGTGCCGATGTGAAATATTTATGAGGAAGCCGCCGCGGCTAATAAAAAGTACAGCCAACGTATGCAAATGCGAATATTTTCGGCGGCAAAAAGGCCAGAGCTGTAAATTAAAAAAGGTAAAAAATTGAAGTAGATCAAAAGCAAAAGGCAGACTGGCGTTTTGCATATCGGCGCCCGGGGAAGGGGCTCCTTCCACTTTATTTAACTTTCTTTTTGCTAATTTGCATACGCGGGCCGACTCACATTGAAATTTTATGATAATGATTTTTTAATCTCCTTAGATGCAGTTAAAGTTAATCCCCGCCAGGGATGGAAGAGAAAAGCAAGCAAGGGAGCGCGAGAAACACGCGGGATTATGCGGTGGCGTCGCGCAAATCCTGAAAGGTGAACGCGGCGCGGCGCGACTCAGCCACTTAAGCAGTGAGAGCGCAAGTGTTTGCGGCTGTATTGACCAAAGCTCCTGCAGTTGGGGTCGCCCGCGCGTTTTATGCGTTTTTTACACACGCATCACCCCAGAGAGCCACCGCCGGCTTTGCATAATTGCACCTTGCCAACAGTGGATGTGCGGCGTGGAGCAAAGTCAGGCAGGCGTATAATTAAAATTAGCCGCTATTTTTCGTAATTATTTTTTATGGGTCCTGCTGCTTCTGAACAGGTTTTTGGCTCTTGGGAAGGGTGGAAAAAATATTCAAATTTGTTCAACTTTTTCAGCAGGCGGATATGGTCAAAGTTTTGATAGCCCATTAACAATATTTTGTAGGTGGAAACACTTCTGCTCAAATTTTTTTCCGTTTAAATTTGGAAATAGATGTAAATTGGTTTCAATTCATCCTTAAATGTTCTACTTTTCTGACTTTCCATTCTTTACCGGTGATACAGACGTTCTCTCACGTTAAATAGGCGTTCTTTCACGATACACAAGCGTTCTTGCAAGTTAATAAGCGCTCTTGCACGATAAATAGGTGTTCTTGCACGATAAAAAGGACTTTTTCACGATAAAAAGACGTTCTTTCACGATGAATAGGCATTCTTGCACGTTAAATAGGAGTTCTTGCACAATACATAAGCGTTATTGCAAGTTAATAAGCGTTCTTGCGTGGTAAATAGGGGTTCTTGCACGCTAAAAAGGATTTTTTTCACGATAAGAAGAAGTTCTTTTACGATAAATAGGCGTTCTTGCACGATACATAAGCGTTCTTGCAAGTTAAATAGGTATTCTTCACGTTGAATAAGCGTATTTTGTACTCTTTTTCTCGTTAAATTGAATTTTTGTGCGTTAAAGTTGTAATTAAAATCATATTTAAAAAAAAATTAAATTTCCTAATACCTTCCCCCCAAATAAATTTAAATTAAACCCGTTAGGGCCCGGTGCTTAACTAATTTCTGGTGAAAATTTTGGACCTGGAAATTCGTGCACCACCAACATCAAAATTCTGTTACACTATAAATACAAAAACAAAAATGCGTACACGTTGAAATTTTGCCGGCATTGTCTCTCTTTACAGGCGTTTGCGTCGGGATTCACTGGTGAAATAATTGGCAATTTATTTCACCGGCCTGACGCAGCTCTCGGTGGGTGGCAAAAGAGTTGGTTGTAATTAATGCGAGCAGGGTTGCGCGGATGGCGGACGGGGGTCGGAGTCGCGGGTGCAAAGTGCATCAATCACGCGCGCCACGTGACACGCCAGATGACACAACTTGTCATCACGCCGATCGGCGCGAGTGAAAAATTACACCGTGTAGAGCCGCGCTCAAGTTTCGCTCTCGCAGATTTATGTATTTCCCCTTGTGGAACAGTTCACGCTCGGTTGGCGCAAAAAATTAAATTCCAGCGACGAAACAAGTTGCGGTGCGGATGGAAAGAAAGGAAGACAGAAAAGAAAGAAAGCAGCCGATGGCAATCGCGGCGGTGCGAGTGGCAGTCTAATAATTACAACCTGCGCGCCTGCATAAGGAGATAGCATTGCGGGAGGAGGGTCTGCAGCTAAAGTAATGAGTTTTCACCCTGCCTGAGAGTTGCACAATGGCAAAAACACATACACTCACACACGAGATTCCGGCTGAAGGCTGAATGGAACAAGTTGGAAACACACCACTCGGCGCGCTCTGGATAAATGGAACTGAGAGGGCCCTCACCTCCAAATTGAAATTTCCCTTTTATTGGCCGACCTTCTGTGTGCGATTGCAAGCAAGGGGAACTTGCAAATGCGAGACGGAAAGAAATTGGCCGTGCGAGCAGTCAGCGTTAAAAACGGCTAGGATAAAGTAGTGATTCAAGTAAGGACCAACTTCTGCGCATTTTGTAAAACAAGAATGATTTTACTCTGCTCATTTTTATTCAGCCGCACATTCCTGGTAATTAACTCTATGAATTCATGCCGTTTTTCAAAAGGTATGTGATTTTTCGAGTGATATAATATCCAATGGTGTCCGAATTATGAGGAAAAGTTCCCTAAATTGTGAAATAAATCGTGATTATACAGTGTCCCGCTTGATTAGCCGATTTTCCAATAAATATAAACGAAATTGTTACAAATTTAGCTCTTTTCCAATTTTCAGCATGTACCTCATTTAACCGCCAATTTTTTTCAGGATTGCACAGTACCTACAGTATATATCTAATTTAAATTGTTAAACATCACATTTTTGCATTTTAATCCGTTTGTTACGCAACAACAGCCCCATTCTAATAAGGATCTTAAAAAAACTTTATTTTTGGTAGAATAACTTCCACTTTTTGAGGCTCAATTTCTGCTTAACTCGCCGCAGGCTAATTTAGGTCAATAAACTCTTTTGAGCAAATGAGCGGCAGCACATTGTTTGTAGGTTTCCTTTTGAAGTGATTCGCTTGCTTTTTCCGTTGCCATGTCAAAGGAAAAAAAAGGCCTATGCAATATATTCCGGCTGAAAAACAATGAGGAAGGATCGCAGCCAATTCATCCCTCGCGAGACCCCAGGCGCCGCAAGCTCTCTTTCTCTCGTGAATTATGAACTTTTTGATCACGTTATTTCGCCGCGGCAGCCACTTTTAATATTTATTTAGCGCAAAAGACGCTCGCCGGCGAGAGACTCTTTTCAGCCGCCGCTAACAGACAGACAGCTTGCGGCCATCGAAATAAAATGCAGCCAAGTGTGATGCATGCGCTGCCGCTGAGTTTCATTAAATTACAATACACGCGCGCGCGCCCGCGCGATGTTTGCTGTTAAAAACTCATTTTCCCTTCTTTAATTAAAGCGACCATCTGATACCGCCGACGCCTTCCGACCTCGATCATTCGCCGTCGCAGCCGCCACAACGCGCTCCATCACTTTTTAAATCTTTTTTAAATAGGCTGCCTGCTGTTTTGCACATCTGCAAAAAAGGCAATTTTCGCAATGTACAACTTTCAACGGTTGTTTGTTCATTTTTACTCTCTGCTTATTAAAACTCAATTCTAGGAGGCATGGAGCTTTCATTTTCATTTTCAAACAAAACGTTTTTGCTTGTTGTTTCATTATTTCCCTTTCTGCTATATGTGAACACGAGATGTGCACATGTTGGAATGCTCATTTTTTCATTTAAAATGGAATGATACAGGACAACAGTTGAAAATTATAATAATTATGAAAAGCAAACAAAAGAGGATTAAATTAAAATCAAATTTATCCAAAATTTGCACCGCTTTACTATATTTTCTAAAGTGTGCGGTTTGCTTTTGTTTCAGGTGTCTGTTAACTCACGAAATGGTGAAACGCTTTCTCAACATCTGCGAGTCCCTCACTTCAGGTAAAATACACGACATATAGTAGAGAAAAATCATAAAACCATACACGCCATCAATCTTTATCTCGTCAAACTTCGATTTTCACACCGCGCCATTTGCACAGAGATTGCCAATCATCTCGGAATATTTTCCACCTCGAGGAAAGGATATAATAGAAATAGATGAGACATCTTTTTCCATCGGCAGCTCATCTCCGGCGAAAGGCGAAATTCCTGCCGCGCCAACAGCGCCATTATTAGTCGCTATTTGATTCTGCGGAATGGAAGCGGCGCGCGAGCGGATAATACCGCTGGTGCATTGTGAATTGCAACACACACACACACACACACACACTCATACATCCATCCTCTCCGCTCTCGCCCGCGATGATGGCTTTTTTCATTCTTGTCGTCGCTTAATGGGAAAGCAACTAGCTGCCGCCCCAGCCCTCTTGGCCCCCTGGGGGCTGAGCCACAAAAGAAAACGGCTCTCCACCCTTATACCCTGCTTATTCTCTCTGATCCCGAAGAGGGAAACTGCTGGAGAATTCGCCAAAAATGGGGGTCAACGAGGTATCCGGCCATGAAATTAAATCATTCCGAAATATTGCTGCCTGTGTGTTTCGCCGAACAAGGAGGGTGAATAATTTTTTCCTGCTTTTATATGTGGTCCCAGAGGATAATTATTTGCTCGACGAGTATGTGGAAGGAAGCTTAGTCCATCATTATTTTGAATTGGAATTGTTATTATATTTTACAAGGCTGATTTTTGTGATTTGTAAGGGAATTTTCCTTGTCATTTCATTAGAAAATTGGGAAGTTGGTTCTACTAGTTGAAACAGAAAATTCTGTTAAGGACAATACTAACTAGGGAAGCGCACCATTTGAACATTTCTTTTTTATTTCTAACCAGATGATAGTTCAAAACCATAAGTTTCCTTTCTTCGGTGGCAGATTTCCCGTTGTGAGTGAATACGCTGTCGAAAAACGATCTATTTTAACGTGGCGGAGGATCATAGACGTTCTGATTGGCTGCAACAATAGAAAAGGCCACCGCCAGCCAATCAGAACGTCCGCAATTCTCCGCCGCGCGAAATAGATCGCTTTTAGACAGCTTATTACTCGCTGACCGCTCACAACGGGGAATTCGCCTTGAAGGGAAAGAAACTATCAACTATCTGGTTGAAAGTTACCCGCTCGCTTCCCATGTGAACAATGTTAAATTTTGCTGAAAATAGAGTCAGCGTTAGACTAATCCCCTGCCTCACATTCGACAAAGAGCGAACATTAAAAACGGTCCGTTTGCGCAGCCATAAATTCAGTGGATCGGCCGAAAATTTAGTGGCCGCGCTGTGTCACCAGCGCGGCCAGTCGGCAGTTATGATGAAAAACGAGCCAAACAATAAAACAACATGTGCATGAGCGCTCCCGCCGCCGAGCCATTATGCAAAATTTACTTTTTAATTTCGCCATCAGCCGGTTATTTAGGCCGCACTCACACTGGTGCTCTTTCAATTTTAATCCCACTTCACGGCGGCGCAAAATTTTTATTAATTCAGCAGATAAAAGAGCAAACGCAAGCGAGCGAGCGGGCAAGCGACGTTTTGGACGTTCAAAGCAGCGGCAGGCGGCACACAGCAAAAGGTTTTATCTCTTTCGCCTCTTTTTTGCTGCTGAATGCAGATTATTGTTTTCAAAATAAGCTGAAGCCGCTCTGCCCTGCTCTTTCTCTCTCTCTCATGTTTCGCTGAATGTGTAATATGTTTTGGCACTCGAATCTGCTGCGCGAAAAACGCGAGGGACGGCACAATGGGCCAATATGGGGGCGCATAAATGTGTGTCGCTCGCTCTGGACCCCAGACGGCGGCGAAATTTATGGCTTTATCAGCATTTTGGCCGCGGTTATTCATACTCAGGCGTGAAGGGTTGAATTATTATCCAGCCGACTGCGGAATGACACGTCCGTTTTTCACTTTGTATCCCCCAAAATTGACCGTCGCTGTGTGTGTGTTTTTTGTCGTCAAAGGGAAATGTCTGTACTATTCCGCAATGCTAAAGGATTAACATTGAAGCCGGTTGAATATTAATGTGCATGAAAACTTTTCCTTTGAAACGCAGCAGAGCTAATTTATACAATTTACTCAATTAAAGCACGGAGTGTAAATTGAATCAGACGGTGCTCCTCGCAACAAGAACAGGTTGCCGTTATCTATCTCCAGTGGAAAATTATTGCATTGAGAAATGCAGTCGGACACATTTACTACAAAGTGCGAAAGGATTTCAATATTTCGCCGCGTTTATCGTGCCAATCGCAGCGGCGAGATCTGCGTCGTGCGGTGCAAAAACATAAATCCACCTTGAGTTATTGCCTTTTAGCAAATTCGCATCTATCTGGCCGCCGATCGTTGTGTGGGCTTCGCACCGGCAGCCGCGCATCTCGTGTAACGTAATAAACGGTTCGGGAATTAAAAGAGTCACGCCCGCTGCCGTCGATTCCGATCCGTTTGTGCCTCGGCAATGCGAGTTTTTCTCTCTCTGCATGCGAGCGAGCTGCCGATTTAATCTTGTCGCCAGTGAGTTTTGCAAGGCAGCTAGTTTGCGCTGCCCATGTCGGAGCAGCGAGTCATTAAATTCATCCTGCGCTGATGCATATTTACAACCTAATGAACAGCACAGCCACGGGGCGTTTCTTTATTAAAATCCGCTTCGATATTGATGGCGGTGTCTGCTGCAACTCCGCGCAGCTACCTCCCGAGACGCTTTTTTACGACCGCTCGTGAAAAGTTTATAAAATCCGCGAAATCGTCCCGAATCCGCACGAATCTGGGCTTGGCACGACAAGGGAGGGGGCGGAGGAGTACCAAATTGGCCCGTGGTCCTCCACCCCTGACCTTAGCGGACGCATCTCGTAGAGGTCTCCGGGGAGCTTCGTTCCGACGGGGGCGAGTTCCGCCGCCGCAACTTGGTAATACACCGAAAAGGAGGGCGACCCCTGAAAAACGACGTGCCGTCTGCTATCATGGCCAATCTGGATGTCATGCTTGAGAGGCTAACACACGATATTTGGATAGAACATCTTCAAGATTGGGGACAGTATATTTATCAAAAGCTATTTTTTCCAAAATGTACAGCAAAATTAGGAAAATATTTGTTGTTAAATTAGTCTTTTAATTTTGGGACAGAGCTAAAAATTTTCTTAAAATGAGAAAGTTTGCATTTATGCTAATCAAGCATTGTCTCCCTACTGTAATAACACGTTTTATTTCACCGAATTTTTTTAGGGAATTTTTCCTCAGAATTCGCGCACCATTGGGTAGATCATGACAAGAGGAATCAAAATCAATCAAAAATATTTTACTAAATCAGAATAAATTTTTTCTATTAGAAAATCAGCTCTTTTTTATTGATTTTTTAACCATAACCTCTTTAGTTACACACAATTTTCATTTCATCCCTGACAAAGGTGAGAGCCCAATTTGGATAGGAGTGTATTGCTCGCATTTTTTAAATTTGTTATTCATTTACCACAAAATAAAAGTAACAACGAGGAAACACAACTTTAGCATGTACTCGAATAAAACAGAAGCTATAATATGCACTCTCTCCAAATGAGAAATATTTCTAGGAAACGGCAGGGCAATTTGCGAAATTGCTTGCCGCTCTACCAATAGTCACGCCCGCGTCAGACAGCGCTAACTGGCCAGTCTGCTTTTCGGTCGGCTGGCGTATACGTTTCACCCTCGCGCTGCACTTTATTAATTATTTACGCCTGCTCACACTCACACAGACTATGAAATTAGTTTATTTATTAGCTGGCGTGGCGCCCCGCCGTGCCAACAATTGGGTGTGAAATGCAGACCGCAATGTCTCATTTGAGTAAAATTCAAACTATGCTGAATGTCCACGCTAAATGCATAATGTAACCGAGTGACAGTTAATTTGCGTCAAACACGCCCTCGAAAGGGGTGAATATTAAATTAACGGATGACCTCTCCCAAATTTTGTTTACATGCTTGGTAATTCTCGCGAACATTTCATAAAATATTATGCCACTATAATTAAATTTGCAATGGGGCACGCGTTGGTAATTTTTTTAATGTTGCGTATTGCTTCCCGGAGGATGCATTTGGTTCAATTTTGAAAATTCACATCTGTGCTTCCAAGGTCAACGGGGAAAAGTTCCATTTTATTTTAGCATTTCCATGTGCGGTGGACAGGAATGCCAATTAAACCGACAAAGTCAGAATTCAATTTCGGCAAAACTCCATTACGCAGGTTGGCCATTCATTTTCATCAGCGGCAATTTTCCGGCTCGGCCAGCGCAGCGGAGAGTGGAGCACGCGCTTGCTTTTCTCGCCTCGGCAGCAGAAAAGTGTGGCCCCCTGGGTGGCCGGCCGGCCGCTCGCCCTCTCTTAAATAATATTTTGCAAACCGCGCGGCCACTTTTTAGGGCAGTTTGCGTGGCGTGCTGGTGTGCGGGAGGGCGGGCGGGCGGGCGCAGGGGCCACTTGGGGGGCAGTGTGCGATGCCACGGCCGCGTGATAAATTGCTGTCAACCTCACTCGCTCACCTTGCCAACCCTTGCCATCCATCTCACAGCACAGACCCTTGCCTTACCGCAACATTTTGCCGCTCTACCTGCTGCAGGCCTCTGTATTTTTACCAAAAGGCCAATTTGAAAGTCGCCTTTGAAGTCGGCTGCGTCGTCGTCGTCTCGCACGCACTCGGCACAAAAGAAAGTCGATGGCTTGAAATTGAATCTCTCCGGCGCGTTTGTTGTTCTTTCCCTGATTCCCGCCGCCTCCGCCGAGCGAATTTTAAATGCAAATTGCTCGTGTGTGTTTCAGGTGGTGATTGCTAATCAGCCCCGAGTGCGTCTGCCACCCTCACCACCCATCCGCTTCTTTCGATTTGTTCTCTCTCCGTCCGTGCAGAAAAAACAGACAATGAAACTAAACCCAGTGATTTTTGTCGCGCTGTGCGCATTCATTACGACGGTGCACGCGGCCACTGCCCCAGCCGCGCCTGCAATTTCAACCATTCCGCTGGAGGAGGACGAGCCGGTGGTCATCGAACAAGGTAGGAACATTTTTTTTATTAAATATTTACTGTCTAGTAGTTACAAAATTAACTAAATTTTTTTTAAACTTTCTGATTGGTGATTTTTTATTTAATTTTTTCAATTACACCCAAAGTTTTGTAAGAACATTAAGCTCATCATGAAGGTTTGACTGTAAACAGCTGGCAAATATTACATTGAATGAGCTTTTACAAAGTCTAAATATTGCACAAAGGATAGAAATTAAAATTTATTTTTCCCAGTTATTATTTCAAGAAGAACGAATGTAATTTTAGAAAAAGCTAACCAATCCCTGAGAGTAAAACTAGGTCAGCAGTGAAGAATATTATGCGGAAAAATCAGCGTTGCGTAGATTGCAATTTGAACAGCCACCACTTTTCATAGAACTGCCGTTAGGTCTGCAATTAAGCGAATAATTTAATTGATTAACCCGTTTCCAGGCAAAGTTTGTTTCAATTTCATTCCGTTTTCCTCGAATTATTCTCTGCTTTATTTACAGAGCTCTCTGGAACGTTTTCTGCACGCGCAATCGAGAAATAGTTTTAAATGAACACTTTCTGTCATTTCATTTTTGCCTGAATCAATTTATTCGTAGTATTGGCAGTTGAAAAACTCGGTCGTCAATTCAACAAGACGTGCCAAAAATGGGCAGAAACGTACAAACTGTTAATATAGCGGTTTATGGTCTTAAACTTGCTTTAAGAACGCCGGCCTCAAATCAGAGAAGGGCACGGTTCTCCGATTGGACTCATCAGTGGCCTAAGATTGAGACAGCAGCGCCACAGCGACAGCTTGTGGAAGCGAGAAAAGTGACTCTCTTCTCTAATTGGTCGCCAGCGTTCTTGTGACACTTTTTAAAGTACCGGTTTTAACGTTATTATAAATTTTCAGCACGTAATGTCTTACTCAAGTACGAAATTTCGTCACGAATGAAATATAACAAAGAAAAATTTGTTGCATATTTGTTCATATCATAATCCCCACGCTTGCATTTCGCAACCACAATCTCTCAAAGCGCTCTCAGGAGTGATCAGAGGCTGCAAGCTGCATGTAAGGAGCTGAGTGAACCTCGCGAAATCCGCACGGAAACGCATATAATCTCATTACCAAGTACCAAGCAGCGAACGCCATATAATATATAAAATATTATCCGCTAAGGGGATTGACACTAATTACTTAGATGTAATGTAATAGATTTCTGAGCTGATTCATGGAGTGTGGCATTTGTTAAGGAGATAACGTCACAGGCATTGCGGATTACTGTCAATCAACGTCAGCACGGGAGAGCACGTCGCGAAGTGCTTTGGATGCATCGAGTGCTCTCTCTCTCTCTCTCTCTCTCTCTCTCTCTCTCTCTCTCTCTTTCTCTCGCAGCCGATACAATACCGGCTGGGCGCGCGTGTGCGTGCGTGTGTACTTTGAGACAGCAGCCAGGCTTCCGGTGCCCCGAGTAATTACTCCCGCGGTGAATCATCTCGACGGGCTTTTAAATTTCCATTTGATCTCGTTCGCAAGAGTAACTAATCATCTGATAGTGACACGGAAAAGCTTCTTCTGATGCTCTCTGTACTGAATATTGGCTTCGAGAGCGTTATTGCGGAAAATGAGCCGCCGCTCAAGGAAAGCGAGGAAACTTGTCTGATTATCAAACCCTACGCATTTTGCTTTGAACATGCCCAGCAAGTGTACATAAAGTGCACTTAACAAGATATACATTTATTTCATGTCGTAATCAGCAGATATGCAGTAACAAATAAGACATATCGATAAATAATTAATTTCTACGAGTAGTTCAACGTTGGAGCTATAACTAAAAAATGTTGAAAATTCTGAATTTTTGCAACGAAAAGTTTTAAAATGGGGGTGTGGTTCCCCGGAAAGTTAGAAAGGGAGGCGTGGTAATTTTTTTAAAGCGCGGGAAAATCTCAAAATTTGACGGTTTTACTAAAAGAGCCCTGAGAATGTTTGATGGAGGGCGTAGTGCCCCGGAAAATTAAAAAGGAGGCGTGGCAAGTGTTGCAAAGCACGGGGAAATCGTAAAATTTGACGTTTTTACCAAAATATTCGGCTACAATCCTGATTAAATAATCAATTGACCTTGGTTTTGTATAAATAATCTGAAATAGTAGTTTTCAAAATGCGTCAGAATTCTTGAAAACTCATTAAACGTGTTCAATTGGTGATTCAAACATTTTAGCAGCTACAGAAAAAATATTTTTAATTATCTGCACGTACTTGCTGCGTTGCTATTCAATTTGGAATACGATAAAGCCAGTCAATTTGCCGCAATAGACTGTGATTGTGTTGTGATGTGGGTGACATGTCGGAAAAGAGATTTGGGCCGCTCTCTCCTTTTGTCGTCGGCGCCGCCCCCTTGATTTACTTGCCCGTTTCTGACACAGCGTGAGAAGAAGCAATCAAAACGCGCGTTCTCACAACTAGATTTCGCCCGCTCTCATCAAACGTGGAATCAAAAATTTCGCAATTTCCATCACACGCTTTTTACAACGCCCTTAACGAGTGAAATGATAAAAGTTTGCACCGTCGTGAGACAGTTTTTTATTATGCGCTCCACTCTGGCGTACACTTTTCCTGCAGCGGCACTTCCGTACTTTTCCAGAGTAAGTGCAGCTGATTCAATTTAAG
This sequence comes from Cloeon dipterum, assembly GCF_949628265.1. Classification (NCBI taxonomy): domain Eukaryota; kingdom Metazoa; phylum Arthropoda; class Insecta; order Ephemeroptera; family Baetidae; genus Cloeon; species Cloeon dipterum. Next base: position 3,647,175 of record NC_088790.1, on the reverse strand, counting down.
GTGCGCCCATAAAATGAAAATTTATCACCCATCACGCGAGATATGGAATTGCTCGGCAGCCTTTTTAAACTTTACTGCCGTCTTTTGAGCAGCTCGCTCCCTTTTGACACACCTCTTTTATTTGAAATTCTCACCCGCAGGTTGGCTTTTCCTTTTGCATGCAATCAAAATGGGCGGAGGAGCGCACGCCGCGCGGCTTTGAATCCGATTAATCAGGACTTCTCTCGGCTCAAATGCGCCTGCCGTGCTCAAACTAATCAAAGAAGTTCGCATCCCATTAAGTACCCCTGCGGTTTGATTTGCAGTTTTGCAGTTGACCCGAGCCAGCGCGCCTGCTGGATGTGCCGCCGCTTTTCATTTGCAATTTCATCTCCTTTCGCGTGTCTTTCACATTTCAGCCCGGCCGGGATACACATTTTCAGCCGCTTTTCATGCGCGAATGTAAACGCTCACTCCCGCCGTTCCTTACACATGCCGGCTGTGATTCGGCGGGTTTGTCAATAATAAGCAGCAGAGCAGAGCGCGCGTAGTGTGGTTATTCATATATATGAAAGCCGACGGGGCTCCGACGGGTAAGTCTCTTTGCTTCATCATCCGCTTGAGCTGAGCCCGTGAATGGAGCGCAAATCCTTTTTACGCGCACCTCCGCAGTGATTATGTACAAACACGCAAATGTATTGGGCTGATTTTAGCCAAGATGAGCCGGCCTTAATGAAGTACCACACTGGCTTTATCAAACACACACGCTCCCATGGCTGCCCACAAAACGGATACCCCCAAGAGGGCTTTTAAAAAGTGGCTGCCATTCTATTTGATAATTAATGCAAACGAATCACTGAAAAATTTAGACACGGAAGATTTTATTTATCTAGGATATTAAAATTTTCCAAGTAAAAATGATTTAATACTTTTTTAGTGATATATAGAGTAAATTTTTCTGCATGTATATGAGGCAAAGTTTGTTTGAAGGGTCGGCATTTATCAGAAATTGGAGTTCTCCGATTCCCTGGCATTACCATATGATAAACACCAGGGTCCGGGTTCCGATCTGTGTTGATTCCCGCCGGTCAGAAGTCAATATGGCGTCGAAATAATGGAGGCCAATCAGGAGACAGTCCAGTGGCCAATCTGAAGCGTCAAAAAAGGGCGTGCCGGGCTTAATAATTTCATTCCCGCGTATTTTGTTGCATTTCCATTGGCCTGATGTGCCATCTAATGGTAGATTCACCAATTACCAGACTAATTAGCTGTTTGTAAAGATATAACAACAAAAATATTCATTGTGCTGAAGGCATTTACATGATAATGTTTCCCATGAAAATTTCATTTGACGTTTGTAACTTTCCCGCCGTACTCTACCAGACGCAATATCTGCGCGTCGCGTGAAGCCGGACCCCGGTGGTGGCCAGATAGTTTCAATTCCATTCGAGTTTAACCGCAGTGTCAATATAGAAATTCTGTTCAAATTTTATTCAATTTTAAAATAAATTTATGCTTTGTTAAAAATCTGCAGAGATTTCCTTGCGAATAGCCCCTGGCGTGTGCCAATAAAGCACGAGCAGATTCACTGATGATGTTTGTGTATGGCTGATGAATGGCTGCCGCACGCCGACCTGACTGTGCATTCACCGCCACATTATAGTTCATTAATACGGCCCGCGCAAACTTTGATCTGCATGCATTTTGAATGAGCCAACTCTTGGGTAATGAAGTTGCTTCGGATTTCATAGTAGTGCGCGGAGCTTCCACAGCCCCGTAATTATAACATACACGGCAGAAACAGACACATAGGGCGAGGTTGCCGGTGCTCACGACTTCTGACGCCACCCCTGCGCCGGTGAAAGTGCCTCTCTGCTTATTATTACCATTACCGAGAGGGACAGTAGTAAAAGATAATTACCCTTCCTATTGGGGTAAATAAAAGTGCGCAATTAAGCGAAGGGCTTGCGTAATTTCCTTGGAGCAGTAAAATGCCGTTATATAGCTCCCCGCCTGCTGCATTCGCCGCGAAGTTTATCCAATGACGGCGACCAGGTGATGCGGATCTTAAAGGACACCTGTTTCAAACTGGTTTTAAAATTAATTTTGCGGACAAAAACGTAGTTCCTAGACGAGTCTTCGATCTCAAGTGGAACATCTTAAGGTCTCTGCGACTGCAAATTAACAAACAGCAATCCATTAATTACCAGCAACGGCGAAAACCTTTGTGTGGGTGTGTCGCTCTCTGTGTTCATGAATTCCTAAAGAGCGCGCCGACTGCATTTTCATGCCAATTAAGCTTCAACCAAGCAGTTTTGCGCCGAACGAATGCAAACGCTGATGACTGCTAATTGGTTCTCTTGTGGGAGGGGGTGCATCAGACTGGGGGTGTTTGGGGTTTTCCAGGAGCGTACACCCTGTTCGCTCTTGCTGAAACAAGTTGCGGGAATCAAGATTAATAGCCCTGCGCTGAATGAAAGCGGTGGCAAACATTTAAGAAGCAAGTATGACCGAAGGAGCAGGAAGGGTTGCCGTTTCGGGGGCGCCAACTTTGCAAGATTATTCTGGCTCGTTAGAGTCCCCCGAGGACCTCTGAATTTACGTCCAGACGAGAAATATCAAGCAGCGCGGTTCGAACTCAGGTGATGAAAATAGCAAGAGAGCAGGCCGGGTATTTGCGTCTTGGAGCGCGTTTAAAAGTGTAATTTGCGCCGTGCCAGCTTGAGACTTGAGAGCCTGGCTGTTTAAAAAGTTAGCGCTGCAGAAAAACGGTGGCTGTAAAACCACTAAATTATTACTGCGCGAGTAAGCGAGAGGCCTTTTTGTAATTCGCGCCGTGTTTACGTAATCAGGTGAGAGTTTTCGTCTCGCTTGCTAGACGGGCAATACCAAGCTAAATTTATTATCACAACGCCATGGAGATTGTTGTTAAAAATGTAATAAAAAATAATTGTAATACTTAAAAGTCGTACCTTACAGCGGATTTTTCACCCCACTTGGTTCATTCTTCATTGCGAGCTCAATTAAAAAATTAAAAATATCCATTTGCTTATTCAAAGGGACTAACCAAGAAGTCCATAAATTTAAAAAAATGACTGCAATAAAGGTCACGGACCAGCAATTAGACTGAATCTTGGATGTAATTTTAGCTACTCTTACGAATGTAATCGCAGTACAAAAGAAAACGGCGCTAATAATTCTTTTTTACTCGCTAGAAATCAGAAAATCAATTCAGCTTCTATCTGTAACGAAGCAAATCAGTTTAATAGCAGTAGAACGCGGAGAAAGAGAACGAGCAGTGCAGGGTAATTTGGGCGGGACTGGGAGTAGAAGCTAGAAATTTTTGCGCCCCTCGCACCAATTTAATTCGGCGTATCTCACCCCAGCAGAGGTGTGCCGGCGTCGGGGGTTCTGCTGAAATATTGGCTGTAGCAAAAGTCGGGAGCATTATTATGCTTTCCATTTCCCGTGAGATGGAACGCGAATTAGTCCCGATGTGACAGCAGCCGGCTCACACAGATTACCACCCGCGAGGGGGACTCGCGCGGCCACTCGGAGGAATTCCGACCGAGTTGTGTTGCCAGCGTGTATTAATAATAAATTTAAATTATCGCGCGGCACCCCTGCTTCGAATTGCCTAATTAAAACTTTTCAAACAGTCTGTTTTTCACAAGCAAAGATGGCGCCGGTCGAATTTGGCCGGGGCGCAACAACAGCTGGGAGTATATAAATTAAAATCAACCAGGTGTGAAAATTCAGCAGGATTGCCGCCGCTGCCACCCGCTTTGCGAATAAAACAACTTTTCCACCGGCTAAATCTAGAGTGATTATAACGAGAGTGAGATGCGTAGGCCGACCGACGCGACTGTGTCCTGCGCGCACTGCCGCTTCCCTATCTCTCCCCATGTTAAAATGCGCGCACGCGGTTGGCGCTACAGCTAAATTCATGAAGCCACCCGCGGACTGATTGGTGTCAATCGAACGCGCACGAGTCGTTTTATCACATAACTCGGAACCGAGCCTGAAAACAAAAGCGCTTTCGAGAATTCCACCGCTGAAATCTGCCCATTTCGCTGCGAGCTCCGACAGCGACGATCGCACCCGAGCGCCAGCGGCTGTCGGCGAAGCACGCATCACCATGGCAACCAGACAACAAGTGACGTCACCGAGCGATTTCATTGGTCCGCCGTGTGTCACAACTGCTTGGGAAAGAAAACAATAGTGAGAACACCAAAACATAACAATCTCTTCTTGCTCTTCTTGTTTTTGTAACCCATCGTTTCGTGCCTTGTGTTGGTTGGTCCTGATCTTAGAAAAGTAAGATTATGACCTATATATTATTATTTTATAGAAGCAGGCGCCGGTGGGCCGGTGCCGCCGACACCAGCGGCGATGCAGGCGGCCGCCGTGGCCCGCGCAAGCATTCAAGCAGTGCAAGAAGAACCACCTCTCCACCTCCGAGTCGACCGACGACGAGATGCCCGAGCTCGAAAGAGGTATTTTTGTTTAATTTTAAAATTAAATAAGGTTTGCTTAGAAATATGTTTAATGAAACAAAGAACAAAATCAAAATTGGTTTTTCCATCATTTCAATGTTTGCAAACGCAAGACTAAGAGTCGCCAAGGGCGAACTGATGGCCTCCTGCCGTGGCACTTCCCTTCGCCTTAGGATTGCTCTTTTTCTCTTGTATAGCTCGTGTCATGTGAGCGCAATGGATTTTTATTCTAAACACGACATACCTCGAGAGGAATTTTTGTTTTAGATCATGACACTTTCCAAATGGGTTTTTATCAGTGAGCTCTCCAGAAATCATGGCAATGATTGATTTTGAATTCAAGGTTGAACCTAAGGAAGCTGCAGCTGCTTGATAAAGTTTCTCCACCTCGATGATCCACTCGAACGATGAGACGGAGATAAAAAGCAATAGGCCCTCAGTAAACTGCCTGCTTTTAGTGTAAGCAGTGAAAGGAGCGTCAAACGCTGACACCGTCACCCCTTCAAAGCATTTTTCACATGTCTTGTAACTCCCCTAAAATATCCTTATTTAATTAGAGAACTTTTACTAAAAATATTTAAAAAAAACGTTCACCATGATCGAGTCCAGTAGGTAGCCTGCCACATAGTATAGGACGTTCTTGTTCTTCATTGAAAGGTCCTGTGGCTTGGTAGAAGCCCAGTCAGTTCTTAAAGGAACAACTTGCATTGTCTGCTTTTTCTTGGCATCTTCATCCAAATTTAGTTATGTTCTGTAAGATATCCTTTAATAATTTTTTACCTGCTCTCAGAAAATCCAATTCTCTGCCAAAGCCATCCTTTGCAAACGTTTCTGTCAGGTCTTCCTCGTAGTTGGAGGTTCTGATAGTCTTTGCATATTGTGTGAGAATAATGCTTTTCAAAGCCAGCTTAAATTCAATGGCCGTAGGAATGGGGTACCTCGCACGAATCAATGAAAAAAGGTTCTCGATTGGGTTCGAGGAGAACCTTTTCCCATAAACATAATCAAATTCTTGAGAGTCAATTAGCTTTTTGGCAATGCTGAGGATTCCTGTTGTAGCGATGAGCACACCCCTTTGCCAAGGTTTCCAGCCTCCTTTTACGTAAATTCCTGAAAAAAAAACACAATATTGAATAACATGAATTCTCTCTTTTAAATTTTTAATTCACCTCTTACAATCTCCATGAACTCTTCCAGGTTCTGGCAGGCTTCATTGAATTTCTCCATGTTCTTGTGACTGAAGGCCACACCACCTCTGGACATGAGGAGCTGCCACCACCTGTCGATTTTTCTGCAGAACCAGGCGGTGGTAAGCATACCTTTCTCGTTTTTCTCGCTGGCCAGAAATTCCAAAGAGGCTGCAGTGGTTGTATTTAACACCCACACACTGTTTGTCACACGCATTTTCTGGAATGTGTTTGGATTTAACTTGGCCTTTGCAAGCTTCGGAGCCATTTTTAGCTCGTCGTCTCTCTCGACCTCTGCAGCATAAAGGATGTGCCTGGGGTAAAAATCAAATATTTTAATCAAAAAAACTTATTTTTTTATAATTCATACTTGTATGAAATCACATTGCTCTCCAATTTGTGTTTTTTAACTAGTTCTTGCGACAGCGTAAATTCTCCATTGTTTGTGAGAGAGCTTTTGATGTTTTTTAATAGATGGGCCACATCCGGCAGAAGTGCAAGCCTTCGATTTTGATCAAAAGGATGTGTGCAATCGAATTTCACCTCTCCAACACTGAAATCAATTAATAGTGTTTATCATGAAGCAGAGTTCAATTGTAATTTGACTAAAGCTTACCGCGTTGCATTAATACCATAGTGCTTCCAAACATGCAAATTGGAGCCGCACATGTCGCTCACACATGCTTCGATTCTTGCACCAGTTTCACTTTCAATCAGTTTGATCAATTCTTCGTTTACGGCGCGAATGGCACTTCCATGGACAGAGTTTGGCGTAAGATGGTAGGCAACTGGCTGCTTGATTCGCTTTCGGAGTCCAGCCACAAGCCAAACCATGCCTTATTAAAATTAATATTTTTTCAATTATGGCATTGCTATTTATTGTCATTTATTTATCAAGTATTACTTAATTTTTTTTTATTTAAATGAATTGAGTAAAGAATTCAACCTTTGTTGAACCGTTTAAAAAACGAAAAACTTTGCGACCACAATTTTGCTGGAAACTAAATTAATTTTGGTTATAACCTTTTGTTGCAGGACCAGTGTGAAGAGGCAGAGTACTCTCTCCGGTTGTACAGTTCAGTGACTTGTCGTACTGCCTTCCCATGGTTAGGCTCATCTCATCGTACATCAAAATCATCACTTTGTCAGCAGAGGTCTCATGCCCCATGCGATTTTTCAGAACAGTGATGGCGCCAGATTCTACACCAGGAGGAAGGGTGAAATCTTTTGTCCGCTCCTGGATTGTCTTAATCGCTGGTGTAGGATGGCCACAATCATAGTAGTGCTGATATCCTGATGTTCCGAAAATAAACTTTTTCTCTAGACCTTCGAGTATTGCTGAGTCAGACCAGGCACTGACAGCTGCCCTTCCACCACTTTTATTCTGCTTTTCTGTAAGACATCAATGTTCATTATTGTTTCTTAAATTGCGGAAAATGGGCTCACTCAGCAAATCCAGTTGTTCCTTTGAGTAAATTTTGCTCAAGTTTGTTTCGAGAACAGCTGCAGCCGTGCTGCTCTCCTTGAGTTCCTTGACTTGATTTTCCAAGGCTTGGCACTTGGCCAGGAGCTCCCATCGCTCTCTGGTGTCCTTCGAATCTCCTTCGGCAAGCCAATTAATGACCTCTATTTTGTTGTAAATTCCTTCTTGGGGATTCAGCTTACTTTCCATTCTTTCTTTTGGGGGTTCATTGATTATTCCTTATTTTAATGTGAAATTACTCAATATATCTTTAATACAGATTTAATCTATATTACCTGTTGATAGCTCAATTTCCCATGGAAGCGCTTGACCTGACATGGCTTTGGATTGACACACTACAGGAATTTCCCCCAAGGGAATTGGCGAGTCAAAGTCCATTTCTTGCTCTGGACAAAACCTCTTGCATCGTTGCTGGTCTGCATTTTGATGTTGTGCTTCGTCCCTGCGAGCTTTAGCTCGTTTGCTCCTGGCCAGGCTTTTCTGTTCTTTGGCTTGCGCTTCAGGTGTGTAACCCTTTGCATTTGCAGGAGCAGGTACCGTACCCAACTTAAGTTTAGGCTTTGAGCCACTAGTCCAGTCAGTGGGTGAGAAGTGGGCCTTAAATAATTTTAAGTGTATAGATTTTTGAAAATTGTATAATTTTCTTTTTAAAAAATTTCAGGTAAGCTACTAAAAAATTTTAAAAAGAAAATATTTTTACCCAGCTCAATAAATTATACATGATATACATTGCAATTTGTTGGTTATTTTATTCAATCAATTTTTTCCATTTTTTTTAAATATAATATTTTAATCATTAAAATTTGCACCAAAATATTGATATGAAAATTTTCTTTCATGTGTTGAATAATTAACATCATTAATATTTATTAATTTTTATTATACATAAATTTTAAATTATTACTAAATGTTATTTCTAATGGTTAGTATACTGAATAATTGTAGTATAATATGTTCAAATCTTACTCCACAAACATAGCTGAACCGTGTCGGGGTAAAATTAGCCCTCTTCGATCTCTTAATCCAAATTGAACAAAGGGCTGAATCTTTGACTGGGAAAAAAGCACCATCGTTTGCCCTTCTGTCACACCCATAAAAAGAACACAGTCTGAACATTTTGTAAAGACTTTACATTAAGAGAATTTATGAGAATTAACTTCAGCGTGGCCTTCAGTCAACTACTGTTCATTTTCTCAGATGTTTTATTTGAAATGTGTTGACATGCTTCAACATGTTTAAGTTTGAATGTCTTTTGTCTCACCCATCAATCAAAATTAATATTTAAAAGGATTTTAAAAATTCTATTACATGATTTCTTTGAGTGCAAAGCATAAAACGCATTGAGGGGAAAATTGGAGTAAAAAACATTATCTCCTTATTTACTTTCATTTATGTAACTTTATTTTTTGACACTTTAAATACATCCATAATTCTACTCTGCAGTCTGCATTTGCAGGCCGCGTTTGCACATTCTTGAAACGTGCCTGACGGCGGACCAATGAAATCGCTCGGTGACGTCACTTGTTGTCTGGTTGCCATGGTGATGCGTGCTTCGCCGACAGCCGCTGGCGCTCGGGTGCGATCGTCGCTGTCGGAGCTCGCAGCGAAATGGGCAGATTTCAGCGGTGGAATTCTCGAAAGCGCTTTTGTTTTCAGGCTCGGTTCCGAGTTATGTGATAAAACGACTCGTGCGCGTTCGATTGACACCAATCAGTCCGCGGGTGGCTTCATGAATTTAGCTGTAGCGCCAACCGCGTGCGCGCATTTTAACATGGGGAGAGATAGGGAAGCGGCAGTGCGCAGGACACAGTCGCGTCGGTCGGCCTACGCATCTCACTCTCGTTATAATCACTCTAGCTAAATCCACTTGGCTCCTTTTCTTTCTCTCTCTCTCTCTCACTCCCGCCGTCGGTATTTGTGTGCGCGGGCGCCCTGTATAAATTCTGCCTACCTGCCAGGCGCGCCGAAACCGCCCCCCAATTCGATTGTTTCTACGCTCCGGCTTTGTTCCGAGCGGCTGCGAATTTTAATGGCGCGAAGAACTTTCCGACGCCGGCCGTTGGCTCCCCCGGAAAATTTCCACCTCGAATGTCGGGAGAGCGAGAGAGAAAAAATCGGTTGGGGCGACGGACAAATTGGCAGTCAGTTTATGAAGCGAGTTACTTTCTACTTTTTCTACTCGCACGGCCGACTTGCTCGCGCGGAGAGGGAAAATCCTTCTGCAGCGCGCAGCGTGCGGAAATGAAGGCAGGAAGGAGCGAGGCAGCGAGGGATAATGGCGAGGTGATTGTGCCCGTCAAGTGTACAGTGTGTGCAGCCAGGCAACCTGCGGTGATTGGACCCTTGAAATGCCGGCGCGGAGCCCACATTTCTCTCGTTTGCACGGAGAATCGCAACAAATTAATGAACTTTGAGCAAACAAACATGTAGGGCCGATTATTTGGACAAGACTGCCAGCAGCCACCCTTTTTCATTGTTCCACCTTTGCGTCCGCAAGGGAAAGAGGGAGGCGAGGTGTTGATTTTTGAAGCGTCTCTCATTTCCAGCGTAATTGCTCTTCGGAGGAGTTGCCGCAAAGAACTTTCGACTCCCACGGTGGTGCTTTGGAAGGTGCGTGTGCACTTTTTGTGCATTCCGACAGCACCGACTTCTGACTTGCCGGCTTACCTGCATTGATTATTTCCGCGCGGGCGTCGAACCAGAGCTAGTGGGTCTCCAGGGGGACATTTCGCAGCAAACGGCGTGATTGCTTTTTCACTTGCCGAACCCCTGGTATTCATCAATTTGCGCGCACTAAAGTTTAAATACTTTTCCAATTCCACCGAATACAAGGCACCTTTTTCTTCCTAGTACTTTAGCACCAACTTTTTCAATGCTGCTCAATAAATAATAATCTTCCGTGCAGCCAATTTCCTCTGGTAATTACCTAGCAGTTTGCAATTTTCTTTCAATAATGTTCATTAAAACATCTGATCCTCGCTGGCGTTCTCTTTGTTTTCTGCCGCGTGCTCAATCGTGGCGGATGAAATTTCAATTTACGGCGCGGCCGCATTGCAGGTTATGCAGCCGGCAGAGCAGGCGTGACGAGCGGGATTGCATTATTTATAAGTGGCTGTAAATATGTATGCCTGACGGTGTGAGCGGAGGAAATTATTTTTATGATCAAGCGGCACGTTCAATAGTCACAATGCCTGAATGCCGGCAAACATCCGAACACACGTGCGATAAAATGTGTATACACATGACTCAATTCACAGCGTAACAACAAACATGTAGTGCAGCAACTTTGAAACAAAGTTATTCCTGCCTCCACTACTCCTGCCCCTCGCTCCATAAAAGTTGCCATCCTGCTTTTGCATAAACAAAGTAGTACTTTGCAGTGCTGAAAATGCACACTGTCTCGTGTGCGGTAGCTAGTAAAATTCCAAACAAAGAGCGCCAACTTGTGCAAAACAGGATACGCTGGCACATACACACAGACAGAAACAGCATTTTACACTCGACTTGCGAGAAAAGTCACGCAGTGCCCGCGAGGAAGCCGTCCGGGCAACACCGTAAAGTCGACCTTTTTAAGCAGCAAACTCTGGCAACGATTACTTATTTATATTTTAATCCGGCCCAGATGCTAAGGGTTAATTTCAGTAAAAATTTTTCCCTCCCGCCTCCCGAGCTCTGAAGATTAGACGGAAGAAAGCTGCTATTTTGCTCGTTTCATTTCCTCCGCCCAGCTTTTATCTTTTTTATGCGCTTCCATCTGAAAATGAGGAATATTCTTGGGAGGGAGTCTCTCGCTATTTGTCCCCCTGTCGTGTGCATAAAGGATTGGCGCGAAAAAGGAGCGCGCCGAGGTGCGAGACAAGGACAACTTGGCGGTGCACTGAGCTTTAATTAATTCATGCGTGTCTGCTGCACAGAGAAAGAAAGGAGAGAGCGGGTGAAATCTCGCACCCCGAGCTCTGCAAGGCTGCATGCATCTCCTTTGTTCGCGCCGCCTCTTTCATCAAGCGAGGGCTGCTTTGTGTGGGGCTGGGGGTGCAAGAGTAAGTGCAATGTGCATTTTATCTTTTACACGAGAACCCAGAACAGATGAGCTGGCGCTGTAAATGTCTGAAAAACTGTCACGCTGATGTAGCTGTGTTCATCACGACAGAGAGTGAATTACGAAATTCCGTCTAGCCGGTAGAAAAACAAAATTCCAAAGTGCAAATAAAATGTTTATTTTGCTTGAAATGCTGTCTAAAAATTAGGAAAAACTAAAAAATAACCAGGTTGTCGTTTAAATTTTAAAAGACCATCTCAAAAGTTTCTCCTTATTGTAAAATCACGAATTATTACAAAACTTGGGGAATTTTCCTCTAAATTTGCACATTTTTGGATATGTAGCGATGAGAGGGATCGATATCAAGAGAAAAAAATTGACAAATTTGGCCAAATCGGAAATTTAACTGTTCCTTGGTCCTGATTCCAATGTTACACTTTGTAGAGATAAATAGTTCCTTGCTAAATTTCACAAACACTTTAATTGTTAGCCTGTGAAGCTCTACTTTAAAGAAACTCGTTATCGCATATCGCACATGCCAAAAAATAATTTTGAGCTCGAATTTTGAGCATTAAAGTGTCGATACCATATGCCAGCGGCATTAATTTATTTTTTGATACTCGCCGAATTACATCTCTCGCGTCCGCTCACCGTGCCGGAATGATTTTGACAAATTGATTCCGCGTGGCAGCCAATTTTTGATAAGCTTTCTCTCTCTCCACTCTCGTTGGCTCGATTTTCCATTCCGACTTATTTTGCAGCGTGCGTCGCAGATTTTATCATCACGCCTGCAAATAAGTATAAATCAATTTCAGCCGTTGATATAAATCAGGTGAGCCGGCCGGATGGAAAATCCTTCTCGGGGAAGAAGAAAAAAATCCAATCGAAGTTTCTATTTATATATCAAGTGTACTGCCGCTTCCAGCGCAAAAGTGCACTCTCAGAATGAATTAATCCCTTTTGCCACTATAAATCGAGCTGGAATTGCGCCAGTTAGCTCTTGCTCTCAATTATTATGGCTGCATACTCCGGCCGCTCGCGGAGTCTCGGGATTAATAAATCTCGGAATAAGTCATTAGCAGATTGAAACTTATTCGCGCTGGCCCAGTTCGAGACGGCCAAAATCGATCCAAATTAAAAGCTCTCCGCTGCCCGTTTTAAAATTCCAATCACGGCGCGCGCGCTGGAAAAGAAATTATCAGCGATGAAAAAATGAAAGTTGCAGGCAGGATCGCAGCGCGCAGCTTGTTATATGAGCAGCGGCGCGGCGGCCGCCTCGAATATATCAGAGGTGAATAACAATGAACCAATCTACATTAATATTCCATTAAAACGTGTCCGCCGCCGAAAGAGAACCACTTACTTCTTCCCAGGCCGGCGTGGAAACTGCAAGCAGCAGAGAGTTGCTCACTTTGGGAACAGGCCGAGCGCTTTTTTGCGCCAGCAGCCAGCCTGCTCGCTCTCTTTCTCTCTCTCACTCAACACACTCCTCTCGAGTATTTTCGAGATGATGAAGTTATCAGTGAAGAATACTCGACGCGGAAAAATAAGCCTCGCGCAGATTGAAATTTAAACGGCCGCTATATACTTTTTCATAGAACTGCCACCGGTCTTTTCGAACGACAAAGAGACGCAATTAAGCGAATGATTTAATTGATATGCGCCCAGTTCCAGGGAAAGATTGTTGCAAATCCATTATGTTTACTGAGCTCTCTGGAACGTTTTCCTGCTTGCGCAATCCAGGAATAGTTTTAAATGACACACTTTCTATCATTTCATTTTGCTGAAGCCAATTTATTCATAGTATAAGCAGTTGAACAACTCGGTCGACAAGTAATTTTAGGTATTTGGTTTGAGCCAAGCAAACCATAGCAAAAGGAAGGGAGTGGTTCTCTGATCGGATGATCTAAGATCGAGACAGCAGCGCCACAGCGACAGCCAGAGCAAGCAACAAGGCAGGTCTCGCTTCCATTGGCTGTCACTATGGCGCTGTTGTCTCGTTCTGGCCTATCCCACTTCTGATTGGTCTCCGGCATTCTTATGGCTAAGGTTTAAACCACAAACTGCTAAAGTAACGGTTTAAATGTTTCCTCCGATTTTGTAGACTAAACGATTCCTAATTTGACGCTTAGGAATGGATTGGCAATATCAAAAATGAAGTTTCAGTGCTTTACTAAAACCTACATTTCCTTCAATCTGGTGGTGAATGGAAAAGTTGAGCTGCATAAATCATGGTTCTTTATTTGTCCAATTCTCGACTTTATTGCCCACGGAACTGTTGCTCCAGCCGAGCAAGATCGGGCTGGCGCACGCCGCAAACCGTGCCGGGCAACAATTTTGTCGCAATTCAGGGACACCATCTGGCGAATTTACGACCAGCGGCAGTCTAGGAATGCAGCTGCACGCGCGCGCGTTGGATGTGGAGAGGAATGCCCCTGTTATTGGCCTGCAATGAATGACCGCGCAACATCGAATAATTTTATTATGAATGCGTGGCCCTCGCGGGCATGGACCACCAGGCATCTGCGACCATTATTATTGCACACCGCCCGCCCTTCTAATTGCAAATGCGAAGAATGCATTTGATATTTACGGCCGGATCAGAATGAGCCGCACGAGGCCATAAAACGCGATGCTCCGAATATGCTACGTGGGTGGGAGTGCGTTATTTTGGTCTTTCTATGTACGCTCGCCGCGCGGCATGACAATAATATAGAGCCATTTTATGACTGTTATTATTGCGCCGCATTTCATTATTAATCACAGCCGTGCTAATTTTCACTTTCCATATGCCAACCGGCCGGTCGGCCGGCTGGGAGAGAAATAATAAAACATACGCGACTGATTAAAATGTTGTTCCACGGATTTTGGTTCTGCCGCCGAAGGGTGTAATTAGAATTTATACCATTGGCTTTAATTATACTCCCGACTGGCTGTGCATCGGATTATTGAATTAATTTGATTCTGCTCTAATGCACCTGAGGCTGATGGAAAATGAAACAAATTCCAGCCGGTTGGCTGGATTAAATTGGACGAGTATGTATATCGGTAAATTTACACATAGCACACTCGTCTGAGTTTCAATTTCCTGGAAAAGGAATATGTACTTTTTGCTAATTTCGAATAAAGCCACTGATGTATGTGTGGAATCAACAGATTACAAATGATGAGGCGTGCAGGCACGCTCGGTAAAACAGCCTCCCTTGGGATGCTGCGCGTGGCGTACGAATAGCAGGCCGTAAAAAGTTTGAGGCCGCAGGTACAACGACCGTTTGCCGACATTATCTTCTGCGGAGCTGTTGGAGACAAAAATAAATCGCACCGTGTATCATAAATCGCGCGCAGAGTGAGAAGTAATTGCCGACGCACGCGTATATACATTACTCTAACTAATTACCGAAGCTGTACGTACGTACCACACATACAGTAAGAGCAAGTTAGTGCCGTAATTGCCGGCTGCCAGCCCACCAAGAAAGGAATAAAAGATCGGGAGATCTATAAAACTAGGCTCACGAACACAAGCGACTTTCTTCGGGGTCCTCCGAGACCGTCTGCTTGAGAGGCAGTTGGGAAAGGGGTTAAAATTTGAATTTTCCTCTAATTTTTTTAAGAATTTTTTTAAATTGAAGATTTCATGTGTCTAAAATGGCTCTTAAATTCAAGTGAGCAACATTCTCTAAAATCCTTTAACTCAAATATTCCATGAAAATTGGGGGTTTTCCGGTATTTCGCAGTTTAAATTTCTGGGAAAATTGATTTATAATTCGTAATTCGCACAACAATATACAAAAATTGCAGCTGTTAGTTGCCCTATATCGATCCATTCAAATTTCTTTATTTTAACGGCTTGTTTCCACAATTGTTCTGATTATAAAAGTAAATATTTTACTTTACCATTTGGATCCGGCTCCCTTTCGAGGTGGTCTCGGTTAGGGCACTTATGGCTCTGCTTCCCTAGTGCAGAACGTATTTGCACTGCTCACTGCTCCTAAGACTTTTACGAAATTAATCGTAAAACAGAGCCGTGCTTCCATATAGCGTAGGCTTAAATTTTAATGCGTTCCAGCGTAAAGTTCAAACTGCACCACACGAGCGACAGATGAGATATCCACAGCCTCTTTTCGGAGCACCTGTATGTGAGGGGCGATAAAGTCCTTGCCTGGCTGACAAAGGGTGCATCTCGAATGAGTCATCATCGCTCGCATTCCCACAGTCGCTCTGCCTCTGCGCGAAACTACTTTTTAATGCGCCGAATTCCAGGTGTCGAGTACGTCTCACATGTGCGCTCTTTAAACTTGTTCAGTATTCATTGAGCAAAGTCGCGAATAAATGAAATACGTGCCGTGGATTACTTGCCTTCTGCCAGAGGAGGAAATAGGGAAAAAAGAGCGCTCGCTCGCTCCTTCATTTTGTTTCACTTTGCAAGCGTATGATTTCAATTTGCGCGACCGCCCCAGAGCGCATTCCGTTACGGCAGCGCGCTGCACTCGTCGAGCGGAAACAAAATAAGCCATAAATGTAGTGTGATGTTATGATCATAGAATGTAATGTGACTGCGTGACTCGGTTTCCATAGAGCGGTCGAGAGTGCAAAATGATGTGGAGATTCTCTCTGCTGGGAAAATATGTGATCGTGCCCGACGAGAGCGGCGGCAAGAACGGCAGCGAGATATCTAGCCGTGTAGATTCTACCATCTGCTGCTTTTGGTCTCTCCAAGGACATCAATTTCGCCAAAGTATCGAACTGTGAGAGGATGCAACGCCGTTTTTTTCATTCACTGAAATTATTATGAAATTACTCATCGTGATTGAGCTGAGGGCCAATTTAATTGTTGCGAAACAATAAAAGCTCGTAAATCAGCATGCGCAATATATTATGCTATCTGATTAAAGAAGGAATAACTTCATTTATGTGTATACCTCCCGCATAATTACCTGCTGGCTTGCATTCGAAAAATTATTTACGATGAGAGACAAATTAAAACGCACCTCCGTTCACTAGTCTGGCCGTAAAATCGTGGAAAGGCTTATTACTATAGAGGTGGAACGCCTATTCCAACTTACAAATTTAATATTCAGTGGGCGAGTTATAGTGGACATTTGACCTCCGGCCCTGGGTTTAAAGTGATTTACAGACTGGCGTACCTGAATGTGTTTGTATCTGGCTGGCTCACCGCAGCATTATTATTATTACCGGGCTGCCTCCTAACTATCCCACGTAAACGGCGGCCAGCGCGCGGGAAAATACACGTATATTATGATGATAATGTTAGCCTCAGCTCTTTATTTTTCAATAAAAAGCGGGTCGCCGGGAATAAAATCATGACTGGAATATATTATGATTTCTCGCCGGCCGCAGTTAAAGCACAAACAAACACAATCCGCTTTGCAATGGAAATGAATTAATTTATCTCCGTTAACAGAGGATTATTTTAGGATCTGAAAAGAACGAGAAATTTGTTTTATAACCAAAGAATGGCGAGGTTTCTTTTAAAATTCAACCTTTTACAACTCGCTTGACGGTAATGATGTGAAAAATCACACGACCTCTGATCCCTCTTGCTGTTCTTCTCCCTTTTTATCTAGCTTGAAAACCTCCCAGGTTGACACCGCTTGCCTTTGGACACGCAAAAGATCTTTAATTCAACGTTAAAGTGACAGTTATTATGCTCGGGACAATCGTTTGATTTGCCGCTCTCGTGCGGATAATAGAGCCTGTAGCACACTGTCGAATGTTGTGAGCGTGTGCGTGGTGGTTTGACAGCCGGACAATAGCAATCGAACGGCGAGACTGTCCTTGCGATGCCACCTCCGCAGTCACACACACACAACTCTCGCTGCCTCTGCGGCTCCGCGCGCATGGGAATAAGGAGCAACGGGAAAGAATACAGTGACTTGCTGCTATTTAGCAGGATTCACACAGTCGTGATCGGAGAGTTTAATTCTAACTTTTGACAACAAATATCACTTGACCAGGCAATGATTAAAAACAGTAAAGAGGCAGGTTTTTTATCGGTTCGAGATGGGTGACCCCCGGATAGCGAACAACTCGCGAAAATGAGCGTCACAATGGCTCACGGGCCTCATTGGAGGAAGCCCAGTCCAGAAAAGGACCAGTTCGTGGTCCTATTCCCTCAACGGGGTCATTTATTGAAAATCTAGACATTCATCGTCCCGTGAAATCAATTTACTCATCCTGGAAAGGTGAAAAGCAGCGAGTAGCGAGTCAGAAAGCTTTCAAAATCCTCCAAAATACGAATGGAATAGCCATTGCAATGCAAGAGATTACAATTTAGAAGCAAATTAGCCCGCATTTAACTTTCTCTTGGATTCTCAAATTGCAATGTTCACGCAAGAAATATGAGCCAACGGGTTCGTTAATTTTTTAAAATTTAAAGTAGCCCTAGTAGCCGAATCACTTTGGTCTGAAAACTAGCAAAAGAACAAAGTGACCAAAGTGTCACAAGAACAATCAGAGAAAGGAGCGTTTCTCTGAATGTAAGATCGAGACAGCAGCGCCTTAGTGACAGCCGGCGGAAGTGAGTCAAGCGACAAGTCCACCTCATTTCAATGATTCATGAAATTACGCTTGAAATTGCGAAGGGAGAATTCCATGAAACCTTCTGACAACCAGTGTTCAGTACTAGAATGTTGTTTAATTTTGAGAAAATCCACGCATATTATTTTAATATCAGGAAATAATTATTTTATTTAGACAATTATTTGAGTTGTGCACATGAATCAAATTAACATCCTGATTGATCAAACGGCTGGACCAATTTTGACAGACATGAGCTGCACGTGTAATATGTACGCATTTTAAATCGTCCTTCAATTTCCAGTGTCATTTGTTTGATGCAAATAGGGGCTGCGCAGGACAGGGCATAGCAGTATCCACCCTCCGGCTGGGCTCGGCTATCGCTCTTTGACCGGCAATGCGTGAAAAATATGATCAAGAGAGCATGTAATGTGGCACCGCGGTGCTCGGCAAAATTGCAGCGGTGGCGCGGCTGTGTGGAGCCCTGTGCCGGTCGAGAAGACGCGGAAAAATTGTCCAGTCGGGTGTAATTTGCGTGCGTGGCACGCGCTGGGGGGCACTTTGAGCTTCCGCAAATAATTACTGCCGATCCGCATCCACTCTCGGCGTTCCCCGTGGACATCGGGCACACACCTATGCGAAATCGGAAATAGCAAAGTTCCATAGTTCTCGATGCACGGGGGAGGGCAGCGGACTTTGGTGCGGCCCGCAAACTATGCAGTGCGCGCAGAAGAACTGGTGGCCTATATAAATCACTAGTGCCCATTCCACGGGTACCGTAAAATAGACCCAAATATTCGGTCCCAAATAGCTGTGCAAAGTAACAGCAAAAGGGCGGTGCGCGCAGGTAAGCTGCCGAGCGAATTCCACGGGACGCAAAGGGTGCAAAGCCGCTGTGCATAAATGAACACAGACTGACCCGTCCTTTGTGCCGGGAATGCAGCAGGTACGCATATTTGAGGCGGCCGGAATGCCATGCGCCCGCCGCCGAATAAATTCCCATTCTTATCCCCCTATTTCCTCGTCTGGCCGCCGTGTGAATTTTAATTTTTCTCCTCCCCGCCTGCCCGCCCGCCCAACCAGCCGGCCGGCCGCTGTAATTTTTCCCAACACCTTTTGGAACGTGCAGGTGTATAATTACCGTCGCCGCGCGCGCGCTCGCGCACACTCTGCCGGCATAATAAAGGTTTATTGCATTAAAAATGTATCCGCGAGGGGTTGCGAAAACCTGGCAAATTACACCACCGTGCGCCCACTAATGAGTAGAGCTTGAAAAAGCGGCGAGAGCGCGGCGCCGGCTGTTTCTTCTTTTTAGCGGCGCCCTTTTCGACACTTCCTGCGCGGCTGCTGTTTTGCGGCACCACTTCTGGCACGCCAAATTACTTAAATGCAAATTTGCTCTAAATTTTTATGTCGGGGAACTTTAAACGTTTTGCTCTTCTTACGTAAGTGGTAAAATATCCAACAGACATTGTTATTTATGCTCTGCACTTCAATATAATTCATGATGTCTGTAAACCCTGTCACGCTGCAGGGTTTGCGAGTTGAGTGACAGATGTGTGTCATTATAACTAATGCAAATTGCGCTGGCAGGATGTGAGAGCGCGCGTATTACGCAGCCACCCACCCCCTCGGTCGTACAGCATCAGCCTCCCTGTGCTCAGAGCCACTCGCTCCCGACGCAAGCTTTTTGAGCCCGTGAGATATATTAAAATTTATGAAATGCACGGCGAAAATGGGATGTCGAGTGCCGAGCACGGGTGCAGATTAGAATTATTAATAATTAGTGGCAAGTATTGAATTTGAAATTTAAATTAGGCAAGATGTTCGCGTGGATGAGGAGCTTAAAAAACTAGAGCTGATTCGCCCCCAATTATAAAGCCATAAGCAGTAAAAAATTCATGCCTGCATTAAAGCTGCATGCAAATTGCTTCAATTTGCTGCTGACTCGGCTGTGGAATTTTTTTGCGCAGCGGCAGCTGGCTCGGAAGAAATGCACTCCAATTAGGTGGAAGCATAATTCGCAGCCTGTTTTTACTAGAATTAATTAAAAGTTCAACTTAACGCAGGGTGCATAATATGCAAGCACTTATTCTAATTGGAGTCTTGAATATCGTTCCTCTAGGAAAAATAATTTAGTGCATAATTGTGTCAGCAAATGCCTAGGAATTTTAATCGCGGGTTGAACTCGCTGCGTAAATTCTTATGTGACCTACATTCTCCATTCTTTTCCGGATTAATGCTGCAAAAATGTCGTAAGCGGTGGTGTGATTTTAGCTAAAACGATTGCATTTTTTGCAGCTCAGATGCACTTCCGACGAAGTGGAACGCATCGTAAATATGCAGAGAAAAATCATAATGGCGTATAGCGTTCCAGTATGCAATATATATACGCTGTGACATTTGCTCTAATCGTCTCTCGTGAAGTTTATTACCGTCGAGTGGATGTGGCGTCTCTAAACGTGTTTTACATGCACAGAGGCGGTCTTAAAATCTTAAAATATGATATGAAGTGCTAAGCCTCGGTGTGAAATTCCATTAGAGCCGCGTGCGAAAGACATAAGATGCAGAAAGCTTGTGCATATAGAATTCCGCTCGTCGCTTGGCATCTTGACCTAAATGGAACGCGATAGACCATTGTAGGTGTTTTTTGTTACTCGCGCCATTGTGAGATTGCATCATCGTGGAGCTAAATTGAGCGTATCATCCACCAATGTGAAATGCGAAGAAATTAGACCCGGTTTGTTTACGCTGTAAAAGTGGTTGGGATGACAATAAAAATTCATTCCTCGTTGCGTAGTAAATCATACATTACACTGCACGGCACTCTCAATAATAATATTCTATTGGGAGCGCCACCGGCAGCTCGCTCTCCGGCACTTTATATTTATACTCGCTCGCCCTTTAAACTTTTATACTGGGTGCAGAGTGTATAAGGCCATATAAGGGGCTGCGAGCGGCGGCGATATTGAATGCTCGTTCGCTCTCGGCGGCGGCAGCGGCAGCGGCGGGGCGAAGGAAGTGTCAGGAACCTCGCCGAGGCGCGTGACCAGAATGCGAAAGACGGCTTGAGCGAGCCGCCTAATGTGCCCCTTAATTCAGACGCGCCTCAAATTCGGAGATTTGCGATGTCGGTTCGCGTGTAAAGTGCCCTGGTATAGACGCGCCCGCGAGGACACACGTCCTCAACACTGGCGCTCGCACATGAATTTGAATCACACCTTCCTGCTCGATTGGAATTCGCGATATTTTTTCCTTGATCGAAAAAGCTTACTTTAATTTATGAACTGGATAAATTATCGATTCAGATTGCAAATAATCTATTCTAATTTAAAGTGCTCTCCGTTATTTTGTGACTCTTGCAGTGCAAATAGGCAATACGTTGGCACTACCTTAAATACATAGAGATAAGCGCCCTCAAAAATGTTGCCGAATGCATTTTTCGTCCCATACGAACTCCATGTTAAATGCAACCGATTGTGTGGTGTCTACTGGCAGCTAAAGAGTCGGTCTATCGATTTATAATCACAGAAACAAATAAAAGTTGATTTAAACGGATTTAATTGCGAGTAAAAACACGCAAAGGATCACAACAAAACTTAGCTCAAATTTGTCGTGAATCAGCGTCGAGTATTTTTCTAGCAGAGCCTTTGCTGCTGTCTCCGATTGGGGTGTTTTCACTCGCATTTTATATCAACTTTTAATGTGTTTCTGCAATTTTAAATCGATAGAACAACTCTTAAGCTGCAGGTAGACGCCAAAAAAATCGGATACACTCGCATCGGATGGCATTTAACAGGGGGCTTATTCTTATGGGAGGAAAATTACGTTTAGCGACTTTTCTGAGAGTGTTTATCTCTGTTAAAGGTCTCTAGTTGCATAATACTGCGAAGTTGTGTTTAGTTCAGTGTGTTTGAAACAAAGAGGTGAACCGTTTATTTATCTCTGCATTCGTTCAAGTTTTCCTATAAAGATTAAACAAATTTCCCTTCTGGGAGCAGTAATAATTTCTCGTTATTTATGAAGACACACGGCATAGGAAGCGTTTTACAGATTTGATATATGCGCGCACTTATTTCGTTCACTGACCGTGCAGGTGAATCGTTAGTTATTTGCAATATTTGGAGCACTCGAGCTTCGTACGTGCGCAGCCACAATATTTCACGTGAAGTACCGAGTGAAATATTGAAGATGCAATCCGTCTCCATTGGAGCGTCAGACACGATCTCTCGTGCTTTAATTTACAAAATGCCTCTTGCACTCAAGTATCATTCGTGTTGTGCACCTGCAAATTAATTTCCTGAATCGAAAAACGCATCCAGGCTCGAATAACAAACTTGGTGCAAAGTTCGAGGGAGGGCTGCACACGCGCGCGCATGTGATTCATAATTGAATCAAACAATTTCGGCGTGTCAATGTCGCCGTAATTACGCATGCAAATTATGCCCGATGCGTAATTAGCGCCCTATCCGCGCTGGCTGCGTGCACTTTTGGCAAGCATCTCACGTAGCTCGGATGTGGTTGGCCGGATTTGCGGCTGCCGCTGAATGCCCAAGCAGCTGACGACAGCTTGGCTTTGCGTTTTAATTGATGCGCTCGCTCACAATCGAATGTTTAGTCAGCCACTCGGGGGATTCCACCGGAGGCTGACAATTTCATGAATTTGCATACGATCGTAGATTAGGGATATATGGCAGTACAACATTTCGAAAATAATGAACCAAAAAAAATTGATGTGGGTTCAGTTATCATAATTTGCACAAAAAATTGAGCGGCGCGCACATTCATCAAGGCAGAACTCGATTTGATTACGGCCGCATGTCACCATCCACTCAAAACACACACAAAATTCGTGACGTTTTCCGCTCACCGCCAACATTATCAGCCGACATGAAAGGGGAACGGCTCTGGCAACATATCCTATCGCACATTTTATCTGTTTGGGCCCATCAAGTGGGCATCATTGTTGTACAAGCGCGGCGGCATATCCAACTACAATGAATAGCAAATGCGCGCGCGTGGTCCACGCTGCCGGCTCTCAGGATGATTCGTTTTGTATTTTACTGTCATTCCTGACAGGGCAGATACATATTATAACCCTCCTCGACGGAGCATGATCGTGTCTATCGCGTACAAACACAGTGCACGAGTGCCGGGCGGGGGTCGGACGCGCGGGCCCCATTGTGCGTCTGGTAATGGAGCCGGGAATTCGGCCTCCTGACTGACAGCTTGATGAGCTCGATCTGCATCGCGGCTGGCGCAAGACGTTTCCTCTTCCTCCACGCGCTGTTATCGCAGCGAATTTATCGCCCCTGCGCTAAATACCCGACTAGCCCGCGTTTGTTTTGCGCACAATAAGATAAACTGCAGTTCAAAAGTTTATTCCGAAATGCTTCTTAATGGCCCCGCGGTGGGTGTGCCGCAGAGCAAGGCTCCAAAGCGTGGGAACGCAGTTTGAGCTCGCCGATTGAGTAATTTTTATTAG